>NC_141548.1:75702500-76013750 GCF_021556685.1 Rattus norvegicus
TTATGCAATAATAAGAATATGTTTTTACAAACCCAGAAAGATTAATTACATGTCTATCATCTACATGTAAAGTATAAATCTCGATGTTTATTTTTCATCTTTTTCTTGCTCCTTTGATGAGGTACACTATAAGATACAGTACTTCAGTAGATCTCACACTGTTGAAATTTAGAAAGGGCCACTCCATTTACTCCTTGAAAGATGAGCACTGACTTTTCTAACAATCTCTCTCAGCATACTTCTTGTCTGGAGAAAACGAGTTATGCATCGTCATAACTGTATCCAACTCTTCTTCTTGGCTTTTTTTTTTTTTTCATTACAGATACAGACCCAAGGATGACTCAAGAAGTATAGTCCAGTAAGAGAAACGACTAAAGACTCCTGCTGATAGGTTTCAAGCAACACTCACTGTCTGTTCCCAAGAGGTTTAATGGTAAATTGCACTACTTTGACAGATGTCAAGCATATAATACACGTTACCACAAATCATAGATAAGTGCAATAATCGATAGAAAAATGGAGCAACATCAAAAGAACTAAAGTCCTTCATCCATCTTAGCCTGCTCAGGTGGAGAACCAACAGAGAGTTTTATTTTGTTTGTTTTTTGACTGAGTCCAGTAATGTCAGCTGGGATTTCACGGCAGGTAGATAATAATTCCTACAATGTCAATTTAAATTGTCATGGACTTCTCATTTGCATGGGAAGCTTAATTGTTGCCCATAGGTCTGGAGAGATAGCTCAGTGGTTCAAGGCATGGACAGCTCCTATAGATAATTAAATTTTGGATCCTCACACCCACAACTATCTCTAACTCCAGATCCGGGGATGTGATATTAGCTTCCACATACCTACATTCATAAATACCTATATACATAATTTTAAATGAAAATTAATCTTTAAAAAGATGCTGCTGACAATCAGATTGAAATGAGGAGAAGCCTGTCAAAGTTAATAATACAAATTCAGTTGAGGCTGAAGTCGTATATGTGTTTATTGAATGTGGATTTTAAAATCACATGTTAAGCAATAGAAGAAAAAATAATCGCTTTGATGAACTGATTTTTTTTAACCACAGGAGATAATTCTTTTTCTAATAAATAACAGAATTGAAATACAGTTGTTACTACCTTTAAAGGAAAATATATCAAAATTTAAATGTCACTTTATAAAATTAAATTTTTAGATTGCTTAAATTTTCAAAATTCTCTCTTACCCAAGTTCAGAGTACTTGGATACTAAAATTAATATCCAGTTCTCAAGGAAAAAAGTTAGTGTATGATAATGTTTTGTGAGAAAATGTATTTATGTGGAAAATGTGATAGGAAAAGTTCATACAATTAAATAGATATGATTAGACTCTTGGTTAGTCACTGCATTACTTTGTCCTGTCCTTATTTATCTGTTTTTGAAAAGTTAGAACTAAATATATTTTCAGATATTGCTAGTGCTGTGCTAGATATATATTAAAATATTCTCAAATTAAAATATGAGTTTATTGCCTTCTCACAACAGACTTCAAAATTTTCACTTCATATACCCACTCCTGTTTTACTGATATTACCCAAGGAAAATTAATATGATATCATAGTTAAAAGCTTTCTTTTATTAAAATGCCATTTTTGTATTCTAATAAAATTAACGTGGCTAAGAAATAATTGATCTTAAGTATAGAAATCCAGCTATAATTCATATATCATTTTTATGTACCAATGCTTTGGAATTTCCATGTGAGGTTAAAATAAATTAAACCAAGAATGCAGTTGTCACTACAATATTACTTATCCAATATTGTTTTTTCAAAATGAGAAAAAAAGTTTAGGAAACATCCTTCTTAACTAAGACTACATTTCTGGGTTCAATACAAGGAATAATTCATTATATACCCTTTCATTGTTTGGAGTAATATTTACCATCTACAATTCAAGACTATTTCAGTAATTACTTAAGTCAAACATTAAAATATTCGTGAACATTATCATGTGCTAATAATATATCTATATTTACAGTCAATAAATATCATTTTGCATATCTTTAATGTTTCAATAGCAGATGTGTTAGTACAATAGAAACATCCTTCCTTATAACTCAAACTTTCTGGTCTGTAGGGAATCATGGAACCATTGAAACATTGGTTTCCTTCCTTTGTGAAAGGGAGTGCATCTGATGAATGCTAAGATATCTCAACATTAATTCTAAAGTGGAACCCCACATTGAATGGCTCCAAGAAAGTAAACACTTCAAATAAAATCTAGCTTCATAAACGTTTCACAAAGACACACTTTATAGTCAAGTGCTAACACCAAAATAGTTCCTATTAAATGATTTAATTATTTTTGAAGAATGTTGCAAAGTAGAATCCCACTCATTTATCTTTCTTTTAAAACTGAGTTGTGTAGTTTCTTATACTACTTCAATATAACAATTTTAAGAGAATCATCATCTTCTTGGCCCCTTTTTTTGTTGTTGTTTTTTTTTTTGTTTGTTTTTTACTATTTTTTTCAAATTTCAAATGTTTGCCCCAGTTCATTTCCACTGGTCGTTTTTTTACAAAAAAATCTTCTAGTCATTGTTTATGTAGAAGATTTAGATTTAAATTCAATGCTATTAGTCTTATAAAACATAAAATTTGTCAATTAATATCTACTATAAACAAATTTTTATTTCTATCTATTTACCTGTGTCTGTTCCTCTTGTACCAATTTGTGACTTTTGTGCTCAGATCAACCAAAAGTGATGGATCATATCTTTACTATATGTGTAGAAACTACATTTGTATATTCAAAAACATACAAAATGTCAAACACTATTCAAATGTTACTCTATTACCGATTAGACACAGTTAAACCATGTGATTATGTTACATTCTTTTTTTTTTATAGTTTGACCTAGTGGCAAATAGTTATCCTATGTAGTACATTGTCCATATGAACATTTTTCTCCTGAGATATGTTTGAAATGTTATGTGTTAATGATCCTACTGTAACACACTTTTCTTCTGCCATAGACTGTGTCAAAGTTCATAGGCTTCTGGAAGGCAAGCTCGGTAATAAAATCCACAGTGTGATTGAAGGCAATGTGTTATCATCTTTCAAATTCATAGGCAGAGAATTCAGATACATAAGTGATTGATAGTGTATCTGAGTATGTTTGTACAATGGAGCAGAATGTACCACATTCTGAAATTTCAGTGTGACTGTGTATACTCCTTATATAATCTGGAAATAAAAACATGGGCAGAAAAATGGTCTTTTACTAGCCACAAATCTTCATGTGCAAACATTACCATATCTGATGGTTAGTTGTACGTGTGACTTAACACTTCATAAATCCTTTTTTAAGGCATCTTCATTGAATTCGACAAAATAGAAACCCAAATATTTAAAAATATTAGGATACTTATGAATAAATTATCACAGTAGATGGTATGTGGAATCAAATGATGCCTCCTTCATTTGCTGCATGGAGTTCACTGTAATCTGGTACTGGTTTGAAAATAGGAGTCTGGAAATGAAATCATTATAGTACATATTTAATTCATAGAATCAAAACGGGAAGTAAAGATGTTTGCATAATTATTATTATGAAATTCTTAACTATCTCAAATTAATCTCCCAATAGAAGACTTTCTGTAATGATTTTTCTTAATTAAAAAATATCACATGATGCCTACATGTATGTGTGCCTGTGAAAGCTCATGGATATTGTTGGATCCTCTGGTCTAGAGTTACAGATGGTTGTGTGCTGTTGTATGGGTGTTGGGCGTTGAAACTGGGTCTTCCAGAAGAAAAACTAGAGATTCATCTCTTTGGAGCCTTATTTTCCTTAAGATTTTTAAGGACACTTTCATAATGCTGCCCTGGATAGCCTGGAACTCTACATGTAGACCAAGTAGCCAACCTTAACCTACTTCCTTGGTTCTGGAATTAAAGGCACACAACATCAAACTTGACATTTCAAATTTATAGCACACCCAAACTCATGATATGTTGAAATGACTAAAAAGGTAGTGACATATTTCCAAGTGCAATGAATAACATACCAATTGTTTCATAAAATGATATCTTCGTTCTCAATACTCAAAATGAACATGGAAATGCTAGAGTAGGAACACAAACACACAAATACTAGAGTAAGGGAACAAAGGGGATTCTGTAGGTCAAGCATGATTTTATTATTATACCGTTCATGCACACATAGGAGACAGGTACACATCTATAGGAAGCCAATGAAACCCTGAAAGAATGAGTGTTCTTGACTTAGTACGGCTGTCAGAGGAACCCAATTACTCAGCCCATGTGTGTGGCAAAGTCTTCTGTCCCGGAAGTTCAAGAGTGCCAAAGTATTCCTCGGTCTGACTGTGAGTTGGTAGTTTGTGCAGAGAATGTCCAGAAGAGCTTTTTATCCGCCGACACTTAAAGCCTGAGTACTGCTCATCTACACAGACACATTCTGCCAAGGTGAGCTGAACTTGCCTCCTGTTCAGCTGTAAACCATCATCCCTACATCCTTGTTCATGTGCACGCATTAGCTACATTTTCCTCTTCAATTCTGTATTCTAAACTTGCTGTGCTTTCTGAGTGCTGTAGCTTCTCTTTCTGAGAGCACAGTTCGCCCATATTGGCTCTACAGTCAGGAACCAGCTTTACAGTTGTGGGTTGTAGATCGATTTGAATCCCGCGATGATGGTGACATCATCCATAGGCGACAGCTTCCCACCCCCCCTCCCCCCGCCGCATAGGCATGGCAATCACCATCCATTCCCAGAGTCCACCTGGCCCACTTCCTACCTCTACTTATGAGTGGCTATGTCACAGCCGAAATAAAAGCAGACCCTTCCTGACCCTTTCTCTCCTTTCTCCCTTAGTCTCCGTCACCCCATTTGCCCCCTTCCCCCACAATAAACCTCTCTCATGTACTGGCCTGGTGTGGTGTGTCTGGAGGCGAGCCGCAATTTTAATACAACACCCAATTCCAGAATTTTGTTTGTCTATGTTTATTATTTCTTTATTCCCCTCCACCTTAGTTAAGTGAGTCCCTGGAGCCATGCAGAATTGTTGCATAAATTACTATCATTACATAGACTTATATGAAGATATGCTTGTATCATAACATTGCACATACAGCCCATAGCACAGATAGGGAAACTGACAATAACTCTGATAAATAGCACAGGGGAAATTCCCCCAAAATGATGTCATAGAGGGAAGCAACTTTAAGCTTCAATTGCCCTTTACTTTTACTAAATGTAATACAATGGACATACATAGTTATGCTTTGTAAATTAATAATTGTTCTAGCTTCTATTTTATATTTTCCTATTATATCAATTCGACCTATGTTTTATAATATCAATACACTGCGTGTCTTGAAAACATTTTTAAAAGTTTTTTCAGATTCCAAGACTAGGCAGTGTTTATGTTTTTTGCTTTGTTTTGGTTTGTTTTTTTTTTTTTGTCTGATTTTTTTTTCTGCAGCAGTCATGTGAAATGTCTGCAATGCCCAGCTCCCTGCTTGTGGACCCTGGTGTGATCAGTGCTATAATTATATTACTGCTTAATAGCACATGCTGTTGATACATTAATTGCTTTATTGACTATTTTAAAAGTTTACGACCTCATCTGCATCCGAATTTGACCTTGTTTTGCACTTTTCCAGTGAATCACCACATTCTGTAACCTACATAATGTGTATTGTACTAATAAATTTACATAATGAAAAAACAGTCAGATGATATGTACCTCATTACTTTTTTTAATCAACTAAATCACTGTTCGGCATGGGTTATATTGTTGCAAACTGTATAATCAGGAAATACTGATGTTACAGATCCAGGACTGGAGAGGAAGCACCACATTTTCCTACTCTTTACATTTTAAATAATATGATACAAATTAAAAAATTAAAAATACTTGATTTTTGTAATAAAAGTGGCCTTAAAACGTAACCAGGATAAATATTGTATTTAAAAAATCCCCAAAAGACTAAGAGTTTTATCTAGGATATCCTGATATATTTTAAATACTTTAACATTAAGAATATTATTTCTGTAATTTGAGTATGGTAATTCCCCTATAGGTGAAAGTCAACTGTGTAGTGTATTTAAGTTCACTGGAGATGGGAAATGTGACAATTTGGTTATTTGCAAGATGCAAGCATAATTCTGAAGGTCTAAGATGCCCATTAGAAACATCTTCTGATTTTCATGGAATAAAATCTTACATGTAGAAGGATTGCTAGTTTTTGACGATCAGTTTTCCCTCATATGCTTTAAGAAGAAAAACCATTTAAGAGCACCATATAAATATTCCAGTACCAGAGTCATTGTGAAAATTTGTGATATTTTTGTCTAGAGAGTTGATATTGCATTACAGAAAAAAATAGAGAAGGCATTTAAAAACTCTGCCTTACTGTAGAATGTGGGCCCTTGTAGCGGTCTGAGTGCTTAAAAGTGAAATTGTTCAACATTTCCCACCGAAATTTAAGAGAACGAACTTAACAATCATACAAATAGACTCATTATGAGTCATTGTGAGATAGAGTCACAGAGCCAGCAACGATAGGGACAATGATCTATTTCCTTTTATAGATGGAAAAAATTAATGTCCAGCATTATTCGATGGCAAGACCATTGCTGGGAATTGGTAAGTAGAACATTGAAAAATTGACCTCAAGTTTTCACAGAGCTTTACTATTAATTACCATGCAGAGTAGACTACGGAGGTGTTTCGTAAGCGCTATGCAATGTTGCTGATATATGGCAAAATGTGTATCTTTCACTGTAAACTTAAAAGCAACATATGTGTTAGGAAATGAGGCAGCATGAAGGATAAATGCATCTTCTGGAAGGAAATTTTCCAAGAAGAAATTAAAGATCTTTACTCTTTTCTCACACGTTGAATGTGTAAGTATTGGTATAAATGCTCAGCATGTTAGAGATCATACCACACACTGGAACATCACAGAACAGCAACAAAGATTAGAAACAAAAGCCATGTAAGTCCCTCGTGAATACCACTTTTTTCAGACACTTTCATGCAATCAGACAGTCCCATTACTGTTAGGGACAGAGAAGTTATTGTTGTTGTTTTTGTTGTTTGTTTGTTTGTTTTCTTAGCACTTGGACAACTTTTTTATTGGATATTTTATGTATTTACATTTCAAATGTTATCCCCTCCCCCGCCAATCTCCCAGGGACAGAGAAGTTACTTAATAAAGAACTTGCACCCACCACACTACAAGTTAATTTCATTTATCCAGTGGGTTGCTTCCTAAGATTATACAAATACATTTATTTGAGGAACAAAGTAAAATTTATTCCTCAACTAATTTTATCAAGTAATGAAAGCCACTTTCTGATTATAGAAATGGCACTTTATAAAATTATTCTATGTCCCTCAGTCTTTTACCAGAAAGATTTTCAGCCTGACTTAAACTCTAAATTGCTTTATTATTGAATAAGGAACTAACAATACTGTGTACTTGTGAACTATTCTAGATATCTAAATTATTGTTAAAATTTACATTGTCACTTCGGGTGACAGAGTGTCCAATTTGACTATACACTTGGTATAGAAGCCACTTCCTCAGACTCTCATGGGATATTAACAATGGAGTGGAGACCAAATACCATGGAGATAAAACCAACTGAGAGAAAGGAGGCTATTTCTTCAGAGTGCCATCTCCTTTTACCTGAACTGTAGAACTAAACAATTTAGAAAACCTAAACAATTTTCTTAGAAGAAATAAAAAAAGGTGCTCAAATATAGTGTATTTCAAAAATCCAATGAAAATAAATATTTTAAGCCACATCCTAATCATAAATGTATCAAAATTTTAATGCTCAAAGTATACTGATTTCTTTAGATGTGGAAAATACACTCCGTGTTTTCTTATTTTTTCATTTTTTTTTGCTTTATTTTTTCTTTTATTAAATCTGAAGTTTTAAAGCTCTGACAGAAGCCCATTGATTTGCTCCATTAATTTGTAGGATAACACATACCTAAAATTTGTGATGCTAATTTTGTATGTCCCTAAAACTTAATAAGGAAAATAAGATAAAATCCCACTATTTAAATTATTTATAATATTTAGAAGAGCAAATAATTAAGCATGAACTATGTCTGGTTTGGTGGAAACTGGAGTCAAAAATGTAAATATATGCATGTCCCATCATTTCAATATCTTCGTATCTTCGTTTCTCTCAGAAAAACAGACTGCTTATGATAGTAAGGAAGATGAAAAAGCCAAAAGAGGGACAAATATGGTGACAAATAAAATTAATAATGATTCCATTTTAATTGTATTTAATTCAATTTTATCTTATTGGGAAGGCAAATATTTCAAATAAAATACTACTAGTTACACTTTTTTATATTCTTTATTTTTACTTTTTATCTCATTCATCTTATTTAACAAAATTTTCCTCCTTTTTATGAGAGAGACATTTTGATCATCATCATTTTTCTGCAGAGGGAACCTGAGAAGGGCATCTGTTCTGCATCAACACTGATTTTCCTGTCGGTGCTTAAATTTGTTTCCTCTCCTGAAGACAAATATGAATACATTTTCAATATTTGTGTTCTCTTTCATTGTATCTCTGACTCTAATATCCATTTATATGTCTCATCTGGGCAAGAGTTCATAACATATTTTCTTATTATTTTTTCTGGGAGACAGTATCTTGATTCGATCTGTGGTGTGTAGCTTATGAGCATCTACTGGGCTAAGTGAAAATGGAGTCCGCAAACTTCTGTAAGTGTAAGCCCAAGTTCATAAGACCAGTCTTATCTTATTGAAACAAACTAAAAGCCAAAGTGAGAGGCTGTCTTCCCCCTCCTCAGAACAAGCGACAGATTAGTGTTTCTTGAGAAATATTAGGTTATATGTGTCAAGACCAATAGTGTATTGTTAACAGTGTCTTGCTAGTCTTCATATATCTTAATTAAAGGATCCATATTTAGGAGAAAATGTAGTATGAATTATCATTACAGTACTTCAGGTTCATATATGTTCTCTAGTCTCATAGTATTTGGAAGGATTCTTTTTTTGTTTATTTCTCTTTAATGAGCTTAGCCTGTCCTGATTTCAGTTGTCTTCAAATGTATTTGTTCATCACAATTTCTACTGCCTTCAAACTCCACTAACATTTCACCTGAATTTGACTGGGAAATAATATCAAGTGAATAATGAAGATGAGGTTGGGATGAAAACAAACAAAAATTAAATAAGGCCCTCATAAAACATAAAGGAATAAAAAAATGTGTCTTTAAAGCAAAATCACAGTGTTTCCATGAAGGCCATTGCATTCACTATAAATATGGGTATCATCACACATTAATATTTAATAAGGTAGCAGAAGATACAATTAAGTTAAAGATTTTTAATTTAGTAAGATGACGTTACAATTGAGAGATCCATATCGATATTTAATAGACTAAACATCTTTCTAATATTATGATAAATATGTAATGAATACTAGATATTGACAGAAGTACATCATAATCTATGTTCTCTACCTTTATGTTTTACATCTCTTGACATAGCATTATGAGATTACATCCTGAGAATTCAGAAGACCTTAGAATAAAGTACCCCTCATGAAATAAAAAATCGTCATTTGCAGGGGTTGGGGATTTAGCTCAGTGGTAGAGCGCTTGCCTAGGAAGCGCAAGGCCCTGGGTTCGGTCCCCAGCTCCGAAAAAAAAAGAACCAAAAAAAAAATCGTCATTTGCTTTTGCATATGCATTCTGAGTGCTTTTTTTTGTGTGTGTTTCCTCTTCTATCATTGCAAGAGTGTGACAACGGAGGAAAGTGACTGTCACTGTCTTATGAGAGTCAGGGGATCCAACTTGATGCTGAGAAACCACCCCCTCCAATAGAGTGAGACAACTTGACTTTAGTTCTAAAGCTTTAGAATTGCAACTTTCCCATTGCAGAACACCAGTCTGATGACACTGAAGCAATGGTCTTCACTTTGACTTGTGCACTATCTTGTGATATTAATTTATTTATTCTTTGATGTGTGTTGCCAGCTGCTGTTGAAAGATGAGGTCTTTTAATTGCACAGCACTTCTTAACTTCTGTTTCCACTTCACAGCCCCCTGACATTCTTAGACGATTGTAGTGGGTGGTTCACAAACACTGGCTAATTAATGACTAATTCCACATAGAAGGCCCTGAAGGAGTCTGGACTAGTCATAACCACAGACTTGAGCTGATAAAAATGCCTGCCTCAGAAGAAAATACAACACCTCTAAGAAAATAGACCACTACGTTTCTTGACTAAAATTTTCTAGGGCCAGAATAATCATTTCCAATCATTTCTCTTTATCAGAATGTAAATCATGCCTGCAGGAAGAGTCTCTAATTACTTAAAACTTTAACCTGTAATATGATCTTAAGTGGACTCAAACTAACATATCGTAAGGTAAAATAGCGGTAAGGAAGAGACCGTATCTCGACATATCAGACAAGGGAGATATTTTACACAAACGTTGTGATACCAAAATTTGCACTTTAGAATATATGTGTTCTACAAAGAGCAGAGTGTTTGAAGTCTATATGAGCATATAAAATAATTTTCCATGAAATAGAAGCAACACTATTTTAGTTCAAAGGGGTATTCACATCTTATTCCTCAGTAAAATAGATTAGTTTGTAGCTTAATTGTGACTCTCAGTGGTTATTTGTGAAGTAAAATTGAAAAAAAGATAAATACACTGAAGAGAAAAAATTAGAAAATGTATTAGTTTATGCTCCTTAATTTACATGAGCAAGGTATGGGAAAATATGAGAACGGTCATCACCACATCTTTGGAAACATAAGTATTCGCTTGTTTCTTAACCTTGACTTCAAGTGAGGGAAGGTACATCACTTCTTGAGGAAAGCTGTGTGAACTGGAATATGAAGCAGAAGTATGAGGTAGAATGATTTCGGAAAAAAATGCGGAAGATGAATAACTTCTTTCTGTTTCACCTGAACGTTTCTTTTGTTTGTTTGTTTGCTTGCTTGAACGATTGGGAGAGAGAACACTGAATCACTAGTTCTCCAAATATGTTTAATATCTAGTAAGGAAAGAGTTCCTCACAAATGAAAGCGACTATCTTATTTTACTTTCTTCTCACATTTTGGCCTAAAATACAAGAGAAATATAACCTAGCTAAACAGTGAAAGGTGGGGGATAATAAGCCAAAACTCTGGAAGGTAACTTGCTAATAATGTGATATAGAAAGTAATGTTTTAAACTGTGGATAACAAAATCATATGCACTCTATTTTCAGTAATCTAAAGAAAATCAGAAGTCCTGTTTTATTTCATTATATTTAATTATATTATTTCCATTGAGAGAGTGAAGACAGATTTACCGATTGATTGGATGATTGATTGCCTGGAGCTCTCGAACCAGCTGAGGTCCTGTTGACAAACTAAGAATTACATCTCTGTGTTAACACAGAGACAGAGGTTGTTATACAGGTGTGCGAAAAATAAAATTACCTAATAATAATTAATACTATAAATAAAGACTAAAGGTAAAAAAATACAGAAAACGCTGAGGTAGCCCATCTGCGAAAAATATCACAGGCAAGAAGGAACACCTGGTCAGCTAGGATACTCAGGATTCCAGGAGTGGAAACAGAACCAGTACTGAAGTCAGAATGATAGTGCCGGAGAGAGTGCCCATGCCGAGTGATGCTGGTGAATGAAAAAAGCTGGTCAAAGATGAAATGCCTCCCTGCTCCCCACTCTTGCTTTTCCCCTAGCAAGCTCTATTGGCAGAACTGACTGGAGGCCAGATGGGGAAGGGGAAGTGCATCGTGCAGAGACCCAGCCTGGGAGTCGCAAAGCTGGTGGGTTGACAAATAATAGCTTACTTAAAGCACTAGCATTTAATTATGGGCATTAAGATGTGGTGACTGATAGATTCCTTTTGAACAAAATCATATTATTTGGGGAGGTGGGGACCGAGCTTAAGTTCTCACTGCAGAAATAGCTCTAAGCCTGGTCAGAGTCTGTGTGTCAGAGACTTCTGAGAGTAGGAGCAAAGAGGAGAATGTTCAAAGCATAACGTTGTCATCTAATCTCCCCCTTTTTAGCTTTCTTTGAAAATAATCACTTTCTCAGAGACTCAGTGACATTGCACACAAAATCACCCTGACTTTCTAACCCGCTCCATTCTGTGTGTAAATATAGGCTAACACCACAGAGGACCTGGCTATATTTGGTATGCCTCATCCATCACAGAATGGTTAACTGGTACATTCATCTTTTAAAACTAATAATGAATTTCTAAAACCTCTTAAACGGGTTTAAGTTTTGTAATCCATTTATTGAACATGCCTGCAATGGAAAATTAATTATTAAACAAGAGCCTTGGGAAGAGATCAGCAGGCTTGTCACCCACGCCTGAGATTGATAACGTGTCAGTTTCCAGATCAGGGAGGGCAGTGACAACTCTCAAATTTAAACCTGGAAGGGTAATGTTAAGCATGTCTTGGCATAAGTTGCCTTTTTAATTTATTTTTTATTAAATGTTAGATAGAATAAATTCACCCATGCCTCTCAAACACGGCCTGATTAAACGAGCTGGCACTCTTTCAAATATCAAGGCTGGTTATGGCTTTCTCAAGGACACTCGGAACGCTGAAGCGTAAGACAACGGTAAATACAAAATGCAGAAGAGGTGGACAGTGATGTATTCGCAAGCGCCAGAGGAGAAGGGAGGTTCTGCAAAATGCTGAGGCTAACAAAACAAGGGCAGTGCCGAGTTCTGAGTGGTAAATGCACCTGAAGCCAGAGGCGGAGCTTAAGAGCTGGCACAGAGAAGGGCTGCATTCAAGAGCAAACCCCACAGTCACGAGAGCAGATCCAAAGAAGTAGAAGGAATAGGGTTCAGCTCGGCGACCAGAGGCCAGTTTGCAAATACGAAATTGTGGGTTTGGATTAAGAAGTAGTACAGAGAAAATTTCAAAACTTATAGGAATTTGCAACGATGATAATGAAAACCACCTTGTTCTAAGAACAGATGTGTCCTGGATCAAACACCACAGCACCTCGAATGGGCCTCTTAAAGGCAGAACTCTCCCTTATTCTGTAGGGTGATAAGAAAATAGTTCCTATCAAATACTTTCAATTGGGTCACAGAGAATCCGAATACTGCAATCAAAAAAAAAAATCCCTCTGGTTTTCTAAATTCAACTCGAATATCAGTGAACCCAATGACAACTCGCTTAGATCTAACTAGGCCACAATATGTGAAAGCCGATGATAGCTCCCTCACGGTGTATCACATCTCTGTACGCTCCTTTACAGTACGTCTCATTCCTCCATACTGCTGCTTTCAAAAACGTTATGCCATACATTGATCTAATGAGGTAAATTAGAACAACCAAGCTTTCTATTAACAGTAAACTACGGCAAAGGAACATATTCTGCCATATTTGAGTGACAAGACGAGCTGTGAAGTGTACGATGGGAGCTCAGAGAACCTTGAGTTTTGTGACTCGGGTGTGAAATGAGGACGTCCACTTAAAGCAAAGTGTAGCCAAGTGTCTTACTCTTTCCACATCATCCAGTGGCTTCTGTGTTCATTCCACTCCGCTGAAAAGGGAAACTTCTTTGACGAAGGTTGAACCATGCACTTATCTATGCTTACCGCAAAGTGACCTTAGGAGTTCACGTTTACTGCTGGGTTCATTTAGCAGGATAATAGTACTAGGTTCTTGCCTGGGCCTATGAATACCTAGACTCGGGTTCCTGGCTTCATTAACAGTGTCAGGGAGGGTGTTCGTCTCATGGAATGGGCCTTAAATGCAACGAAATGGTGGTTAGTGGCTCCCATCACATTGGTGACACTATTGTGCGGGTGAATACATCATCAGACAGATCACCATTGTTGTTCACTGGGTTCTTAGCTGAGACTAATGATCACTTCAAATGACTAGGGTCTACCCTTCATCTGAAATTTTCACTGAAGACTACTCCCCCCCACTCCCCCGCCAAAGCATCAGTAAGGACAACAGATTCCTGTCCTTGAAAGTATTACATTTTATTAATGATGCAAACAATGTGTATTTCATATGCAGAATATAAAATTATAAAAATCTGGTATTATTTTTTTAATGACAATCTCATGAAATCGTGGGTTCTTTATGCTAGGAAATGTGATTAATGTTTAAGCAGAGTAGATGTAGCATAAATGAGAATATGAGATTTGAACAGACTTGAAGGATTTAATAAATGATGCTTATAGCAGTGTTGAGAAAGGAAATTACATGAAAATTATAATTTGAGTTTGTTTATACTTAACCTAGTACAAATATTGATACAGAACATATACACATTTAGTGCATACATGATAAAAATTAATGTTCAAATAGAAATAATATTTTGTTGTGGTGGTTTTCTTGGGTTTGGGCTCAAGTTTTCCTTCCTTGTTGGCTGCAGAATCTTTGTAGATAGTGATAAAGGAATAAAATAATACCTGTGGTTAGTGTATTATTCTAGACTCATTGATAAAGGACGTTCTATGAATCCATGCAAATTTTCAACAGTTGTAGGACTAACAATATCAGGGAAGAATTGAAGGCAGGATCAGAGTAGTGTGTTAAGATGGTGGCAGAATTTAAGCCGATGTGCAGGAGGCTGAATGGTTGGGAGGTGAACAACAAACACTCATTCCTTTTAAGATGATATAGGCTGAACTGTAGCTCAATTGCTTGAATGTCTTCGCAGTATGCATGATGCCCTGAACTGAATACCTATCAAGGCACTTGACATACTAGCATCTGGCAGTAACACTGTCACCTGGGAGGCAATGACAGGAGACTCAGAAATGGAAAGTCCTTCTTGGCTCTACAGTGAGCTCAAGGCTGGCTTGGGATGGATGATACCCTAGCTTAAGAAATCAAAAACAGAAAGGGATACTATGATCATGGAATTCGAAAACTGGACCATCTTTAAATGAAACAAATATTCCTTCATTGAAGTTGTTACTTTTTAGGTATGAAGAAGGATGGAAAATATGTCAGAAAGGTAAAGAGAGGCAGAGTGGAGCACAGCTGGGGAAGGATGATTTAAAGGACGTCATGGGCCAGCTTACATGAACATTGAACTAGAATATGATAAGGACAAGAATGGGCAGTTTTCATACACTTAACTTTCTTCCACAAAGGAATCAGAGACACACAGCGTTTTTGAACTGTGACTACTAATAAATACTGCACACCTCAAGAACAGAGTAGCATGTAGAATTTTTATTTGAGGAATTCTACATACTGGACAGCCACAGAAGGCCTTAAGGATAAGGATGAACTAAATGCTGTTTAAGGAAGTGAAATTGTGTCCACAGATTAAAAACACAAGACTCCAGGTCCCGAGGGAAAAAGCACAATGTAGACTAGCACTGCCCTGGCAGATAACTTGAGTGTTATTCATTTAAGGAGTCAATACAACTAAGGAAACATTAGTACCAACAGCTATTCTAATCCTGGTGTTTGAATAGATGTGAGCCTCAGAACACAGTACTCATTATTAGTAATTAAAAATCCCTTACTTTTAACTCCAACCATTTTTCTGACTTCCAGACTCAGAAAAATGTCCTCAAATGTCTCCTGCCTCCTGTGATGTAAATTTTCATGGATACTGATTTGCATGCATAAATAAAGTGCTAAATTAGACCTATCTTCCGCCAGACCTCAATTCTCTTTTCCTAATTCAATTTGTTGAAAGAAAGCAATCGCTTGTAGTAAAAATTGACATAGTAATCACGCGCGCACACACACACACACACACACACACACACACACACACACCTCTTCTACTTGTTCCACAAATCTAAGTGGACACACTCTCAGTTACAAATTCCTAGAAGTCTACTCAATGCCTCTCAACTATATCCATATAATTCTCAGTTTAGCGACCTGCTACACTTTCACTATGAGCGCTGAAAGTGAAGCTTAGGTGCGTTCTTCCCCGCAGGTCACCTTGTTCTCCAATCCATTTTCCTATGATGAAAGAGCCAAAATTAAAAGCCTTATGATTAAACACAATGTATCAAGCAAACCAAGTACCGAGCGAATCACCCAGTATAATAAATATAGACCAAGATAATGAATAGGAAGCCACGTGCACAGTGGAAAACCCGCTTGTCTTCTATCCATCAAGCAAGGGTGGTCATTTTTGGGAATCTGTCCACCCTTCCTGCTTTGGCTCAGACTAAGTCGTTCCTTTTCATCTGTCCCCAGTGTGACAAACTCTTACTTATACTTCAAGGCCCAGTTCACACATCGTTTGAGCTTTATGATCAATCAGTTTAGGCAGAGATTTTTAGGCAAGGTTAAAATGCAGGCTTCAGTCAGCAGCAAATGTAAGAAGTGTTGATAACACATGAGGGAGGAAAAGGAAAATGGTACAAAAAAGGAACTGAAGCTAGATAAGCACAAACTCACTTAGACTTATCGGTCCTTTTTCAAATTCTTCCTATATACAGTTTTTCAATGAAATCAATCAAATGGCTAAAGCAGCAATTAAAGTGACACCATTTCCGTTCTGCAGTCATGTTTCTCAGAAAATAAACTTCACACTGAGTAGAATTAATACCTCTTTGTATAAAAGAGACTAACACATTCTTACTTTTTTAATCCCTGCTTTTTTCAGCCGGTTTCAGTTTTAGTTCAAGAACAAGTGGCTCGATTCACGGTATTTTTGAATAATTTGGAGATAAGAAACAAATATCAAAACGTTTCTTTAAGTAGAGAATACAAATTTCCTGGTACTTTTAAGGTTGCAAAGTCATTTATGTAAAACCTTTCTTAGTGCTATTGACTTGTACTGAGACTTAGCATAAGCCTGTCAGTTTTCTCCATACTTAACATCTTTTGCTCATTTACAAAGTGACAAATGTCATTACAAAATGGCAGTTGTGACAGCCATTACAACTGCTCACATTTTACCAAAGATTAAACTAAGACTTACAAAGTCAAACTATCTTGCTGAAGTCACACAGCTAATAATTTCAACACGCAATTATGTCTGTCTGATTCAAGTACTTATTTTCTAACTGTCAAATTGATAGGCTAGTTTTAAAAAATCACCTAAAAGATAGGAAAGGGGAGATGTCTGAACAAAGATTCTAATACTTCTGCTCACCACAAGAATCTGCATGAAACAAAGTATATATACTTTGTTTACAATTATACTTTGGAACAAAGTATAATTTCAAACTATATATGGCGTTTAAACGTAGGGCTATGGTGTCTTAAAATTTATGCCCCTGAAAGGCATTTACCCATCATAAGTGACCCATGAACTGCTGCTGGGAGTCTAGGGTTGATTTTGTATCATCCTTCTTGCCTACAAAGCAGAGGTAGAGAGAAGTCCCAGAATAGGGAAGTGAAAGCTTGTTCCCTGGCTGCCACAGCCTAAGAACACTCTTGGTACAGCATCCTAAGTACCTAGGAGAGAATGTCAATCCCCTTGGTTTAATTAGGATCAGTATTGTTTGGCTCTGACTGTAAGTAAGAGAGAGAGACAGAGAGAGAGAGAGAGAGAGAGAGAGAGAGAGAGAGAGAGAGAGAGAGAGCGAGAGAGAGAGAGAGAGAGATCCAGAAGTAGACAGACAAAACAGGCACAGACAGTCTGTGTACTCTTAGTGGGCAAAATCAAGAATTCCCTGTGGAATCAGTGGATCTTGGGTACTTAATTCAAGAATAAACCTTCCCGAGACTTTCCAAAAATTTACATACATTTTGCTCTACTGCATTTTTGTCCTATTTAATAATTTTTGAAAATAAAATTTAGATATTTTTTGATGTTTAGGATGAAGTATTTATGAAGACAATAAAGACAGTAAGTTGCTTTTTACTTAAGATTCAACTTTAAGTTTAGTCATATTATTTTTAAAAAAAAGAAAGTGACTTGTTTCTTATTTATGAAGCTTTAACGTTCCTATACAAAACTAAAGGTTTCACTGCACTTTACTATGTACAAAATAAAATTTATGGAAATAGCGTTTGAAAATTATGCATTTTGGAGATAAGATGTCTTGGTTAAAATTGGCATCCCAGGACCCACATAGTAGGAGAGATCAGAATCTATCACATTGATCCCTGATAGTGTGTGAGCATAGGCCGATGTGTCTACTACAAAACAAATACATGTAGTAAAATAGTAAAGATAAATTATGTGTTTTTTTCTCAACAATAATTGCACCCAGATGTGTTAACAGAATAAGTAAGTAAATTTCCACTGCTAAATGTTCTTAACTTCAAATTTTCTTCAAATTAAAATTTGGAATTATCCAGAATGCTCTGTGTCAAGAGAAACTACACAGTCTCTGAAAGATTAACCATGGAGAAATAATGTGATAAAAATAGTAATTGTTATCAAATTTTGTATTTTTCTGTGTCAAATACTCCTTAATAGCTACATGTACAAAATTATATGTTTACTGAGAGTACTAATCAAGTACTACCAATGTTTTCATATGAGGGTGACATACATGAAAGTAAGTTTATGAGTGTATTGCCTTCATAAGAATCCATTTAATCACCTGTGAACTTCCTCTTTTGTTCTGTGTTTACTCTCTGACCCCACTTTTAATTGCTAGGCTTATCAATCTATTCTTGACTCGGGTTGAATGTTTTCAGAACTGTGTTGGAGAGTGACAAATGGATCTGTATAGTGACCATCAGACTTTCTCTCTGGCCCTTTCCTTTGCAGTCACCCACGTTGGGCTGTTGAATGTGCCTATGCACACATGAGGCCTACATTGTGTTTGTCCATCTTTAATATCAATTTCAGAAATCACATATAGTCAGAAAAGATTTCAGTGCAGCATCCATCAGTTTATAATACGAACAGCATACTGACCATGGGCCAGGGGTCTTCCTTATGATCCCGAAATAGTTTCATTTCTGAGGCATAACCAGAACTGTATACATACATGCCTACAGACACACACATACACACACACACACACACACACACACACACACACAAATACACATATACATATATACATATGGAAAGTATACATTATTTAAAGAGCTCTCCTTCATATCAGGTGTATTTTTACATATCATGCTATATTTTAAAAGAACATTTCCAAGTTAAATCAAATGACAGTCTAATCCTTACCCTATGTTCTAATTTAAAATTTTTAATTAGATATAAAGACCAGGAGTGTAACTAAGTTTTCAGAGGTCTTACATGAAACTGTGAACCCAGTGCGCACTCCACATAAACTGGAGGTGCTGAGACAGGACCCTGCACTCCAGCGGTGTGACGATGAAGGCGGGGAGACCAGAGGATCAAGGGTGTCCTCTGCCCTCTGCTACATGAAGAAGTTGAGCCAAGTATGAGATGGAGGCCTTTCCACAAAACAAACAAAGCAGGCCTGCCTGAAAGCTCAGGATAAGACTTGTTAGGCAAATAGATCAAAGTCTTGATATGGAAGTCAACTGAGATACAGGGCTTGCGCCTTGTCTTAAAGGATGAAAAGATAAAGGGAATAAATAAATAAATAAATAAATAAATAAATAAATAAATAAAGAGAATAGAAGAGGAAACAGAATAAATAGCAAGAGATAAGAAAAGAAAAACCCAGATACTTCAAAGTGTTAAAACTTCATTACAGTTCAAAAAATTAATGCATAGGTCTACAGTCTAATATGCTTTTGGTTGCTATGATAAACACCATAACCAAAAGCAGAGGCCAGTAAAAGAAACTCCTCAATGACTTGTTTCCAAACTCGGGTTCACCTGTCTTTCTTACAGTCCCAGGCCCACCTGCTTATGGGCAGTTCCACCCACAGTGGTTATAGCCCTCCTACTTCAATTCAAAGTTGAAAAAAAATTTTTTACAGTTATGCCAAAGGAAAAATCCTATGGAAGCAATTCCTCCATTGAGGCTCCTCTTTGTGCTTCCGGTTGACAACTAAAGCTGACTGGGACGACCTTATTGTTTGCAATGGTTTTAGTGACAGAGGTTTATCTCTGCACGCTCATCCTTCCTTCTTCTGTTCTGTCGGGGGAGCTGTACAGGAGTTGTGTTTTCTTAATTGTTTCCAGATGTTGATGGATGCACAAATCGCTAGATAAACCTAGCATATTCTGGATTTAGCATGTACAAAGAAGCATCGCATCCAAATATTAAAATAAGATAGAAGGAGAACCAATAGGATTTGAAGCAGGACCTTTATACATTGCCAAAGAGCCTGTCCCAATTGCAAACTTAGTCCTGATATACTCAAGATGTTTCACTCTCGAGTCCATCCATTATGATGTCAAAATTAAATAACACTTTACAGGAATTATTTTAATGACCACTGCTCATTATTAGAGAATAGCACAGGAAGAAAAAGCCTTCATTTAAAGAAAAAGTCTCTTTGAAAGGCATAATGTCTGTCATGAGGTCCCCATATTGCCAGTCTCTAGGGAATGGTTATGGATGTGCATATTCAGACACACAGAGGAGATCTCAGGACAGACACAGTCACTGATAAATCTTGTCCATAGTCCCATTAGCTTTGATGAAGTTCTCTGAGAAACTGAAAAGAGAAAAATACCAGTGAAAAATGTTCCCATTTTGTAGTGTGGTGTTATCAGGTCCTGATTTATTCCCTACCAAGCAGTAGGTTAGAGGAAAAAAAAATAAGATTTTTTTTCTTTGATACACACACATACACACACACACACACACACACACACACACACACACACAGCTTACTGAAAACCTATTTTTGCATCCACATGTATACTGAAAAAGGAAATGCTATGGTCCAATATGTGCATTAAATTGATCATAATACTCATTTAATTCAACATATTGAGAATAACGATTGTTTTAGTACATGAATTTGTACTTTTTACATTTGCGTCTAATGCCTTTGAAAAACCAAGGCAGTGAACATTCAGAGACTGACTTCCACAGGTTTACTCTCATGCCTCTGAAGAGGTTTTCTTAATCATTTGCATGTTGGTTTCCCTGGTCTAAAGTTAAGAGAGAATATTGATGAATTCGTGTAACCAAGGAGATGATTATATTCAATATTCTCTTTAAGGTACTAACAAATAATAGCACATACAAGCATAATTTAGTGATTGCTATTAGGGTTTTTCAATTAATTTTTATATTAATAAGTTCCTTTAATGTCTGTTACTTTTTCTAATCCACGATATAATGTCCCTGTTACAAAGATGCCAACAGAGGAATGAGAGAACGGAGAATGTGTAGCAATATTTTTTGTTTTTAAGCCTTATTGGCGATTTCCAGGAATACTGGAATAAGAGAAGCAGAGTACCTGGAATTTCTCCATGCTGGAACATCCATGTGGTTTCTGCAGTATGGACAGGACTTAGATCCTGAAAAGATAAAATTCTCTGAAAAGGTGGTGGGACTGAGCTAAGGAAGAGGTGTTTGATTGGTGCAGAATACTCAGTGAATCTCATGTCCTCCACAGACTTGTGTGTTGTACACTCAGTTCCTATACAATTGTCATTGTTTATGGCTGGGAATTGTGTAATGGAAGACCCATAGTTGAAAATAACTCACCCTGTCTAGCTGTTAGAATACTTTTTAAAATCCCTGTTTTTAGCAGCACTAAGTAGGTACAAGATGTGAGAGGTTTGTCAGACCTTCCCAGTCCTGGGAATCCCATCATGCCTCTCTAAAACCTTATAAGATGTACTAAAATTCCTTGGAAACCTTTATCCAAAGTAAGCCAGTCCTCTCTGAATGATCTTTTGGTTCAACATAAAATGTAAACATTATAGAGATATAATTCAGTAGTAGGTCCCTGAGTTCTATCCCATGTAACAAAACCAACCAAAACACCCACCAAAAGAAATTTCATGAACATTTTTTTCCTCATTCCAAAATTGTATGTGTGTTATCATGGCTGACATCCTATCCAATGTAATACATCCTTTCAGTCCCAACAATCTACTCTATAAGAATATCTTAGCAGCAGTTCTATTACTGTGAAAATATGCCATGACCAGGCAACTCTTGATAGTATTTAAGAGGAGGCTTGCTTATAGTTTCAAGGGCTTAGTCCAATATGATCATGACAGGGAGCATGGCAGCATGTATGGCACTGGAGTTGCTAAGGAAAGAGGTGTGTGTGTGTGTGTGTGTGTGTGTGTGTGTGTGTGTGTGTGTGTGTGTGTGTAAGAAAAAAGAAAGAGAGAAAGAAAGAAAGAAAGAAAGAAAGAAGGAGAGAGAAAGGAAGGAAGGAAGAAAGCAAGAAAGCAAGCAAGAAAGGAAGGAAGGAAGGAAGGAAGAAAGAAAGAAAGAAAGAAAGAAAGAAAGAAAGAAAGAAAGAAAGAAAGAAAGAGGGAGGGAGAGAGAAAGAGAGAGACAGGAAAAGAGAGACAGAGAAAGAAACACAAAGTGTCAGACACAAAAATAAAGAGAGAATAAGAGAGAAAAACATAGGGGGACAGAGACACAAAATACAACAACAGAAACAGAGAGAGACTGGACTTGGCTTTAGCTTTTAAAAGCTAGAAGCTCATCTTCAGTGACCCACTTGCCTCCTTCAATCAGGCCACACCTCCTAATTTCTTTAACCCTATCAAAGAGATCCACTCCCAGGACAGCAAGTATTCACATATATAAACCTGTAGGATCCATTCACTTTTAAACCATCACTCGAACCCTGCTTTTTCTGTATTAAAGCTTCTGCATTGCATAAACAGTGCAGTTGGTGGAGCTTTCAGAGGTAATCTGACCACTTATAAACAGCATTGTATAGGATTGCACTTAATTAAAGGACAAACACCTTCTTTCTGTGAAAGCCACAAATGCATAAAGATTTTTATCAACTTCTAATTGCAATAAAGCAGCTTACTTCTCAGGCATTTAATCCTGTCCTATATACAGAGTATCTTTAGACAATGGGTAAGGGGAACGCGTCTGTAAAAACCTACAGTAGTCAGTGTTAAAGAGCAGGATTAAAATTGGATCCCATGAGGCATAATGTAAGAATGGCTTTAGCTCAAGCCCTAATGTGATGGGCTTTATTTGGCTTTGTGGGAGGGAGGATGGAGGCACGTAAAACATACAGACCATCAGAGACATGCACTCAAGTAATCCAGGTCATTGGTTCTGAGTCCTGTTAAAAGTGATCACAATTACCTGGGGAACTTATTAAAAATACTGATTCCCAAATTCCACCCACTAAAGATTTTATTGATGGGATGGAGGAATAAGTATTTTTAGCTATCCCTGGTGACTTTCTGCACAACTTCCTGCACATGTGCCTGGACCATCATTTCAAAATCAATAAGCTAGAAGAAAAGAAAATTTTAACAGAGAGAAGGATTTTTTTTAAATTTATTTTAAAAGTTTCAGTTTTGCAAGTAGAATTAACATAATTCACTCTAAAAATACATATTTGAAGTACAGGTTTTAATATAATTTTCATCATCTGTCTTATTAATATTACCTACGTGATGTGTACGAACACTATTTTATTACATAATGTAAGATACTAATATTTCTTAATAGTATAAAACAACATTTTTATATTAACAACTTTAATAATAATAAGTAGTTAAATTTTAAGGTATATAAAACATAATGTACTTTTTAAAATACAGAAATCAAATTAATAGAACAATTGTGTGATTTCAAACAGAAAAAACATTTTATAAAAGGTAAGTACCTAAGCCTAATTTGTCATTAAATGTAAAGACCTGGAAAACATACAGGTATTAATTCCTCAGCAAAATGGCCACTGTGTGAATATTATGTGTTGTGATATTGCAGAGTGCATGAAAATTTATTCTTCAATAAATTTTATGAAAAATTGCAAATGTATCACACAGTATACATATATTTCAGCAGAAAAAAACAACTTCCAAGATAATTTCTTATAAAAAAACATTTAAGAATTGAAATACGTTAAAATAGCTTAGAATGAGAATATTTTAACTGACTATGGCACAGATTTCAAATTTAAAATTCACAAATATTTGAGTGTTTTACATCAAAATTTAAAGATTTTAAAAGACCAAGTAAAACAATCTAAATATTGTGAGATTATTATGGGTAATAATAATATAATAATTAATATTATATTAATAATATATTAATATTATAATAATTAACTAATATAAATAATTAATAATATAATATTTAATATTCAGTGTTTAATATATCTCTGAAAATAAAAATGCTTTAATGAATTTATCTTAAAATGCTCTATGCAGAGGAAATGTTCATTTGACCTAAGTGTTATTTCAAGTCAGTCAACTGTGCCCCGGTTGAAAGCAGTCAATATTCACCTGTTAGCCTTCCTCGGTTCTTGGAAAAGGGACCTACAGAAAAGTATGACTGAGTAATTTTCCATAGAAAAGAATGACCAAGGAATTTCCGTTCAGTGACTCAACAGCAAGTTGTTAATCAGATACAGTGATGAGGTTTTATAGCTGAGATTAAAAAAAATAAGAATGTTTCCATGTTTCTAATAGAGAAAAATGTTGATCGATAATTTCTAGGATTACTTCCAGACTTACTCATCAAGGAGCCATCTTGCCCAAGACCTACTACATCTTTAAACAGATATCTTTCCTAATATGCATATAGCATAGCTATTCAGGAGTATATTACCTAAACATCATTAATGATACAACATATTTTTTGTCTTTTTTCTTTTTTTCGGAGCTGGGGACCGAACCCAGGGCCTTGGGCTTGCTAGGCAAGTGCTATACCACTGAGCTAAATCCCCAACCCCTATATTCTAATCATTGCTTTTTTAATACCTAGAATATGAAAATGCTTCAGTATCCTGTAATTTCACCCAAAGTAGTGTCTTCTAATTTATATCCATATCCAACATGAAGTTTAAACATATTTATTATATATTCTACAAAACATAAATAAGCTAGATATCTTTTCTTAGAATAGATTTCAATTAGTACTAAATACAAATTTTGGAATAAGTGCATGAAAGAAAAGTATAGTAGTACAGAACAAAGTAAAGAAAAGCTCCCAGCAAATTCTGTTTCTATTTATAATTTTCCTAGCAGCCGAAATTGCTAGAACCTCTTCAGAGCTGCTGGGAAGTCCAAGCACGATCACCAACTGTGGGATTTCTCTTAAGTCCCAACTACTCACTAGGGAAAGAGCTGTATCATATTTCTTTTCTATGACAACGTTTTGAAAAGGAAGAAATCATCTTCAATACAATCTATAAAGTTGTTGGTTTGTATTTTTGAGGAGAAAATGGAGTGTGGTTACATATTGTTTTCTATTATATCGTTATTACACACACCTGCTAACCCTGGGGCCCACCCTACTGACAAACAGCCATCAATTTTATCATTTTCCTGCTGTATACTTTTGACTTAGATGCCTCATTAATTTATCAGTCTGTGTGCTCAAAACCAAATTTTCTAAGCCTCTGCCAGCCACTAATCCCATCTTCTAGGTCCATCAATCTATATTTCATTGCTTTTATTTTTGATATAAAATGATACCTGGGATTCTTTACTCACCTTTAAACTCTCTTCAATCCAATAGTTATTGATTACACCACATAATTTTCGTATGTGGAATATATCAACTATCTTAGTTTATTTTTCTGTTGCTATGATGAACTACCCTAAAAATGGAAACATAAATTGTAAAGAGGTTATTGCCGCTCATAAATCAAAGATGTACACTTGTCACATTGTATCCCAAGCCCAGAATCTTACGCTCAGCTCACTTTGTCCTCTTTGTACTATCGAGGATCCTATCTAGCAAACAGTGCTACCTGAGGCAAGCAGGTCTCCCCACTTCAATTAGCCAATAAGCAAGGCAACTGGAAATTCCCAATGGCTTGTCCCTGACGTGACTCTAGATCTTGTACTGTTGATACTGTATAGAGTCTGCACGCAATCCATGCAACACATCGTCATTTCTTTAGCCTCTAGTTTAGGAAAGAAATCTGATTATTTTTAATTATGTGTGCTGTCACATAGCTAGAGAAGTGTACACCAGTACCTTTCCCTCTCTTCTGCCCTTCTCATCATCTTGTATCCAGTTCTGAGAACTGAACACAAAATATACAAAGTTATAGATGGACCCCTGGGCATTTCTTTTACCTTGTGACAATGTATTAATTGTTTAGGCTAACCTTGAACTGCTTTTTTATCCCAGAAAAGTATTTAAGTTGAGATCTTCCCAGCTCAGCCTCCTGAATAGCTAGAAATACAGTCCCATACCTCCAGGGTCAGCTTTAATATACTTTTCAATGACAGGGAAACCAAAGGCTACTGGCATCTGTGTCTAGGTCAGACCTTTCAGATTTATCTTCGGGGTTTTTGAAAGCTTCCAGATTGAGTTTGCAGAGAAATGTTCAGACACAAGGTTCTAAGATGCTCTTCAAGGACTTCAGAACCCCGAGTAACTTGTGCCAGTTTGTCACATTTGACCATGGTGCATGGTGCAGATTTCTCTTGGTAAACGGGTTATTCATTTGTCGTGAACATAATACCTAAACTTCAAGGTCCCCATTTTCTCATGGCACACTTTTGAAAAGTTTCATTTTGTTTCATTTGGAAACAAATTCTAAGAGCATGTCTTTAAGTCTCACAGGCCTGTATCTTCTCCTGCACGTTGGTAACCATGTAGGCTTCTTAAGTTATTTATGATCATGTTAGCCACCATGTTAGACCAGATTCCTTCCTCTCTTTGGCATCTTCACCTCCCATTTTCTTCTTTTCCAAGCAGTGTCTCCCATCCTTGAGTGTTAAGACCATTACTTCATTTACTAGACTCATGTGCCTAATTTTCATTAACTAGTAGTTCATTCCGTTTTTTACTCTTTGGTACTAAGGATGCAGCTGGTGACCTTGAGTATACTTCAAAAGCAGTCCCCTAATAGAATTTATTCCAGACCAATAATGCATATTTTTCCATAACAAAATTAAAGGGAATATACCTTCAGAAATTACTTTGCTGTGATACCTAGCTACAAAAAATTAATTGTTGTTATGGAAATGCAAAGAAGTTATTCTGGAAAATTAATGTAATTGCAATAATTATCATTTAATGTTCATTGAAGACTCACTACCTAATAGGCATTGTGTGAAGGGCTTTATCCAATTTACATTTTGAACTAGTATCTTCAATACAAACAAACAAACCAAATCTACTATTATTTGTGATGTCTGTTGTTTTAAGATAAAACTGAAAAAGCCCAGAAGGGCCAATAAACTTAATAAATTCCTCAAAGCCTCTTAGTTAATAAATAATACGGATTCATCCCCCAACAGCAGGACTCCAAATCCTCTATTCATAACCAGCTAACTTAGACATTGGAAACTCTTTTTTTCTTGATATTGTAAACTCTTATGTTTGAGCACAGCGGGTGAAGAAAATTATATGAATGCCTCAAACATTTTTCTTCCTTCTTCTGCCTACCAAAGTCTGAGAGGAAGGAGGCTAGTTCCTCTTAGAAGCAACGTAGTTCCCAGGGAAGAACAGCATTGTGCCAGTTTTATAAAGAGCATGCATATTTGAAAATCAAGAGATTGGTCTTAAATTGGTCTCTTGCCCAATTGGTTATAATTTCTGACTCATGCAACTATCGCTTTTCTCCATTGACAGAAATATACCTGAGAGCATATTATCTCATCTGCTGAACTTTGCCAATTTAAAGGAAAGTAATTCAAGTTCAGGTCAATCACTGCTGGCAAGTGGTTAAACAAGTGGATAAAGTCAAATAGGGGATTATTTGACTTTCATTTTTTAATAAGAAAAAATGAGGTATTTAGCTCTATTTCATTGCTTCAAATTTGTCTCGTCTATGGATTTGAAAGAATTTCACAGACTTCATGATTTTTATTAAAGTATCACATGACTTAGATGTTGACTAACATGATTGTCTATGACAGTATAAATCTGAAAATAAAGGAAATTAAGACCTAGGTACATAGAAATAAAACCATAAGAATGCCTATCTGTAATATAATAACACATCTCCCATCTCATGTCAACTTCATGACTCCTTTTAATCATGTATGTGTTTGCCTGAACTATTAGAAATCAATGGTAAGCACTTATTTATGGAGTCACATTCGAAATCCTACTGGCCACTTCATGCAGTGTACTTGCTATAGTAAAGGTCATCATGTGGAAAAAGAAAATGTACATTGATGTTTTACATTACACCAATATTTTATTAGAACAACATGTGAGACACGGTTACCATGTATCACCTTTCAGATTCTTTTCATTGACTTTGTTATTAGAAATTTACTGATATAATTACTAGGCTTCTAAATCGAGCCTTTGCTTTTTACCTTAGAAGACTGAAGGTTTTCTTTAATGCTCTCATTAGATATCTGCTAAATTAATACCTTACAAGTAACTCTACTATTGAGCTGCATTGTGGAGGTGCCAGTGAAAAAAATATCTTCTTTATACAACACGAACCCATCATAGTCATGTAACTGAATTCCCACCCAGAATGTCAGTAGAACACTGTAATCAGACCTGAGGCATTTAGTTTTTAATTAGAGTGTCTCTAAAAACCAATCAAATTACATATAAAATTGTCAACAAATTAAATGACTTATTTAAAAATCTTGTGTAATGGATAGAGAGCTAAATGTGTGCCTGATTTGCAATGAATAGTCCTGCAAAGATGTTTTGTTCCTGAGCCAAATGTTTTCATTGAGGTCCCCTTTCCTTGAAAATACCATGTGGCTTCTAATATCAGAATTCCATGAGCCAAAGTAATTGAGAACCGTTTTTCACATTCATATTAGTTTTACTCAGCTAAAATAGAATCCGAGCTCAGAAGTTGCTTATTAGAATAACGTGCTTTAGTTGATTGTCAGTTAAGCCACAAAACCAAGAGTAAATTCTGAGGCTGTGTACCATCCTATGTGGCATAGTGGTTTCTTGTTTCCTCTGTTCATTTGTCCTTCTATTTCCTTAGTCTTTCCTTTGCAGAGCTGAAAACATTTTATTGTATATATTGTTTATATTTAAAGCATAACCTTCAAAACAGGGTTGGTGATTTAACACAATGAGGTAATAAATTAATGTAACCATTCAGAATATTGAAAAATGTATAATTGCTCAGTGGTAAAACTAGCAAATATATACGGAAATACGTCAGCTAAGGTACTTCATGTATATTGTGTTTTATCATGTCTAGCAAACATTTAAGTTTCAATAATCATACCTCTATCTAGTGATACTTCTAGCCTGCTTACCGTATTACAGACTACAAGATAGCAGTAACTGCAATTGCATTGGTAAAATGATCTAGGTGGCTGTTCATATGCATGTGCCTGTATCAGAACCACAGAGAAAGAGTGAGAATAAGCTTGGCCATCAAGTTTTCTATAATGAGTTACATTATTCTTTCAAAGTCCAACAAGCAAGTTATTACCAAGAGTACTTAATTACTTTTTCTAATTTATCACTGATGCAAGAAGGATAGAAGAAAAGAAAAGCAAACAATGGAACCTCAAGATTTTTCCTGCTGAATGAACACTGATAAGGAAATTCTGAATCATTGTTTTATCCAGTTAATACTGTGCATGGGCTAATGAACAGGAAGACGACAAATAAATTGAATGGGGGGTGAATCACGTTGTTTCCATCTCTCGCACTACAGCGGCAGCTGGTGACTCATCTAACTCCTATCAGCATCATTCTCATAGTTCCTGCAGTCCCCTCCAACAAGCTAAATCCTTAACACTTAAATACCCACATAGATGATAGTTCTTCTTATTATATAACATTAAAATATTAAAACATTGGGGTTGGGGATTTAGCTCAGTGGTAGAGCGCTTAACTAGGAAGCACAAGGCCCTGGGTTAGATCCCCAGCTCCGAAAAAAAAAGAACCAAAAAAAATATATTAAAACATCATTCAGTATAAAAAATTTGAAATGATATTTCATCCAAGGAAAGGAGAAAATGAAGAGAAGAAAAGGAAACTCAGAAGATAAATGGAAAGGACCTAGTTGCAAACCGTTGGGCCTTAGATAGTGTATCCACTAGCAACACCAACAAAACCCACAAACCAACAAATCCACAGTTCTCAGACATTGAAAAATCAATCTCAATTACCACATGACATCCTGTTTTCATGGAAGACAAAATAATGTATCAAAAGCTAGTGTGTGGCTCTCTTTCTCCATCTTCTTTCTCTCTCCTTTCATGTGTTCGTGGTCAGCTACTTCCCTTCTTTCTCTCTCCTCTCTCTGCCTTTTTCTGTCTCCTTTCTTTTTCTGTCTCTATTCCCTTCCCTAGGTTCCCTAACCTGTAAATGAAACCTGGGGACATATTAATCTAAAGACAGATAAATGCTCCTGAGACAAACAAATCTAAAAAGTCAGATACATCGTGAGTTACCCCTTCTCTCTAATCTTGCTTCTCTTCTGCATGGAGCTTTGCTATATTTTCAAAGGCTTTGGTTAATACGACATAGTATACTCCTCTCTTGAACTACTCAGCTCTATTTTCTTCTTTTCCCAGTGTCATAATTTGTCAACAGATCAAGAACACAGTAGATGTGTCAGAGGTTCAAGAGGCCTAAAATCTTTGGCTTCTAGTAAAGTTAACACTGAAGCTGTTGCATAAGCCCTTTAGAATGTTACTATAGAGATTTTCCCCATCTTTGTTCAAACATTAGTCTCTTCATTTCATGAAAATAGAATTAATCCTTCCCTTATCTATCATTCCTAAATTATTTCTTTATGGTAGACATTAGAGTTGTCAAATTGCCCCCTCTTAGAGTCTTCTTTCCATATGTTTTTCCTCTAGTTAGACTAGAACTTCCTAACGTGTAGTAACCATGTCATCGTCTTAGGTGCCTTCCACCACAGATTGATTTCCAATAACTCATCGAAATCCAACAAATATATCAATGATTAATTTTCGTACCACCATGAAAAACAAGTACAACTAGCTGTAAAAGCGCAGACTGAAAAGCAAATTACACTGCCATGTAGTTTTAAGTTTATTAAAACCTAGAAGAAGCCTTTTACTTTCAATCATTTCGAGAATCATCTTGGGTATCTGCACGACTTCTTCCAATACTCCCCATGACATTAAGTGAAAAGTCGGAATATTTCTTCTTGGTTTAGCTAAAGAAAATAAGACTAGTCGAGTTTAACTTATCATTGTCAAGAACCCAGTGGGTAATACAGTGGGGATTAAAAACACTCACTCTGAATTTCCATTCATTAACATATTCTCTCCATGAAGCTTTCACTCAATAGTAACTTCCCATCTCTTTATGAGGACAAATGAGATAATGTCTGTAAAACAATTTGAGCTCCTCAGGGAGAGCAGGCTATATAATTTAAGAGACGAATTTGATGAATTGGATTCACAAATAAGAGCATTGGCTCAAAGCCTCTACCCAGAGCAAGCTATTGTGTCATTTCCCCTATCATCCTGCCAATAAACCCCAAGTCTTCTCGTCATAGCAGTCTCTCCTAGAGTGTACACCAAATGAACTTCTCAAAATGTGTTTTGGTCTTCATCCAGGAAAATTGACTTGTAGATTTTCCCACATGTTATCCAATATTTTATTGACCCATTAGCTCAGTAAACTCAGAAATTATCAAAAATCAGAATGTAAGTGTATTTGACTAGTCTTTCGGCTAATATTTTATGTAAGAATATAAATTTGCTACAATAACCACTTCTTGTTTTGGTAATAAGACATATGTGTGTGTGTGTGTGTGTGTGTGTGTGTGTGTGTGTGTGTGTGTGTGTATATATATATATATATATATATATATATATATAGAGAGAGAGAGAGAGAGAGAGAGAGAGAGAGAGAGGCTACCCATGAAATTTACCATGTAAGCCTCCACAAGAGGACATAGTGCATCGCAGGCTTTTTCAATAATAGTGCCTACTACACAGGACCCAAGGGCACCTATTAAGTGTTCAGTGATATCTCTACTAGGCATTTTTTCCCTCAGAGAGCATTTCTAGCACTCTCAGACGGGCGATACAATCAATGTGCAGCCTGTAAAACAGTCCTAACCTAACACTGTGGCTGTTATAGAAATAGCCCTTCCTGTATGAAGAAGCTGCCGATTTGCAAGTGGACGTGAATCGAACACAACTCAGACAGAGCTGACCATATCAAGGCTTTCTCTGCATAGGAAAAAAAAACAAACCATAGAATGATTTCATCTGGGCATAAGCGTGATCTGTTGAGCAGAAATAGAGTAGAAATGCAATATGATTTCAGAAGTAAACTCTTCCAAGAAAAGTAGCTCTGTATAAACTCAAAATGCAATTTAAAGAACACAGTGCATTTTAGATTTCAGAATGTACAGTTTCACTTTAAATGAAGTTTCACTTCAAGTAAATTATACCATCACTTTGGGGAATCTCAATCCTGCTTTCTAAGCAATTTACACACACTGATATTCCCTTATACTTTCATATGCCCCTTTTTACAAAGGCAGATGGATACCAGCAGATGGGCACCATGAGGGGAGAAGGAGGGATTCCCACCTGGTACTGTTCATGTGCCCATGAACCCAGGTTTACTGGCTAGATCTATTTTTAATTTTTCATTTCAATTACAAAGGAGAACCAGGATAGATCAGCTTTAACATTTTCTCTATTGTGGTATTTTTAGTAAGTAAACATAACCCAAATTTAAAATAATTACCCTTTGAAGACATTCTACAAAATAAGGGTTACCAAACCTCTAAAACTTAAGAAAATAAGAGTTATGGATAGGATATGAGTACCATAGTGTCATCTCAGATAATATTTTGTTTTCCAAGAATTCCGTTACACGTAATCGACTACAGTGTGAAAATAGAGAAGAACCACACGGTAGACTATTTTCAGAAAAGAAAAGAGAAAGCACATTCGCATTACATATTATAGTATATTGTTACGTTTATTTTAATTTACTGTCAGTTGGTGTTAATTTTGTTGTCCAGCTTATCAATTAATGCTCGTAATAGTTACATGAACCAAACACAAAGCAAAGCAAAACAAAACAAAGCAAAACAAAAACCAATATTTAAGGAATTTGGTCCTAATGGCATTTCGAGCATCTTAAATATTCTGCAAGAATTAAGTAAGGAAAATTGTAATGCCTGTTACTTTGTCACAGACACGATCTTCAAAGCTTTTGTGATTTTGTGATATAAAAGAAACTCTGCTACTCAGATCCTTCAAAAATTATATTAATACAACTAATGGTGCAGATAATTGAAGATGAGACCACGACCAGGAATAGAGAACTCGGATGGACTTAAGACCCGAGGTTTGGACAGAGACGTCTTGAAACTCCTTTTTTGATTACTCATTCTGCGCATTGCTGCTGTTCTCTTTCAGCATTGCTATTAATCTGACTTTACAGACTTTTATAATATGAAGCCTATATTTTCTGCTAGACCATCTTGTGCTAGTTGAGAGTTAACAAATGTGGACTAAAAGCTTAGTATACGTAAATTATATTTAAAGTGAGGAAACAGATGTGTCAAGAACAACATCAGGAATCTAAGTGAACTTACAATGTACTCAGCTACAAGTCACAACTAGATAAAAAGGGTTAACTACAAAAGTGTCACATATCTATTTAAAGGTAGCAAACGAGAAATGATGATTGAAAAATTATTACCTAGTCAGCCAGTAAACCGAATAGACTTCAAGAGACTGTCAAGAAGGATCAAAGGACTCTAAGATATTTTCTTTATGGAACAATTGTAAATATGGCAATTTCTTTGGCCCCTCTGTCTGGTTCGGGACTGGTTTCCAAAGTATAGTAGTAGCTGACAGACAACTTTAGAACTCACAGCCTTGTGACTACATTTCTACATCCGTTCTTAGATCTCCCGTTTCCTAAGTAACTAGACACTTCGATCCTTGTTCTCATTCACAGTCAGGGATTTTTTGCAATCCTGACTAAATGGCAGCTTGTGATCCCAGCCCTCCAGGTAGTCAGCCTTGTAACTGTCTTTATTTCAGGGACGCCATTTTTCACTCCCCCCTTGACTGCTATTATGAGAGTGTACCTCCTTGAATAGTCCCCTTGTTTCCATTGTTTTCCTGTGTTTATTCCATCCTCTTAAAATGTCATGGCTCACAATTGCTCACAGACTCCTTCAAGCCTTTCATAAAATGCTAGTTCAAGTAAGAGCAAGGAGAGCTTAATCCCTTTCAACAACTGTCCTTGGTTTTTACAATTTCCTATTTACACTGAAATGTTTTAGCGAATCTCCTATACGTTTCATTATTGGAAAACATTTACCTTTGCTAATGTGTGCCCAGGGCCTCAACACTGCTTTGTCTTCAATAAGTACTCTGCAAAATGCTTAAGGAGAGAAGAAATCATATCAAGGAAGGGTGGATGGGACAACTATAAAGACCGGAATTGTCGAGAAGATATACAGGTGCTGAACTAGACTCCCAAACAAAATAAACAACACTGAAGGAAGAAAGAAAGAGGATACCAAAACTGAAAGGAGGATGAGCCAAACATTGGCCTACCCGTGTCTATCTGAGAAAAATGGACACCCAGATTCATGAGGATAAAATGGCTTACAGAGCACACTACACTGTGGAATCCAGTCAGCATTCATATACTAAGTTTACTAACATTTTCCATGTTTCAGAGACAATGCTTCTGAAAATTTGCTGTGGCCAATCCTTTTATTTTTCCTTTTTTATAATGCATTAAAAAACACACATTCACTTAAGTTATATACACTTTAAATTGTGAGTGACTGTATTTCTATTATAAAGGTGAAGAATATCATTTACAAAAGGAAATATCTGTGGGAAACAATATAGAGAAAGAGATGAAAAATTAATTAAATTAATTAAATAAAAGCTCTCCTACCAGTTTGATTCGGTGATAGCATGTGCGACTTATAAAAGCACACCTACATAATGAAATGAGGAAAGCATCTTTCATAAATCCTACCCCAACGTCTGGCTAAAATTGAGGTCAGCCTGACCCCCAGATTTGCATATTACTTTATGAGAACCATAACTCATCTGACATTGTTCTGCTTGTGATAACACAAGGCTTTTGCTCCCTTCCCAGATCAAACATTGATACCCTGGTTATACAGCTCTTCTTATTGAAAGTTCATATTCTGTCATGAATGCGCAGCACACTTGTGGTTTAGATCTTTTTAATGCCCCTCTTTGCTCAGTTCAGGACTAGCTCTTAAGACTTGTAGTCACAGGAGTGCATGTACCCCTCTCCTTCTGGTCTGTCTGGCTTCATAAAACCTTCAAATTCATGTAGAGCTGGTCCTTACATTGGGTAAGAAAAGCCCAAATATGACAATTCTCTCCAACCATTGATAAGTGGCAGTTTCAAAGAAGATGGCGTACTACGAGAAGCAAAATTACTATTATTTTTATTCAACTTTCTCCACCACGTGTGTTGGTACTCTACTCATAATCTCCAGATATTGGAAATAATGGAGATGTCCCTTCACTGATGAATAAATAACAGAAATGTGGTACATTTGCACAATCGATTATTACTTACTTGTTTAAAAAATAAAAGCATGGAACTCATGGGATGCATGGGGCTAGAAAAATAAAATCATGCCAATTGAGGTATCCCAAATCCCAAAAGACACACATGGTATGTACTCACTGATATGTGGCTGCTGAGTTTTCAATAAGCAGTCTACACTCCGATAACCACACAGGTTAGATATAAGGTAAGCAACTTGGGGGAGGGAGAAATCTTCCTAGAAAGGGAATATATAATAGATAGTGGAATATAATAGATTATGGAAGGAATGGAATCTCAAATGGAGAGGGGGAGAAAAAAGGGGGAAAGGGAAGAAATAGGGAAGGGACTGCTAAACCTAGGGCCATTTGAGGGGTTATATGAAGCAGAATATTTTAGACTCTTATTCAAATATAGACATAAATGAAAAATCTAGAAGCAGTAACCAAATAATGGGGAAAATAAAACCCCAACTAGACATCCCTAGTCATCAAGTGACATTTATAATTCTAAGAATGGATTCTATACTTTTTTATTGGATTTCTTAATTTACATTGTAAATGTTATTCCCTTTCCTGGTTTCCCATCCATAACCCCCCTCTGCTATCCTCCCTCCCCCTGCTTCTATGAGGATGTTCCCCCATCCATCCACCTACCCCTTCCTGCCTCCCTGCCCTGATATTCCATTACACTGGGGTTGAACCTTGCAGGACCAAGGACTTCTCCTCCCAATGGTGCCCAACAAGGCCATCCTCTGCTACATATGCAGCTAGAGCCATGGGTCTGTCCATGTGTGCTCTTTAGATAGTGGTTTAGTCCCTGGGAGCTCTGGTTGGTTGGTATTGTTGCTCTTATGGTCCTATTCTGAAAAGGGCTCTAATATGGACTTCCCAAACAACCTAGGTTATTGTCAATACTATTAGTTGTTCTCATCAAACTGATGATAAGGTCCTATTATTGACCAGAATGCCTACACAACTCACTGAACACAGAGAATTTGAGCTTTTGCCTATGTAGAGACTGCCCTTCTAGAGTGTTCATGGTACAAGAAGATATTTTGTTTGGTACTAGGTAAACACCCACCCAGCTACGACTTTCCTGGCATACAATGGTGACATTAATGCTTATGAGAGTAACTAACGGGGCTGGGGATTTAGCTCAGTGGTAGAGCGCATACCTAGGAAGCGCAAGGCCCTGGGTTTGGTCCCCAGCTCCGAGAAAAAAAAAAGAGAGTAACTAACAAATATCTGATTTGACTTAAGGAGATCTTGATGAGATGAGATTATCCAGCCTTGTTTGGATTGCATCTATAATTACGGAGACCAGAGGCTTATGAGGAAATCCAAATACCATTGTTTTGTTAAAGCAACAGTGACTCTTAACTACATTCTCCAACAATCACAGATCAATGCCTTACTAAGCTTTCATCACAGAAGCTTCCTCCTTCAGGAGATTAGAACAATCATAGAAGTTTACAAGTGTACAATATGCAGAGATTGGTGTATCTTATCACATTAAATAGAATGTCTCCATCAATCTGTGGCTTCAGATTTTAGGGAACCCTACTGAAGTAGAGGCTGACAGACTATAGGAGAGAGTGAGGATGGAGGACACCAATAAGACCTTCCAAAATGAGCAGAACTGATATATATAAACTCATGAAGACCATGTATGGCTGCATGTTCAGTCCTTGCATGGGTATAAGCCAGATCGGTATACTATTACTGAGACAAAAAGTAAGCACAAGTTCTCAGCCATAACCCAGAAGCTATCTTCTGTGGATAATTGCTTGTAAACAAAAATTTAGTTTTCTATGATAGGTTCTTATTATATATACAAACCACTCTTAAATACAAACCCCATGCCAAGCAGAAGTTCAACACACCACACACACACACACACACACACACACACACACACACACACACACACACAAAGGTCAACTTAAAGTCATCCTTCCTTGTTCCACAAAGCTGAGTCTGGTGTAAATGTAACATTTATTCACTTGATATAATTGTTGTCTCAGGGGCTTACTGCTCTTTATAGTTCTTTTTGGATTATGGCTGACTGCTTCAACTTGGCTGTTCTGGCTTCCAAGCTGACTGACTCATTCTGGTTTCTTTCAGCTTCTCATTGAATTGCTCTGTTTGGCTTCAAACCAACTCTGGCAATTTGTTTGAATCTTCTGGCTTCTTCTAATTCTCTGGTTTCCACGGCCTCTGCTGACCTACACTGAACTGCATGAACTCATGAGTAAACTCAACTCCACTGCCCTGTGCTGACTCCCAACTGACTGAATGCCTTCATTCTTCCTATGTTTCTCTCAAATAGCTTTTCTTCTGAGAGCTAGGAATATCATATCTCTGACTTTTTTGTCAATTTATTTTATGATTAGTCACTTTGTACACCCCTCCATAAGGCATCATTGTTTGGGATCAAAGGTATGTACTAAAAGATTCCAGAAGAAGAATTGAAGGTGTGTACTAAAGGGATGTCTGCATTCCAGCTAGAGGGAAGTCTTTGGATCTGAGCAGCCTGTTGCTAAATAAAATTAAACTACAGTGTGACATTCTTTTTGTTTGTGTCTTTCTTTCTCTTCCTTCCTTCCTTCCTTCCCTCCCTCCTTCCTTCCTTCCCTCCCTCCCTCCCTCCCTCCTTCCTTCTTTCCTTCCTTTCCTTTTTTTCTTTCTTTTGTTCTTTCCTTACAGGATATTTGGGTATATATTATGGCTTCTGATGCCGTTTTTAATGGATTTGCTTTGTGTTTTCACGTGTTTGACTTTAAATCTATATGTGCATCTTATGATTTTTCTTTGGTTCTTCAGCTCATGGTAATTTATTTGTTTCACTTTATCCTAGTTTGTTTGTTTTTATAGTATCAAATCTATTATTTTCAGATGTTTGTTTGTATTTTAATGAGAGAGAGGAAGGAAGGGTGTTGATTTGAGTGAGTAGGGATTCTGGGAGGATCTAGAAGAAATTGGGAAGTAGAAATCTAATAAAAAATACTGAATTTGAAAAACATCTATTTTTAATGATGAATTTAAGTTAACTTTATTTTTTCATTATATTAAAAAAATAGAACAAAGCAAACAACCAAAACTAAGAAGCAAAAAGATAAAGGCATTTGATATTCTTCCAAAACAAGCTCTAAAGTGGCAGCTAAAATTGAACAATAGACTAGCCACCAAAAACACAGTCAAAATGGGATACTACTCAGCTATCAAAAACAATGACTTCATGAAATTCATAAGCAAATGGATGGAACTAGAAAATATCATCCTGAGTGAGGTAACCCAATCACAGAAAAACACACATGGTATGCACTCATTGATAAGTGGATATTATCCCAAATGCTCGAATTACCCAAGATGCAATGCCTGGACGGCATGAAACTCAAGAAGGATGACCGAAATGTGGATGCATCACTCCTTCTTTAAAAGGGGAACAAAAATATCCATAGGAGGGGATAGGGAGGCAAAGTTTAGAGCAGAGACTGAAGGAACGTCCATTCAGAGCCTCTCCCATATGTGGCCCACATATATACAGCCACCAAAACTAGATAAGATGGATGAAGCTAAGAAGTGTGTATGCTGACAGGAACAGATCTCTCCTGAGAGACATGGCCAGAACATGTCAAATACAGAGGCAAATGCTAGCAGCAAACCACTGAACTGATAATGGGACCCCCCCCACACACACACACACCATTGGAGGAATTAGAGAAAGGACTGAAAGAGCTGAAGGGGCTTGCAAAACCATAAGAACAACAATGCCAATCAACCAAAGCTTTCAGGGACTAAACCACTACCCAAAGACTACACATGGACTGACCCAGGGCTCCAACTGTATATGTAGCAGTGAATAGCCTTGTTGGGGCACCAGTGGAAGGGGAAGCCCTTGGTCCTGCCAAGGTTGAACCCACAGTGTAGGGGATTGTTGTGGGGCGGGTAAGGGAGGTGGATGGGGGAGAAACACCCGTATGGGGGAGGGGGAGGAGTTAGGGGGGGCTGATGGACTGGAAACCGGAAAAGGGAATAACATTTGAAATGTAAATAAGAAACACCCAGTTTAATAAAAATGGGGAAATTCTTTTTTAAAAAAGAAGCAATTCACTTTACTTTGAAAAATAAAAATACAGTCAAGAAAGTCAAAAGTATGAAGTATGAACTCGATGTTATGTTTTTATACTCCAGCTAAAACCCCACAGGTCTAAAATCTCACATAGACTTTAGTGAATAAACAAATATCTGACAAGAAGTCAAATAAATTAGTGCAGGCTGTTGTTGGACACCATACTCACAGACTGAGAACACAGTTATCAATAATAAACATTTAGTTTTAACCCATGTGTGAAACTGTCATCTGATACCATTACTAGTATAAGACATTGATAGATATTTTTAAAGTGAATTTTAGCCTAAAATTTCAGTCCATGAAACATGTTCCAGTAATTAAAATACCAGTAAAGATGTAGGTGAAGAAAGTAATAAACAAAAGTTAAAACTTTTCAAAGCAAGCGTGTGATCACACGCAATGTCCTTCATCACCTTAGTGTATCCGTATTTTCCCTCGAATTGTTTTCTCTTTGTATGAAATAAAGGGAAACACTCCTCTTTCCCTGCTGCAGAGTGTCTTTGCATTTCCTATCGTCTGCTGTATCGCTCACTCTAAGTTACTGAATGGAGACCTAGTGGAGCTTAAACTTTACGGAGCAAAGTGACTGCTGCTCTTGTTGTATTGTTATACTGACCAACTGAGGGCAGGGAGTGCAGCTCATTTTAATCTATGCGGAAGCCTCCTTTAGATGATTAAGTGGAATTCTGCAAGATCTACTTGGAGGCGCACATCCCTCACCTACCCAAGTGTCTGAGAATCAGACACTCCAAAAATATTTAATAAAAGATTGTAATAGGAAAAAGAAAATCGTTAAATACTTGAATACACACTTCCATCCTAAGTATTATAGCTTTATTTTATTCAAGCACTCATAGACATTTTTGATACTTGAAAAGTATCATTGAAATAAATTACATATTTTGCCTGTATACCTCATGTTTAAAAGTCTGTGTGGACCTGTGAATGTACTGAGAAATACAACTATTAATTTATATGTCAAGGACAGCATTCCCTTAAAGTATAGATTATTTTTGATTTCTTTATATACACATATGTGGATAAGCATGCATACTTGTTAAGTGCACATTTTGCTTTGCTCATATGTACATACATATATATATATCAATTACATTCTGTAATGCTTTGCATATACAGTATATGTGTTACATGTACATGTTACATTGATGATGTGGTTCGGCTATATTTGGATAGAATATATCTTTAGATTTAAAAAATATTCAGCATGTAATTTATTGTAAAATGTTTAGTACCATTAATTTAAGTGGATTAGAAACTTAAATTTTAATGATCACTGTTTTATAAAAAATGTTTCACCAAAATCTACACTGATAATATTTATAGTGGTGGGAGTATTACCTGGCCAACTATTTGAATCTCTTTATTGGCACAGGGATTTTGATTATTCTATTGTTCTTCTGGGAACATTGTCAGGTCACGTGGCTTAATACACACACACAACACACACACGACACACACGTATGTAAGTGTATGTGTCTTTGTGTGTGTGTGTGCGTGTGTGTGTATGTGTGTGTTGTGTGTGTGTTGTGTGTGTTGTGTGTATGTGTGTGTTGTGTGTGTTGTGTGTATGTTGTGTGTGTTGTATGTGTTGTGTGTGTGTTGTGTGTATGTGTGTATTGTGTGTGTTGTGTGTGTATACACTTAAATGTAGCTTTATGTTATTATGCAATATTTTTGTGTTTGAAGCTTCATCAAATACCCCTGGTATTTTGTCCTTCATCTCTCTTTCCTCTTCTGTAAATTGTTCCTCAGTCCTCTTTCCCAGTTTGAGCTCCCATCCTGTCCTTCTGTTACGCACTTCCTATCACCTCTGTCTTATTTCCATCCCAAGTCCTCCTCCCCACACTCACAATTATTGCCTCCTTATACTTTCCTGATTTCTTTGATTACTCCCTCTCTCATTCTCAAATCTGAGAATTTGGATGTAGAGACTATAGAAGAGAGAGAACATGTGTCTTTTGACTTTGTGGGCCTGAGTTACCTCAATCAATAGAATCTTTCCCACATTTTTCCATTTATGTACCATTTAAATAGTTTCACATGTCTTGACAGCTCAGTAACAGTCCATAGTGTTTATGAACCACATTTCTATTATGAATTCATCTGTTGAAGGAAATTTAGGTTAATGGGTGTGGGGAGAGGGGGAATTAGTGTCTCCTGTGATAAATCTCTTCACTAAATGTCACACGCCGAATGGTCATCCTGGACAACATAATCACATATATACACAAATGATAAAGATGCACTAGGCAAATTGTGTGCACATGTGTTTTATTTGTACCTACAAATATATAAGTACATATTTATATATGTATATATTTATATATAATACAAATATTAACATATATTAAACAGTATGCATGATATTTATAATTTTGTGTGTGTGTCTCTGTGTGTGTGTGTGTGTGTGTGTGTGTGAAATAAAAGAAAAGAAGAGCGTCAATAGACGGATCAGAAGGAAGGAAAGAATGAGATAAAATCAGATAATTTTTATTTCAATTCAAACCTAGATTCCTTTTAAAGGAGTAATAAAAAATATGAATGTTGGAAACCTATGTTTTGTTGATGAAATACTGGGAAAATACAATATTTAAATTAGGTATGAAATACTAAAAGCAACAAAGATTTAAAAAGCATCCATTATGTCTATATGTGTGTGATAGTTTGGGTACAGATTCCAGAAGAATGTTCTGGATCCACTGGGAGTGCAGACAGTCAGGAGGCACTGCTGTGGTTGATAAGACGACAGAATGGATGTCAGTTTGTCTGTAGGAACTGTATCGCACCTTCACTGCTGCCCCATCTCTCCAGCCCCTGCACCCAAATCATGCAATACATCCCAATTCTTACACTTTGAAGTGTAAGTAACTTTATAATTACTTTACTGATCATCCTAGTTAAGAATTGTAGTATTTAATATTACTTTCATAGTAATTGGATCGATGATCATCTAAGCGATAAACGATGTACGCCAATTGGCTTGTGTGTGAAGAAGTTTGACCTTCAGTTTAACTGACAAATAACCACTCTGGAGGAGGTTAGCAGCCTCCCATGGTTGAGGCCCCGAGCAGATTGAAAACTAGAACAAGCAAATCCATGAACACAGGCACCCATCCGTCTTCTCTTCCTGATGGTATTTGACTAGGCACTTAACCCTTCCACCTCCATGTCTTCCATGCCAAACCGATAGTCACATAAACCCTTCCCTCTGTTAAGTTGCTTCCTGTCAAGTATTTGGTCACAGCATTGTGAACAGTAAATAATGCAATAGCTATTCATGCCTTTTAGGAGTCACTGTTTATCTCAGCCCACTACACTAGGATGCTAAATATCCCAGAGCTAAACTCCTTACTTTCTTACGGAAACATTACCTTCCACTTCTACTGTTCAGTCACATTTAATAAAGACGAATCTTTCTAGCAATTCCACTCCCTTAGGTATTTTTCAAAGCCAAAGGCAGAATTTTCTGTGATACTCTCTAAATCCATAAGTTGCGGTATTTTGTCTTGTTTCCATTAGACACAGAAAAGTACATTGCTTGGTTCTTAGACATCAAAAGTCTCCTCTCTTATGTTTAGGCATCAGGAATGGGGGTGAAATTATTGTGAAAAGGCAAGCCTTTTGTTTAAGATTGGCTGCCCAGTTCCTTGGATACAAAGTGTGGCAGGCTCTGCAGGTGTACAGACTTCTGCCTATTGATACAAATTGAATCTGAAAATAGCAATTTATTCAGCAAATCAAACCAATCACTGCAATGCAGTTTCCTCGCTTAGCTCTTATTTCCAGCCACTCACTTTCCACCACTCTCAAGGTTTAGTTTTATAGTAACAGTTCTTTTTCTGCAAGCGGTTTGGAGAGGCTGTCATGGCAAGCCTCTTTTAACCTTCTTAGCATCAAGCTATTTCCTTAGAAGACCATTTCTTTCTCTCTTTTTACACTAAGAGTACATATTGCAGGCTAAAAAATAAGTAAAATAAACTAATGTGTGGATGAATGAATGAATGAATGATACTCACGTTCTAAATAGAATTCCAGCCTGCAAGTCTGTTTTCTCTTTTCCACCAACTGCTGCTTGCTTTTCTTTAACCATAAAAATGCAATCACATTGCATCCTTTTTAATACAATTTCATTACTCCACAGTCACCTGGAATTCTACAGTGAAGCTGTTCCTTATACATGCTAACCTAATCTCCCAACAGGAAATAGGAAAACATCGAACCAAGGAAGAGTTTTTGAAGTGAATCTCTTTTTCTTTAACACTCATTTGAAGTGACACCTGATAGTCAGGAATTGGAAACAAGTAAATAAAAGATAGCTTGCCTGGAGGAAACCAACCAGAGTGGAGACTGCTCAGTTTGAACCAGAGCCTGGATAAATAAGTGGTCACTCTCCAACTTTTGAATCAACACCTATTCCTGGCACCTGACCAACTTGACCAGACTTTCCAGATTCCTGCTCTGAATCTGCCTAACCTCAGGTGGTTGCCATGACAGCAATCAGCTAGGAGAGCATAGGGAGAATTGTAATAAAAGTTGGAAAGCCTCTAAAAACAAAGAAGTTGGCCTGCTCATGCTATTTAAATGTAACTTAAAGAAAAAAAACTATCAAGCTTTGGGTTTGTGTTTTTTGTTTTTGTTTTATATGTTTGTTGTTTGGTTGGTTGTTTTGTTATTGTTGTTGTTTTTACAGTAATTATTGAATTAGGGTAGCGTTTCAGGATTTACAGTAACAACAGCCTATCTTTAAGAACCATTTCTGGGAAAAGGAAAACATGGAAGTTAGGGGATCAAGGGAAAGCTTCTAGGAGAAAGAAGAAGTTACCCTTAAGAGAGAAGTTACCCTGGTTGCTACAATTGATTTTCTGCCTCATCACTTTAGAAAAGTGAAGCCTGCATAGCGCTAGGCCCATGTGGTAGACTTAACACCTTACCACGAAACCAGCAGAGGAGGCTTGGATGCTTTGCCTTAAGTTGGTGTTTTCTAATTTAAAGAGAGGCTGTGGAAACCCTGATTAGTTAGGTCAGGGTCTCTGAGCTTTGCACTCAGTGCTGCTTAGGGCACACACATGTTTTTTATCCCCACAGAAAATGGTGTGAAAAGCACTCCAGAAAGACGTGAACAATTATAGGATTTCTTTAATTTCATGTTCACGGGTCTTAAGGGCTTCAATGTGGAACTTTTACATTTCTTTCCAGATATTTTATATTCGTTCTCTCCTCTTACATATGACTCTTAAGACTTCCAGCACTGTATTGCATAATATTGGAGTTGGAAGTCTTATCTCATTCAAGAATTTAGAAGAAACACTCGTGGTTTTTCCACATTTAATATAGTTTTAGCTGTAGGTTTGTCTGATTTAGACATTATCATAAGTATCTATGTTATATTTATTTTTGTGTCAAAGAATTTTATCACAAAAGAATTCTAAACTTTGTAAATGTCTCTTCTTAATCTATTGTTATATCTGTGTCCTTAAAACACACCACACACACACACACACACACACCGAGAGAGAGAGAGAGAGAGAGAGAGAGAGAGAGAGAGAGAGAGAGAATGCAAGTAAACAAATGGGTAAATGAAATGACAGGCAGATTGAAATTAGATATTTTTTAAAAGGTGTTCAACATTTCAATACTTTTAACAATCCAAAAATGCTAATTAAATTTCCTCCAATGTTTTTACCCAATCCAGAAAGGTCTCATTAAAAATCAAAACGAGAGACCCGGTGAGAGAGAGACCCAACCGCCTGGTCAGGTGGGCACTCCTGAGGCTGCAGAGCGGAAGAGACCACCAACTCTGCTCACCCCTGCCCACATCCCTGGCCCAAGAGGAAACTGTATAAGGCCTCTGGGCTCCCGTGGGGGAGGGCCCAGGAGCGGCAGGACCCCTGTCCCTGAGACACCGCCGGAACCTGAAGGAAACAGACCGGATAAACAGTTCTCTGCACCCAAATCCCGTGGGAGGGAGAGCTAAACCTTCAGAGAGGCAGACAAGCCTGGGAAACCAGAAGTGACTGCTCCCTGCACACACATCTCGGACGCCAGAGGAAAAAGCCAAAGACCATCTGGAACCCTGGTGCACTGAAGCTCCCGGAAGGGGCGGCACAGGTCTTCCTGGTTGCTGCCGCTGCAGAGAGCCCGTGGGGAGCACCCCACGAGCGAACCTGAGCCTCGGGACCACAGGTAAGACCAAATTTTCTGCTGCAAGAAAGCTGCCTGGTGAACTCAAGACACAGGCCCACAGGAACAGCTGAAGACCTGTAGAGAGGAAAAACTACACGCCAGAAAGCAGAACACTCTGTCCCCATAACTGACTGAAAGAGAGGAAAACAGGTCTACAGCACTCCTGTCACACAGGCTTATAGGACAGTCTAGCCACTGTCAGAAATAGCAGAACAAAGTAACACTAGAGATAATCTGATGGCGAGAGGCAAGCGCAGGAACCCAAGCAACAGAAACCAAGACTACATGCCATCATCGGAGCCCAATTCTCCCACCAAAACAAACATGGAATATCCAAACACACCAGAAAAGCAAGATCTAGTTACAAAATCATATTTGATCATGATGCTGGAGGACTTCAAGAAAGACATGAACACACTTAGGGAAGCACAGGAAAACATTAATAAACAAGTAAAAGCCTACAGAGAGGAATCGCAAAAATCCCTGAAAGAATTCCAGGAAAACACAATCAAACAGTTGAAGGAATTAAAAATGGAAATAGAAGCAATCAAGAAAGAACACATGGAAACAACCCTGGATATAGAAAACCAAAAGAAGAGACAAGGAGCTGTAGATACAAGCCTCACCAACAGAATTCAAGAGATGGAAGAGAGAATCTCAGGAGCAGAAGATTCCATAGAAATCATTGACTCAACTGTCAAAGATAATGTAAAGCGGAAAAAGCTACTGGTCCAAAACATACAGGAAATCCAGGACTCAATGAGAAGATCAAACCTAAGGATAATAGGTATAGAAGAGAGTGAAGACTCCCAGCTCAAAGGACCAGTAAATATCTTCAACAAAATCATAGAAGAAAACTTCCCTAACCTAAAAAAAGAGATACCCATAGACATACAAGAAGCCTACAGAACTCCAAATAGATTGGACCAGAAAAGAAACACCTCCCGTCACATAATTGTCAAAACACCAAACGCACAAAATAAAGAAAGAATATTAAAAGCAGTAAGGGAAAAAGGTCAAGTAACATATAAAGGGAGACCTATCAGAATCACACCAGACTTCTCGCCAGAAACTATGAAGGCCAGAAGATCCTGGACTGATGTCATACAGACCCTAAGAGAACACAAATGCCAGCCCAGGTTACTGTATCCAGCAAAACTCTCAATTAACATTGATGGAGAAACCAAGATATTCCATGACAAAACCAAATTTACACAATATCTTTCTACAAATCCAGCACTACAAAGGATAATAAATGGTAAAGCCCAACATAAGGAGGCAAGCTATACCCTAGAAGAAGCAAGAAACTAATCGTCTTGGCAACAAAACAAAGAGAATGAAAGCACACAAACATAACCTCACATCCAAATATGAATATAAAGGGAAGCAATAATCACTATTCCTTAATATCTCTCAATATCAATGGCCTCAACTCCCCAATAAAAAGACATAGATTAACAAACTGGATACGCAATGAGGACCCTGCATTCTGCTGCCTACAGGAAACACACCTCAGAGACAAAGACAGACACTACCTCAGAGTGAAAGGCTGGAAAACAACTTTCCAAGCAAATGGTCAGAAGAAGCAAGCTGGAGTAGCCATTCTAATATCAAATAAAATCAATTTCCAACTAAAAGTCATCAAAAAAGATAAGGAAGGACACTTCATATTCATCAAAGGAAAAATCCACCAAGATGAACTCTCAATCCTAAATATCTATGCCCCAAATACAAGGGCACCTACATACGTAAAAGAAACCTTACTAAAGCTCAAAACACACATTGCACCTCACACAATAATAGTGGGAGACTTCAACACCCCACTCTCATCAATGGACAGATCATGGAAACAGAAATTAAACAGTGATGTCGACAGACTAAGAGAAGTCATGAGCCAAATGGACTTAACGGATATTTATAGAACATTCTATCCTAAACCAAAAGGATATACCTTCTTCTCAGCTCCTCATGGTACTTTCTCCAAAATTGACCATATAATTGGTCAAAAAACGGGCCTCAACAGGTACAGAAAGATAGAGATAATCCCATGCATGCTATCGGACCACCACGGCCTAAAACTGGTCTTCAATAACAATAAGGGAAGAATGCCCACATATACGTGGAAATTGAACAATGCTCTACTCAATGATAACCTGGTCAAGGAAGAAATAAAGAAAGAAATTAAAAACTTTTTAGAATTTAATGAAAATGAAGATACAACATACCCAAACTTATGGGACACAATGAAAGCTGTGCTAAGAGGAAAACTCATAGCGCTGAGTGCCTGCAGAAAGAAACAGGAAAGAGCATATGTCAGCAGCTTGACAGCACACCTAAAAGCTCTAGAACAAAAAGAAGCAAATACACCCAGGAGGAGTAGAAGGCAGGAAATAATCAAACTCAGAGCTGAAATCAACCAAGTAGAAACAAAAAGGACCATAGAAAGAATCAACAGAACCAAAAGTTGGTTCTTTGAGAAAATCAACAAGATAGATAAACCCTTAGCCAGACTAACGAGAGGACACAGAGAGTGCGTCCAAATTAACAAAATTAGAAATGAAAAGGGAGACATAACTACAGATTCAGAGGAAATTCAAAAAATCATCAGATCTTACTATAAAAACCTATATTCAACAAAATTTGAAAATCTTCAGGAAATGGACAATTTCCTAGACAGATACCAGGTATCGAAGTTAAATCAGGAACACATAAACCAGTTAAACAACCCCATAACTCCTAAGGAAATAGAAGCAGTCATTAAAGGTCTTCCAACCAAAAAGAGCCCAGGTCCAGACGGGTTTAGTGCAGAATTCTATCAAACCTTCATAGAAGACCTCATACCAATATTATCCAAACTATTCCACAAAATTGAAACAGATGGAGCACTACCGAATTCCTTCTACGAAGCCACAATTACTCTTATACCTAAACCACACAAAGACACAACAAAGAAAGAGAACTTCAGACCAATTTCCCTTATGAATATCGACGCAAAAATACTCAATAAAATTCTGGCAAACCGAATTCAAGAGCACATCAAAACAATCATCCACCATGATCAAGTAGGCTTCATCCCAGGCATGCAGGGATGGTTTAATATACGGAAAACCATCAACGTGATCCATCATATAAACAAACTGAAAGAACAAAACCACATGATCATTTCATTAGATGCTGAGAAAGCATTTGACAAAATTCAACACCCCTTCATGATAAAAGTCCTGGAAAGAATAGGAATTCAAGGCCCATACCTAAACATAGTAAAAGCCATATACAGCAAACCAGTTGCTAACATTAAACTAAATGGAGAGAAACTCGAAGCAATCCCACTAAAATCAGGGACTAGACAAGGCTGCCCACTCTCTCCCTACTTATTCAATATAGTTCTTGAAGTTCTAGCCAGAGCAATCAGACAACAAAAGGAGATCAAAGGGATACAGATCGGAAAAGAAGAAGTCAAAATATCACTATTTGCAGATGACATGATAGTATATTTAAGTGATCCCAAAAGTTCCACCAGAGAACTACTAAAGCTGATAAACAACTTCAGCAAAGTGGCTGGGTATAAAATTAACTCAAATAAATCAGTTGCCTTCCTCTATACAAAAGAGAAACAAGCCGAGAAAGAAATTAGGGAAACGACAACCTTCATAATAGACCCAAATAATATAAAGTACCTCGGTGTGACTTTAACCAAGCAAGTAAAAGATCTGTACAATAAGAACTTCAAGACACTGAGGAAAGAAATTGAAGAAGACCTCAGAAGATGGAAAGATCTCCCATGCTCATGGATTGGCAGGATTAATATAGTAAAAATGGCCATTTTACCAAAAGCAATCTACAGATTCAATGCAATCCCCATCAAAATTCCAATCCAATTCTTCAAAGAGTTAGACAGAACAATTTGCAAATTCATCTGGAATAACAAAAAACCCAGGATAGCTAAAGCTATCCTCAACAATAAAAGGACTTCAGGGGGAATCACTATCCCTGAACTCAAGCAGTATTACAGAGCAATAGTGATAAAAACTGCATGGTATTGGTACAGAGACAGACAGATAGACCAATGGAATAGAATTGAAGACCCAGAAATGAACCCACACACCTATGGTCACTTGATTTTTGACAAAGGAGCCAAAACCATCCAATGGAAAAAAGATAGCATTTTCAGCAAATGGTGCTGGTTCAACTGGAGGGCAACATGTAGAAGAATGCAGATCGATCCATGCTTATCACCCTGTACAAAGCTTAAGTCCAAGTGGATCAAGGACCTCCACATCAAACCAGACACACTCAAACTAATAGAAGAAAAACTAGGGAAGCATCTGGAACACATGGGCACTGGAAAAAATTTCCTGAACAAAACACCAATGGCTTATGCTCTAAGATCAAGAATCGACAAATGGGATCTCATAAAACTGCAAAGCTTCTGTAAGGCAAAGGACACTGTGGTTAGGACAAAACGGCAACCAACAGATTGGGAAAAGATCTTTACCAATCCTACAACAGATAGAGGCCTTATATCCAAAATATACAAAGAACTCAAGAAGTTAGACCGCAGGGAAACAAATAACCCTATTAAAAAATGGGGTTCAGAGCTAAACAAAGAATTCACAGCTGAGGAATGCCGAATGGCTGAGAAACACCTAAAGAAATGTTCAACATCTTTAGTCATAAGGGAAATGCAAATCAAAACAACCCTGAGATTTCACCTCACACCAGTGAGAATGGCTAAGATCAAAAACTCAGGTGACAGCAGATGCTGGCGAGGATGTGGAGAAAGAGGAACACTCCTCCATTGTTGGTGGGATTGCAGACTGGTAAAACCATTCTGGAAATCAGTCTGGAGGTTCCTCAGAAAATTGGACTTTGAACTGCCTGAGGATCCAGCTATACCTCTCTTGGGCATATACCCAAAAGATGCCTCAACATATAAAAGAGACACGTGCTCCACTATGTTCATCGCAGCCTTATTTATAATAGCCAGAAAATGGAAAGAACCGAGATGCCCTTCAACAGAGGAATGGATACAGAAAATGTGGTACATCTACACAATGGAATATTACTCAGCTATCAAAAACAACGAGTCTATGAAATTCGTAGGCAAATGGTTGGAACTGGAAAATATCATCCTGAGTGAGCTAACCCAATCACAGAAAGACATACATGGTATGCACTCATTGATAAGTGGCTATTAGCCCAAATGCTTGAATTACCCTAGATCCCTAGAACAAACGAAACTCAAGACGGATGATCAAAATGTGAATGCTTCACTCCTTCTTTAAATGAGGAAAAAGAATACCCTTGGCTGGGAAGGGAGAGGCAAAGATTAAAACAGAGACTGAAGGAACACCCATTCAGAGCCTGCCCCACAGGTGGCCCATACATATACAGCCACCCAATTGGACAAGATGGATGAAGCAAAGAAGTGCAGACCGACAGGAGCCGGATGTAGATCGCTCCTGAGAGACACAGCCAGAATACAGCAAATATAGAGGCGAATGCCAGCAGCAAACCACTGAGCTGAGAATAGGTCCCCCGTTGAAGGAATCAGAGAAAGAACTGGAAGAGCTTGAAGGGGCTCGAGACCCCAAAAGTACAACAATGCCAAGCAACCAGAGCTTCCAGGGACTAAGCCACTACCTAAAGACTATACATGGACTGACCCTGGACTCTGACCTCATAGGTAGCAATGAATATCCTAGTAAGAGCACCAGTGGAAGGGGAAGCCCTGGGTCCTGCTAAGACTGAACCCCCAGTGAACTAGACTATGGGGGGAGGGCGGCAATGGGGGGAGGGTTGGGAGGGGAACACCCATAAGGAAGAGGAGGGGGGAGGGGGATTTGCCCGGAAACCGGGAAAGGGAATAACACTTGAAATGTATATAAGAAATACTCAAGTTAATAAAAAAAAAAAATCAAAACGACAACAAAAACTAAAAACAAAAAAGCAGACACCACATGTAAGGAAGTGGTGATGAAGGAACCTTTATTCATTATAGGTATAGTCATTGCTGAAGTCAGTAAGAATGTCCCTCAAAACTTAATAAGAGAACTTCTGTGCAAAATAACTACCAATCCAGGGTCTCTATTCAAAAGACTCTACATTCTACCATGCACATCCATCGTTATCATAGCATTATTCATTGTAGTGAGAAAAAAGACCAGCCTAGATGTCCACCGATAATTGAATGCGTAATGAGAATTTGGTAAACACACAACAGAATTTTGCCTTTAAAAAAAGAATTAAAAATAAAATATATATTTTTTCTTCTAAGTCAGAGTAACATCTCTTAATATATTTCTAGATACATAATTTCATAATTTTTATTATGCTTTTCTTTCTTCTGCATGAATAGGTTTAAATGATTTGGTATATTTTCAATTAACTTTCCTATCAAAAGTCAGGCCATCTTCCACAGGTCCTTGTTAAACATTCACTAAATATACCAAAACCCAATTAAGTAATTTCTAATATAATCTGTGGTTATCCAAAGGAATTAGGGTGAATATATTTTTTCATTTCATTTCATTTCATCTGAGGTAGCACTTTTATGTTGTGTCCGTTTTTCTTTTTCTCTAAATATCCTGGCACACTAAAAAGGATGTAACTATGAACATACTATTGGCATAAAAATTAAGTAAATTAGATCGACAGGATTAACATAGTAAAAATGGCCATCTTACCAAAAGTAATTTACAGATTCAATGCAGTTGCCATCAAAATTCCAACTTAATTCTTCATAGAATTAGAAAGAGAAATTCTCAAATTTATCTGGAATAACAAAACAGCCAGGATAGTGAGAACTATTCTCCACAGAAAAAGATCTTCTGGGAGACTCACCATCCCTGACTTCAAGCTGTATTACAGAGCAATAGTGATAAAAACTGCATGGTATTGGTACAGAGACAGGCATGCAGAATAATGGAATAAAATTGAAGACTAAAAATTAAACCCACACACCTATGGTCACCTGGTTTCTGACAAAGAAGCCAAAATTATCCACTGGGGAAAAGACAGCATTTTCAACAAATGGTGCTGGTTCAAGTGGTGGTGGACAGGTAGAAGAATGCAAAGGAATCCATTCTTATCTCCTTATGAAAATCACAAATCAAAGTAGATCAAGGAACTCCACATAAAACCATATACACAGAATCTAATGAAGAGAAAGTGGGAAAGATCTTTAAACACATTTTCACAGGGGAAATTTTCCTAAACAGAACACCAATGGCTCAGGCTCTAAGATCAACAAATGACAAAAGGGACCTCAAAAAGTTGAAAAGCTTCTATAAGGGAAAGGACACATTCAATAAGACAAATTGGCAATCTATAGACTGGGAAAAGATCTTTACCAACCTTATATCCAATAGAGGGCTTATATCCAAAATATACAAAGATTCAATAAGTTAGATTCCAGAAAAACAAATAACCCTATTGTAAAAATGGGGTACAGAGCAAAACAAAGATTTCACAACTGAGGAATATTGAATGGTTGAGAAGCACCTAAAGAAATGTTCAACAACAAATGTTCATCATCAAGGAAAGCAAATCAAAATGACCCTGAGATTTCACCTCATACCAATCAGAATGGCTAAAATCAAAAGCTCAGGTGATAGCAGATGCTGGCAAGGATAAGGAGAAAGAGGAACACTACTCCACTGTTGGTGGGATTGCAAGCTGGTGAAACCAAGTTGGAAAACAATTTGGCAGTTCCTCAGAAAAGTAAAAAAAGTTATACCTGAATACCCAGCTATAGCACTCCTGGGCATATGCCCAAAAGATGCTCCAACATATAACAAGGACACATGCTCCACTATGTTCATAGCAGCCCTATTTTAAATAGCCAAAAGCTGGAAACAACCCAGATGCCCCTCAATAGAAGAATGGACACAGAAAATGTTGTACCTTTACACAATGGAATACTATGACTTCACGAAGTTTGCAGGCCAAACTTGGAACTAGAAAATATCATCCTGAATGAGGTAACCCACTCACAGAAAAACACACATGGTCTGTACTCACTGAGAAGTGGATATTAGCCCCAAAGCTCAGAATATCCACAAAACAATCCACAAACTATATGAAACTTAAAAAAAAGGAAGACCAAAGTGTAGCTGCTTCAGTCCTGCATAGAAGAAAGAACAAATTAATCACAGGAGGTAGGGGGAAGGAGGGACCTGGGACAGAGAGAAAAGGGAGAGGGAAAAAGGGGGAAAAGATCTGGTGTGGGAAGGACTGGAATAGAAATATGTAACAATGGGGAACTGGGAGTTGCCACAAGACAATCCCAGACACCAGCGAAGTGAGAGGCTCCCAGGACCGAACAGGGATGACATTAACAGAAATATCCAACAAAGGGGATATAGAAACTGTAGAGATTACCTCCAGTAGATAGGTATTACTCCCCAGTTGAGGGATGGAACCACCCACCCATCTCTCTCTTTTTTTAAATTTTGTAATCTGGTTTTCTTTCTTTCTTTTTTTAATTTTATTTAATCTTCTTTTGTTCCTACCAAAGAAACGACAGGGGGGAAAAAAGAAGCAGAGACCGAAGGAAATGCTGTTCAGAGCCCACCCCACCTAGGGAAAGATCCCATCTTCAGATACAAATCCCTGACACTACTGCTGATAGCAAGAAGTGGTGTTGACAGGAGCCTGGTATGAATGAGGGACTCCTGAGAGGCTCTGCCGGCACCTGACTAATAAGAACGCAGATACCCACAGCCAACCATCAGATTGAACCTAGGGATCCCAGTGGAAGAGCTAGGGGAAGGACTAGCTGAAAGAGCTGAAGGGGATTTCATTCCCAGAGGAAGAATAATATCAACTAACTGGACCACCCAGAGCTCTCAGGAACTGAACCACCAACCAAAAAGTACACATGGAGGGAGCCATGGCTCCAACTACATACATACCAGAGGATGGCTTTATCTGTCATCAATAGGAGGGAAGGCCCTTGGTTCTGTGGAGGCTTGATGCCCCAGCATAGGAGGATGCTAGAGTGGTGAGGCAGGAGTGGTTGGCTGGGTGGAGGAGCTCCCTCATCGAGGCAAAGGGGGTCATGGGATGGGAGGTTTGGACAGGGGAAACCAGGAAGGGGGATATCATTTGAAATGTAAATGAACGAACTATTTAAAAAATTAAGTAAACTTAAATTTCTTAAATGTATAGCTTTGTGGGGTTGGGTATTTAGCTCAGTGGTAGAGCGCTTGCCTAGCAAGGGCAAAGCCCTGGGTTCAGTCCCCAGCTCCAAAAAAAAAAAAAAAAAAAAAAAAAAAAAAAAAAAAGAATGCATAGCTTTGTAACATGAACATAAATTGAATAAGCTATTCAATTTCCATTTGTCTAATATACACTATGTGGGATAAACTATAAAGAGATCACTGAACATTTTCTTTTCTTTTCTTTTCTTTTTTTTTTTTTTTTAACCCAGGGCCTTGCGCTTGCTAGGCAAGCACTCTACCACTGAGCTAAATACCCAACCCCCACTGAACATTTTGATTGAAATTTCTCTGGTATTCAATATAGCAGTGTGTGAAAGCGGTAGAGTTCAAAAATTTCATTCTTAACATTTCTTTAAAAACATATATATGTGCACACATCTATTTGTAATTTGGATATTTTCATCATGTAGTTAATTTTGTTTGCATTTTTGTTTATGTCCTTTTAAGAAATAATAAACAGATTTTATACTGAAGACAAGACAAATTATAGGGTAGTGAATTTGCTTTAAAGTAGGTACATTTAGAAAAAGACACAAAGGTACTTAATTTTTGTTAGTCAATCAAAATACATCATTGCTTTTAACAGAGTATTTCTTACCATATCTGTTATCTAGAGCCGAACATTTTGACATCCTCAATTCACTTTTGTCAAATTGTCAATTAGTAGAATTCAATTCTATCAGAGGAGAAATTCTTGTAAACAAACCCTGAGATTGTCTTTGCTACTTCTATGGATTCTTCTTTCCCCCCTCATTGCCTGATTTCACCCACTAACAGTAGGAAGAAGAGAAGCAAAGATGGAGAGAGAGAAAAATTAGGAAAATTCTCGAATCTAGTCTCTTTCCTTTTGTTTCTTCTTTGACAACAGCTCCTAGCAAATGACAACCAAACTCCCTAAAAGACCAACAACCACCCACACCACTTGTCAGGACTCTAGCATTTATAGACCCATGAAAAGTTCCCAGAATTCCAAATGTCACACAATTGCAGAAACTATCTACAGCTAGCAAAACCATGCCTCTGCTAGAGAATGAGGCAAATCAGAGTGACCTGCCGTAGACAATCCAAAGCAGCCCCATATCCCCCGACACCTGGCATTAAAACAAAGGCACGTTCTTACTTTTTGGTTTAGTCCCTGGGAGCTCTGGCGTGTCCGGTTGGTTTACAGCGTTGTTCTTCCTATGGGGTTGCAACCCCCTCTCAGCTATCTCAGTTCTTTAAACCACCAACTAAAGAGTACACATGGAACTACCCCTGCCTCCAGCCGCATATGTAGCAGAAGCTGGCCTTACAAGGCAACAATGGGAGGAGAGGCCCTTGGTCTTGTGAAGGCTTGATGCCCCAGTGTAGAGGATGCCAGGGTAGGGTGGTGGGAGGGACAAGGTGGGTGGGGGAGCAGACTCTTGGAGGCAGGGGAGAGGGAATGGGATAGAGGGTTTCCAGAGGGAAAATTGGGAAGGGGGATAATATTTGAAATGTGGATAAAGAAAATATCCAATAAAAATTAAAAAGGAGGGGGGAACAAAATACTCACAGGAGGAAATAGAGGGACAAAGAGTGGAGCAGATACTGAAGGAAAAGCCATCCAGAGACTGCCCCACCTGGGGCATCCCATATACAGACACCAAACCCAGACACTATTGCTGATACCAAGAAGTGCATGCTGACAGGAGCCTGATATGGATGTCTCCTGAGAGGCTCTGCCAGAGCCTTACTGATACAGATGAGGATGCTTGCAACTAACCGTGCGACCGAGCACAGGGCCCAATGGAGGAGTTAGAGAAAGGACTGAGGGTGCCAAAGGGGTTTGCAACCCCATAAGAAGAACAACATGATCAACCATCTGGACCCCCAGAGCTCCCAGGGACTAAAAACCCAACAAAGAGTACACATGGAGGGAACCAACCGCATATGTAACAGAGGAAGTCATTGTCTGGCATCAATAAGAGAAGACGTTGGTTGGTTCTGTGAAGGCTTGTCTCCCCTGTGTAGGAGAATGCCAGGGTGTTGAGGTGTGAATGGATGGGTGGGAGAGGAAGCATCCTTATAGAAGCAGGGGGAGGAGGAATGGTAGAGGGGTAAACTCTGAAAGGGGATAACATTTTAAATATAAAGATATAAAATATCCAATAAAAAGAAAAGAAAAGAAACAAATTCGTAAAATATTTCTGTGTTTCTAAAGAATGCAAAATTCCAAAACGTATCACTCAAACTCCCATTTTCCAATCGATGGACATCTAAAAGGAGGTATGTGAACTTGTAAATCTAAATAACTTACTCATAATATCTTAGAGAGATCCTGAACTTACTCCATTACACATTTAAGCTTCAACATCGGTCATGCAAGAATGAATGCAGAAAAACCTGATCTGACATTAAGGAATCTGCAATCTGATGCCAAAAATGGAAAAAATAATTTTGGTTAAGTACTTTTAAAATGTTTAGAATTATTCTTACTAAAAATAAAGTCCTAAAGCAGAAAAACATCAACAATGAGTACAACAACAAGAAAACAGGAAAGTGATAGCCTCTTGCAATGTTCCTACAGGAGACTTATGTGTGAGAAACTATTCAAATGAGGATACATTTCAGAAAAGAAGGCTAAAAGAGAATTCACAAGCATTCATTTTTATAGTTGTTGAGCTCTTTTATATGCAGTATGTAGATGCTTATGCATATCCTGTTCCAAATCAAGGGGAATTGTTTATTTTATTTTCATTTTCTTTTATTTTCAATGTCTTTAAAGGGAGCTTCAAAGTAGTTAACCTTTCTTTCAAAAGCTGATGTACCCACCAGTTCCTTAGAAAGCAGCTTCCTAACTGGCAAAATTCCCTGGACATATTTTAAGAGCCTGTACGGAGTTGCTTTGCCTTTTAGCTCACAATGTGCTTTTGAATGATCAATATGCATTATGTAGCTGTGCTTACTCAACATTTTAGCCAGTCAGAAGAATGTATAAAATATCTACTGTGGGTTTTTGAGCAGAACAGTATTCTTAATACAAACTCCCGTGGTTTTTCTCTTTTCTATTCCACAATTTGAAAAAGTTAGGCTATCTCTGGGCTAGAGATAAGACTCAGCAAATGAACTGCTGTGCTTGAGGCCCAATCACCTGAGTTTGGTCTCCATAAGTGGAAGGAGAACACTGATTCCCACAAGTTATCTTCTGACTTCTATATGGCTGTCATGACACAGGTGTGCTCACTTACCCAGAAATTATAACTAAAAGTAAAGATAAACATAGATGAGTTTCACTGTCCTATCTTTTCTTTTTACCATTGTAATCTCTACTGTAATTGACAACACATTGAATCTTAAAATAATTTATTATCATGCAGGAAAGCAGAAACTATTCAAATTTCCAAACAGTGCAATATTTTGAATAATCATTATTTTGCTTTTTCTTTGATCCCATTTTCGAAGACTGAGAACGTGATGCCCTGCAAAAATAGAGCAAGACACATAGCCCAAGAATTACCTGGCTCTAACACTGTGGGTCAGTTTGAAGTCACAGATGGGTAGAGTGGAAGACCATAATTGTTCTAATAATCCAGTAGCCTTGGAAGTCTTAACACTGTAGTACTCATCTCTATAGCAATAAATATCAAAACAAAAGAAATATGAGTCCTACTAAAGAAGCTTACTGTTTGCATATCCAATACTTTGCTATAGCTTGAACCTTGATTGTTCTCCAATAACTCATGTAGTTAAAGCTTAGCCTAGAAGATTGTTGTGGTTTGAATGAAAATGGCTTCCATAGGCTCATAGGGAGAGGCACTATTATGCAGTGTGGCCTTGTTGAAGTAGGTGTGGTCTTGTTGGAAAAAGTGTGTCACTGTGGTAGGATTTCAGGTCTTAGGTGCTCAAGCCAGGCCCAGTGACACCCTCTCTTCCCTCCGTCACTAGATATGGTTTCAGAATTTTCAGCTATTTCTGCAGCACCAGGTGTGCCCGCATGCCAACATTATCTTGCCATGATGACAATGGAGTGAAGCTCTTAACTGTAAAGAAGACTGCAATTAACTCTTTATAAAAGATCAAAATGTGAATGCTTCACTCCTTCTTTAAATGAGGAAAAAGAATACCCTTGGCAGGGAAGGGAGAGGCAAAGATTAAAACATAGACTGAAGGAACACCCATTCAGAGCCTGCCCCACATGTGGCCCATACATATACAGCCACCCAATTAGACAAGATGGATGAAGCAAAGAAGTGCAGACCGACAGGAGCCGGATCTAGATCGCTCCTGAGAGACACAGCCAGAATACAGCAAATATAGAGGCGAATGCCAGCAGCAAACCACTGAAATGAGAATAGGTCCCCTATTGAAGGAATCAGAGAAAGAACTGGAAGAGCTTGAAGGGGCTCGAGACCCCAAAAGTACAACAATGCCAAGCAACCAGAGCTTCCAGGGACTAAGCCACTACCTAAAGACTATACATGGACTGACCCTGGACTCTGACCCCATAGGTAGCAATGAATATCCTAGTAAGAGCACCAGTGGAAGGGGAAGCCCTGGGTCCTGCTAAGACTGAACCCACAGTGAACTAGTCTATGGGGGGAGGGCGGCAATGGGGGGAGGGTTGGGAGGGGAACACCCATAAGGAAGGGGAGGGGGGAGGGGGATGTTTGCCCGGAAACCGGGAAAGGGAATAACACTCGAAATGTATATAAGAAATACTCAAGTTAATAAAAAAAAAAAAAAAAAAAAGAAATGTAAATAAGAAATACCCAAGTTAATAAAGATGAAAAAAAAAAAAAAAAAAAAAGTTCCCAGGGTGGTCATGTTTTCTCTTCACAGCAAAGGAAACCCTAACTAAGGCAGGAGTAGAACTGTCGGGAGATGGTATAAGAATTATACATCTATGGATGTATACCTGTTCAGAGAAAGCAAGGCCATTCCTCTGAGACACTGTTTTCTGACTTCCTGGCTGGAGTATGGAAATTGTGCTTTACTGTACATTATCAGATTTTGAGTGGCCTTATTCTAGTACAAATGTGATGGACTCAAAAAATGTTTAGTCTAAACCTTTCAAATCTAGGGACGAAATAACTTTTTCTCTTCAAAGATTTTCTTGGGTAATTCTTGGTGATTGAAATGTGACTAACTCGTCTCTATCTCAAATGTCCCAAGCTTCTTGTTATGTATAAATGAAGATTATTTTCATTATATCATCATTGACTAAAGTTCTTGTCTGGATTTAAGAATCTAATTTTTCTATGACTTTACAAGGGAATGAAAACAAGCAGGTGTATAAGAAAATATAACATAAATAATTCCTAAAGTGTGGTTACTTATTTAGTATTTAATGAAGTGTAACTCACTTCCTTAATATATTGACGGTCCACATCATACTGATAAAGGGAATTTAGACTATGTAGTTGTATAGTTTTGTACTGTGGTTTATCTGTGACATATTGAAAGTAAAGTAAACAAGAATTTCTGCTTTAGACTAACTTTCTATTCAAAGCATAAATGAGTGAAATTTTTGAACAATTTATAAAAAGCTTTGAGATAGCTATAATGTCACCGCCTATATTTTCCAGCTTCATAAATTACTTTGCAAGCAGATAGTTAGAAAAGAAACAGCGATGAAGGCAGAGAATAATTTACAGTTGGAAACAACCATAATTTATGTAATAATTAAAGAGACAAAAGTTATTTTGAAAATTAAATATTTGTGTATATAATGAAGTTGAAAATTACCTATATTTTCTATAAATTACAATAATAATTTTCACTACCGAGGTTTATTGTTTCCCTACTAGCAATCCAAGTAGCAGTGCACTGCTAGTGTGGTCATCTAATAGTCTCTGTTTATAATATAATTCTAGAATGTATCAGACTTTTTAGATTGTTTGGCTCCCATAATTTATTTTTCCATTATTTATGTCTGAAACATTTGCCTGATTAATGCACTATTTGAGAATTAGAAGTATTTATTTCGTGTATGATTCATTATTACAGTCTTAAGTGATCTTTGGAAACTATGCTTGTCAAAGAAATATGGTCTTTTTGTCATTTGTTCAATATTTACTTTGAGGCAGTAGAAAATGTCAATGATGAATAAATAAAAAATTAATTTTCTTCCAAAGACTGTTAACATGGTTTTTGTGTGTATGGAGAGTGTGTGTGCATTTCTGTCAACAAAAGTCTTTCAAGGGCAGGGTAAATACATAGTATAAAGTCTTGAGGTCAACCTCCAGAGACCATTGGGAAAGGCAGCATGGTGATGCATATCTGAAACTCCAACCCTGGAGAAATAGTGAGTTGATGATCCTTAAAGCTTCCTGACCTGGCTAGCTTCAGTCTAGCAGAACCAATGAGATCCAGGTTCAGTGAAAAACCCTGTCTCAAGAAAGCAGTGAGGGCTGGAAATATAGTTCAGTGGAGAAAGGAGGATATTGAAGTCTTAGAGGTCTTGAGTTTGGTTCCCAGCAGCCATGTGAGGTGGCTCACATCTACCTGTAGCTTCAGCTTGAGGAAAGGTGATGCCATCTTCTTGTCCGAAAGTATTTGTTGTTACATGTGGACTCTAACACACTCAAAATAACATAAAATCACAAAAAAATAATGAGGCAAAAAGTAACTGAGGAAACTACAGACCTATGTCCTCTATAATTCATATACCCACATAAGTATGTCCCTCTTAAACACACATATGGATGCATATACATTCATGTACACACATGTGCATGTACACACACACACACATACATGCATGTATGTGTGAGGTGTTTAGAATTAACCACTTAGCTTTCCATTGTAAGTTGTTTGAAAAGCCAGCAGTTACAAATTACAGGTGCAAATGCTTAAATACTTTTGGAATTAAAACTTCCAAAATGGTCTTAATAAAGATAGTGTATTAAAAATTATTCCAAATTATGGATTTTCTCCTGAATAATCCAGCAAATTATCCTCTATCCTTAAATTAATGAAAAAAATAGGATGTTTATGATCGATGTTATTATAGTACTTAATATAACAATACTTAATGAGACAAATATGTACTTTATTCCCTATTAGTTATAATTATGAGACACATGTACCATGGGTTAATTTATATTATGGTATAGTAGTCCAGACAACTTTGGCTAGTATACAACAAATGGGCATTTCTGGATGCAGGTGAAAAACGATTTGTTGAACTGGTTTCCTTGGCATGGCAACCATTGTGATGTACGGCAAGCCGAGTTTCATACCTGACACTTGACAATAGCCCGGCTTAGTTTTCGTGGTTTGCAAAATCTGAGCCACCAATTTCTAATATCAGCCTAGATGCCAGTCAGTGTCTTAAGTTGTCCTAATTAGTTGGGTGGGGAACAAGAGAGCTCTGAATGAATCCTTCAAATACAGGTGAGACCCACTTCCCTCATCCAGTGTCTTTTTCCTCTGCTATTCTCTCTACATAGATTCACAACTAAAAGCAAAAAAGATTTAGTTGAACACAGCGAAACTTCAGACTTCTCACTCTTCATTTCAGTCAAGTATCGGAAAGTAGCAAATCGGTGATTTTAGTGAATGGGGATGAAACTTTTCTAGAGTTAAGGCTGTGTCTCGTTGAAGTGAGAACTTGGTATTCATCTAAGTAGCTGATAACACCCAAGAAAATGGGGGAAATTACAGGATGGGTAGGGATCAGTTCATCCAGGAAGTGATTTTTTTCATTTGGAGAAGCTGTCAAAATGAGGTACCAAAAAGACAACGTTGGAAAGCAATACCGACAGGATTGACAAGGGAAACGTTGTGTAAGATCAGTCCAGGAAGTAATAGTGTGCTCTGTCAGCCTGACGGTAGGGTAGTGTACGTTCCTACAGGAGAATGTTTGGTCCTAGAATTATGGGATAAAGAAGTGATGGTCAATGCTCAGCAAAGTCTTGTGACCTAAAGGGGAGTCGAGGGAAATCTTCAAAATAGTATTCTCTCTAATTCCATATGACTGAGCCAGCAAAGTCATTAACTGCCATGCTCTCGCTTTTGGGGCATGAGACAATGAAATCACTTTATCTCATATGGACAGTCGCTGGAGTATTTAGCACACTGTAAATGATTCTGAGGCAATCTCAGGAACAAGTTATATAATACCCTTTGAACACTTGACAGCAGCACAAACATAGAAGTGGTAAGCAAACACACATATACTCACAGAAGACAGCAAGGATCAGAAAATAAAAGCCTAAGACTCTGAAATAATTAAGAAAAACATTACAACTTTTTTTCCCCCGGAGCTGAGGACCAAACCCAGGGCCTTGCGCTTGCTAGGCAAGCATCTACCAGTGAGCTAAATCCCCAACCCCTAACATTACAACTTCTAACATTTGTAATGATTATGACTATTTTTATAAAGAGATAATAATATAATTTAAATACATACACTGCTGCTTGAAGTGTGAATGACAATTTATATACCTGTGTGTCTAAAACATACAGAGATAGCATTTGAAACATATGCTATAAATTATCTGACATGTCAACAACATCAGATACAAATAGATACAATGATATGGATAGATAACCTAAAACTACTGATTTAAATTTTCAAGCACTGAAATCTATATCATAAGTATTTTATATTCAAAGTGGAAATTTTGCAACAGACAGTATATTCAGTTAACCAAAAAAATTAACAAAATCACATTAACTTATAATTTCTAATATGTATCTACATTACAACACATGAAAGAACTGTGAAAGAAATACATTATAAAGAACTTTTAAAAATTAGGTTCATATTTTTAATTTTGGTATTCATCTACTCTGTAATTTATTCAAAATATATCATTTTAGAAGCATTTAATACCTATGTAACAATATCACACTGTTGAACATTTTGTCTATTTGCGCTACACAATTAACCCTAGTAAATGCTATTTGGTTCCTACAAAAAGGAATCATATGACTGCTTCGAAAGTACAGTTGTTCTGAAGTACGTCAGTTTCACACTGATAAGTGTATGTATGTTAATACTCATATATGTATTTATACAAGTGTGTGTATATTTACATTTGACTGATATAATGCTCACAGACAAGGGAATATAGATTTAATTTTTCCAGGTAAGTATTTGTTTCTACATAGTACTTATTAAATTATAAGTTGAAAGAATGGCTCAATTAGTTTATAGGAAAATTGTTTGGGTCAGGCATATTACAGAGGGCTTATTATATTGTAAAACAAGTAAATATTTTCCTAAATTGGCAAGTCAAGTAGGGTGTGTATTGCCTTATTTTATATAAAAACTTTATGAAAATATAAATTATAAATATGTAACATATTTTACTGAGCATGTCCATCTGGCTAATATGAATATTGTCATATGTCCATACGATAATGTTATAAAAGTAGAATTCAGTGTTCAATTTCTAAATTGAACACTTTCAGAGATTCCTCAGAACCTAATGGATATCATAGCTTATGAAACTTCTAAGATTAAACAGAACCTGTACTTGGATTAAAGCAAACTTCATAAAGAAATACACAAGTAATGAAAAGCATTATTATACTCAACATATACCTAATACCAAGCCTATATTATTAAAATGTATACCGTATTTGGCCTCTTATCAGAGAGAGAAGCATACTGGTTGATAACAATAATGCTCTTCAGGTAAACTTGAACATAGATTTATATGTTTTCTTAAACACAGAAAATTCTCTATCCATTCTCACCACAATCCAAAAGGCAGTAGAAGGAAGGATAAATCTCCACAAACACTTTGTGACATCTAGAATCACAACCAGAACTACCTCAAAGAAATTAAGAAATCATCTATTTGAAGACCGATAGTAATATTTAAAACTTAACATTCCAGTTGTCACTAGTCTTGGGTAGATTTTATAATCCTCTCCAAAGCTATCTGACTGTACTCTGATTATAACCTTGAGAGGTTGCAGATGTAGTCATTGCAACTCTTTCAAGCCAAAACTGTTAAAAATGAGAAACCCCACCATTTCCTATATTTTTCTAAATTCTAGGAGTTGAATAGAACTGTCGCTAATTCAAAAAGAAAAAGTAAAATGCTCACAATAAAATGTAGTATTATGGCTGTTAGCTTGGAGTTTTTTAGGGACTCCTAACATTCGCATAAATGTGGCTGTGAACTTTTTGCCTGCCCTTGGGACTCCTTTCCTTGTTTGAGTTGAATTGTTCAGTCCAGATACGAAGACTTTTGCCTTGTCTTATGTCTTGTTTTATTGAGTGTGGTTGTTGTCTCATGGAAGCCTGCTCTTTTCTGAAGAGAAATGGAGGGAAAGTATATCTGAAGGAGAGATGGAAGTGAAGGAGTGGAGTAGAAGAAGTGGAAGGAAGGGGAAAATTGGTCAGAATGTGCTGTATGAGAGAAGAATTTCTTTTCAATCACAGAAATAAAGGGACAAAAGAACGAGAGAGTGGAAAGGGAGGGAAGGGAAGGGGGAAGGGTGTCTAGGAATGAGAGAGAAAGGGAGAGGAAGGGAAGGAAGGATTATGGGGCAGAGAGAGAGAGAGAGAGAGAGAGAGAGAGAGAGAGAGAGAGAGAGAGAGAGAGAGAGAGAGATTGAGACAACTCTTCAGGGCATTATGTTTTCATTGGGAAGTGCTTGGGTGTTTGAAGAGAGTATTAGATATCAGGAGGTGTTCTCCCCACTGTTTTATATTTTATCTGCTTTTATAAGCTAGAATGTACTTGCCAAATCAGGTTCCAGTCATTCAAATCTTTATTCCTTCCACCATAAAGCCCTGAGCACTCTAATCTCTCTGGTCTTTGATAAGTCAACACTGCAATCGATAGCATGCTGCCTTTAACTTCAGGTCTCACTGGCTTCTGTTGATTAATATCAGCTTTCCAGGAGAAACAAGAAAATGAGATCATGTGCAACTGTATCAAGTTGCCATATGAGTTCGGGAAACTGAGACATTCAAGGGAACTAGGAGAGTGAACTGCAGTAGATAAATGTCAATTTCAGGGTTTTTTGACATTTTGTTATATTTAAATTACAGGCAATGTTATTTCGGTTGCTTCCTGCTCTAAACATGTTGGCTTTTCGCTTTCAGGAGATTCTGATAAAATGTGTGATTATCCCTTGCCAACATTTTAAATTCCTCTTCTATGCAGACAGCAGGGTTTATATGATAAAATTTTAATGACCACGGACCTGCATAACAATGCGAGGCACCAGAACATTTTCAATAAGCCTGTGCATTTGTTAAGACTGGCATGAGTGTTATTCTCTAAGCGGAAGGCTTCCTGGTTTGAGATGCTGGCTTAGCAGGGATAGCAGCAGCTCCCATGAAAGCACCATTATTATGCAGCAGCCGTCCAGATGAAATGGAGATTTATGAATCACTGCCAAAGAAGCCTTATTACTGGCCGTAAATTAAAACGAGGGTTTAACATATACCCAACATGAGACTAGAGAATCTAGTTTTCAAATTACCCCACAGACTTACTTGAAAGCAGCTTTCAAGTGTCCTTCTATTGCCGACCGCATCCCTTCCACTTCCCACAAAACCCTACAGTATTTTCCTGTTGCAGTTTCACAGAACGTGGGAGTATCCAAATCTATTCAGGAGAGACTTTTGTTTAACTCCCTTTCAATTCCGGGTTAAGTCCAGGTTGGAGCTGGACTCTGTCAATGTTAAATCAGGCAGTGATGTTGCCTGCTCAGAGAGCTCTCTCTGTAAGCCTATGTGGAACTGGCCTCAGGTCTCACATATTCATGAGCAGTCGGGAGCCTGAGAAATTTTACAAATGTTACAAACTGACATAAACTTTCAATAAAAACCGGTAAAAGTTTGGTTTGGTTTGTTTGTTTCTTTATTCCTGTTTGTGGCTACTTCGTAAATTATTCGAGACAACTGGCAAAGCACAAATCAAAAAAATTGAGGAATTGCTTCTTGGTTGCCTTGAAGTGTTTTAGAGACATTTAGAGAAACGTGCTGACGTGTTGACCATCCTTTCTTCTCCTTGATATGTTGTTTAAAATTGGCTGCTACTTGGGGAGTTATCTTGCACGAGCTCTACTGTGACTACCACAAGGGAGAATTGTTTTGAAAGTTTTCTTCTGACATCAAGAGTTCTGCCCGGAGAATTAGATCTCAAGGGGGAGACCCTGATCGGTCTTTGTCCAGGACTTCCAATTTCATAAATAAAAATCTATTACTATTGTACACCAACATCTCACAGGACACTGATCAGGCCCTCTAGTTACGAAGCACAATTGAGGGTATGAGGAAGCAGAATGTTTACCCCACAGGAATCTGGGTTAATGAGAGAAATGACTTCCTGGGCAATTAGAGCATCAGGAATCTGTTCTATAAAAGAAAGTTTAGTGTTAAAAGTAGGGAAAAAATAGAAACAGAAAGACGATGTGCACATGCTGGGAGAAACACTACAAATGTTGAGATAAGGGGAAAATAATCCATTGAAGAAAATGATTCCCAGAAGTTTAACATGAAGCTATAAATAATGGTTTATATCTAAAAAAACAAAATGTCTGGTAGCTATAATAGAAATGTACATGTATTAAAAAGCAAACACTTTGTTTCAAGATTTTACATAAAATTCAAGAAACTAGCCTTTGATGTTGGAAGTCACTGAAACTTTAAATTATAGAGTGAATTAAATTTAATATAAATATTTTAGAAGTAAAAATACTGTGCGTGATAACATAAAAATGTCAAGGGTGTCAAATTTTAATTTTAAAATTCATACTTTAAAATCATAATAAACTTGATAGTTTAATATTTATAAATATTACAAATACTATGAATAAGTATTTCAGGTCAAACTAGTGGTAATTCATTCTGGTGTGTGTGTGTGTGTGTGTGTGTGTGTGTGTGTGTGTGTGTGTGTGTATGTGTGTGTGTGTGATTCCAGAAAGAAAATCATTCTGGAAAAGCGTTTAAATATCAACTGTTTAATCAGGTTGCCAGAAAAGGATCCAGATATCCAATTTGACTTGTATTTAGTCTAAAGGCACATTATAAAGAATATAAAGATATATTCTTAGACATAATTACATAAAACTTGTATATAGCTAAACCCACAATCCGTTTTGTTATGTTACTTGTGATTTCGCATAGCAATAAAATTGCTATTTATTTGGTCTCTCTAAGTGGAAAGTCTTCATAGTTCTTCAGTCATGAAGCAACAGGAAAATCTCTTCCTAAATGTGTAGTATTTGCCCTGGTTTCTGACATGGATCTTCTTTCTACATTTTTTGGGACTTTTTTGGAAAGATTCTTTTGTTTTAATGAGGCTCATAAAAGCATTTCTGCTCCAGATAGCAGTAGGAGGGAGGCTTGATGAGAAGCTTCTAACTCTCACCAAACTTACAATATCCAGCAATAGTAGTAGAAGAGAGGAAGCTAATGACCAATTATGCTTACGTGATGAAGTCTTCTTTTTTATTTATTTTATTTATTTACATTCCACATGTTTCTGCCCTTTTTGGTCCCCTCTTCCATGCGTTCTTACCCCTTCCCTCCCCCCACCACCCCATTTGCTTCTGAGTGTGTTTCCCACCCGCCCTCCCACTCACCCATTAGCATCCCCATTCCCTGGGACATTAAGTTTCTTCAGAATTAAGCACAGCATTTTCCACTGAGGTCAGACAATCCAGGTCTCTGGTGTATATGTAGCAGGGTCCACGACCCAGCCCATGTATATGTTCTTTTGTTGGTGGCTTAGCTTCTGTGAGCTCTGAAGGGTTAATTGATACTGTTGGTCTCCCCATAGGGTTGCAATTCTGCTTAAAAAGCCAAGAATTATGTTCAGAACTTCTCAGAATCTGGAAGAGGTATGTTCAAAATCTCAGACAATATAAGTTATTGTGTTCCAAAGCTTTCTTTATGGACATCTCTATCTATCATTTTGGCTTTTGTTCTTCATGATAACATTTATACCAAGCCACTAATAGGCAGAATTTCCCTGGATTCCATGAGCTATTTTAGTAAACTACATTAGCTCAGCAGAGAGTCATGGGATCTGCTCACTATGCACCTTAGCTAGTTGTTCCTTCCCTCATTGCTGTGACAAAACTGTCATAAAAAAACATATCAAGGAAACCTTATGCCTGTTCCCAGCTTAAGAAAATAGCTTTGATTGTCTGGGCAGAGCCCCAGGATTAGGAGCTGCAATCATAGGTTACTGAGATTGACTAGGTAGTGAGGGCCCCGACATGAAACTGAAAAGTTTGTCCCAGTGACCCACTTCCTCTAATGAGTCTCTGACTCCTAAATATCCCATAACTTCCCAAACACCTATATACTCTGAGGAACAAGTATTTGGCACACTCAGACTACAATCTGGCTCAGGTTCTGGTCATGCTTATAGCAAGTGCATGATCCAAATCCACGAGTTCCAACTTCCAAAGTCCCCGTGGTCATTACCTGTCACAACAGGGTTCAAAAGTCCAAAGTCTGTTCCAAGTCTGATGGCAAACTCACAGTGATGAGTCCTTAGAATATCCAAATCCAGTTAAAAATCATCTCCATTTAAACAGGTTCATGTAGGCTCCCCCAGCGATGCTGTCTTCATTATACATAGCCATCTATGTGAGCTTGTTCCACTCTGTGCCTACAAATTTTCTAAAGAGGTGCACTATGGTTCTGGCATCCCCAATACCTAAGTATTTCCATTGCATTGTGAAAAGTTTCATCATCATGCAGGCACTCTTTGCAGGGACACTGCCCCGAGTCCACATGACTCGTGACAGATATTCTCTAGAACTGTGATGTATACTATTAAGAACAGTTGACCATGCTTTCATCATGCCTGTAGAGCCAGTATAACATGAATGACACTGATAAATTCTGATACTATCTGGAAATGGAATTAACCCCTGGAGCCACGGTTGTAATGAACTCTGCATTCCTGGCTGGCTACCGAGAAACAAGATTTGCCTAGCTTCAGCATTTACCAAAGACCAGGTATCCTGCATAATAGTACAGAATTCACATAGAAGTGTGCGTCCCAGCTGCATGACCCCAAAGTATGACATTCTTGTAGATGATATCTAGTGGAAGCTGGGTCACAGGGCTCTATCCTCAGTTCTTCTCTCTACCATTGACTTTCTAGTCATCATCTCCTAAGATTAATTGAAGCCAGAAAAGGGGAGGATGAAGCAATATCAAGCATGTTAGTGGAAGGTTTCTTGATGCTCATTACTTAAGAGCACATAGCTTCAAGTGCTGCCCTGGACCAAAGATACTGAAACTGATGTTCTACGTGAAAGGGGGTTCTCATCAGTATGTATTAGTATCAGCACCCAAGGTACAAATAAAAATACAAATGGACTAAAAGTTACGAACTATTTTAAAGTAGTTAGTAGACAACATTGCACAGCAGCTGTGTAGAGTGGACAATCTATTTCCACAGAGGATGAACATGTCAGTATAACATGTTCCTTTGTGTGGTTTAAAAGAAACATTCGCCCACTTTAAGATGGAAAATTTCTTAATGGGCAAGTAGATTGAGGCAGTATCTTCATTTTTATTTCAGTTAAAGATTTCTATATAATTAAAAATAAATACATATATTCAAATGGGTGATTTTATAAACACACATATATACCCATATATGAAGTAACATTGGCATAAAGTGAAATATATTTACATATACACATATGTGTGTATATATATATGAATGTTTATATAAAATTAATTTCTAAAAGTTGAGCCTCAGAGGTAAATTGGTATTGATTACTGTAAACAAACACTAGGCTTTATTCTTTCCCCTTGATACTTCAAAAGAAGTCAGTCAATGTTCTAGTTAAACTGCTAAGTCTATGATGTAGGAATGCTCTGCACAGCAGGAGCACACACTTAATTAACATCCCATTTGCTCCCATGTTTTCAGCCCTCTGGCACTCAGGCAAGGCCACTAATCTAGATCACTGAATTTTGATCAAAATCAAGTTTGTCACTTCTGAGTTGTGGCTCCAAAATTCTTCCTACAAAGTCCCATTTTCTTTCTCTCTGTTGTTGTCGTTCATCACAGTCCTTCCTTCCTTCCATGGGCTCTCGTTAGACTAGACCTCTGAAACTCATGCATTCTGTAAGAATGACTCTTATACTCCACCACTAACTTAACGTTGTAGTGTTGAGTTTCTAACATTTTAGGTGGTGTGTGTCTTGTGCAATTATGACCTCATGTGTCCTGAAAATCATATCACTTAGTCTTCCATTAATTCCTTACAGAAGAATCGCCTCCTGACGTTATCCTATCTCTGAGATCTTCAGTCTTTTCTTTAGCAAAATGTAATATACATTTATTTAATAAGAAGTAAGTAATCATCAATTTTGTTTCAAGATCGATTCTATTTGTGTTTTCTAAATTCTTCTTTGAGACCAATCCCACCTAGCTCCTATTTCCGAGTGGATTCCAGAGCTGAAACAGCACTGCAAAAATTATAAATTGAGGCTCCAATTTAATCAAGTTTAAAACAAAACAAGAGAATCAAGCATGGAACTGGCCTTGCATTATCACAGGGAGAATTGTCAGCAAAAAAAACAATTAACACACAGAATTTGTCTTTTTGTAAATTGGGTTGATGTAACTTACAGATCGCTTCTAGTCTTTACATTAGCAATTCATTGTCTCCCATTCATCTGAAAACAAACATTGTTTGTCTCCCACGTGCCAGGCACAATAAGAATCCTGAAACACAATGGCAAATGGTGCTTAGCTCTTAGAGCCCAGAGCTTCGTGGAAGAACAGAAGAGAAAGCAAACTATTCTAATTTTTTCTTGCCAAAATGTTCCAACGTAGGAGCAAACTAGCATCACGTGAGTCTTCTGCATAAATTATTTAGCATTTCTAAGGACTATTAAATTTTAAAGCAATGCAATGACAGTCATGGGCAATCTTTGAAGACAAATGGCTCCACAGGTAAAGAATACGTATCAGAAAAAAATGATGCACAATATACTTGAACAACCAAGAAGTGTGAGGAAATAAATTTAGAGAATTTAGAATGCAATCTGTATGGACGTGGGATTCATATGCCAGCAAACTAGGTATCATGTAAAATAGAAAAAACAAAGGGCTTCAAATTTTATACATAAGTCTTGAATCTTTATCTTCAAATAAGGGGAAAATGCTTACAAATTTTAAGCAGGGCAATGACATGCCAAATTTTATTTGAGGAAGCTCCTCCTGAAAGCAGTTTGGAATTCAGATTGTCAAGGGAAGAGCTAGGACCCTGAGAGGGTGACTGGCATCTATTACAGCCCTCGATGTGAAGAATGGTTGAAAGTGAGGCAAGCCAACTGAAGTAGACTGGGAGGTATGTAAAAGTTTGAACAACGACGTCAGTAGAGTGTGGGATGGGAAGAATGAGGACGCATCTAATGTTGCTGTGCAATGATGAGGCCAAACTTAGTGTTTAATTTAAACTTTTTGAGGGGAGACCATTGACAATAGTTTGATAAAATTATAACACTAATATGTGGAAAGTATTTCTGTGATAGCACATATGTTTTTATATGCATTACAATGTGCATTCTATTCTAAGAATCATGGGGAAACATTACTCTACTCTGTAAAATACGAGATTAAAATATATGGTAACTAAAAGTATAGAATAGCATAATAGGTGAATACCTGTCCTTGTGCAACAAAAATATTGCTTAATTCAGTAAGAAACAGAATGTAAAATAATGAGCACTGGTTTAGATACGTGGTTGAAAATAGCTATCTTAGGGGTTGGGGATTTAGCTCAGTGGTAGAGCACTTGCCTAGCAAGCGCAAGGCCCTGGGTTTGGTCCCCAGCTCCGAAAAAAAAAAAGAAAAAAAAAAGAAAATAGCTATCTACAATCTGAGTCTTTATTCTATTGGGTTCTCTATTATAAACATCAGAAAATAATACAACATGATAAATGTTATATTTGATCAAAATCTCTAAGAGGAATAGATCAAAATTCACATCACAATTTGTTCAGTTATCGGGATGATTGCCCCCAATGCCAATTCTACTGTGAATTCTTAGTGTGTCTCAGAAGTATTCAGTGGATTTCCCACATGTGCGGAAGTGAGTGTTTGTGCACAATGCATTCATCTACAAAGTGGAATAACTCACTCATTTTTTAGTCCCAAGAGAATTATGCCCCCAAGCCTGCCCTAGGCCATCCGTTTTTAAAACAAATCTAATTCTTTCTATATTGTATCATAAATTGAATAGCAGATGTTAATGTCTATCCTGGGATCTTCCAAAGGTTGCTGACTTTACACTAGTTTCAGAGAGAGGGAAAGGCTGTGTGACTCAGTCTTACTGAACATTAATAATTCAAGATTATAAGCAAATTCATGAAGGTGGTGGGGAGTCCCTCAGGGCATTGATGTCAGCTTGCATCAAGACTTCAGAAAAGAGGAAAGAACACTCAGAATGAAATGTGAGGGAGACACTGAAGGAGAAGAAATGTAGGGGCATGGCCTCCCAAATCTTCAGCACAGTTACTAAAAATATAAAAAACACTGCTAGTGGGGTTTTTGGATTAAAAATGAATAGAGAAATTCACCGTCCCTTCATAAGAAGAGAGGATTAAACAGTGTTAACACAGAGAGGGCTGGATTGGAATTGGGGAAAAGAAATGTCAGCTTTTGGGAATTCACAAGTTATGGGCAGGACTGAGACATGCATAGAAGATAGAATATAGATAGTTGGGGAAATGGAGTTAAAAGTTCTCAGAGATGTGGGGAGTCTCAGAAGAAATCATAATAACACATCAAGAAACTGATATTTGCCTGGTCCCTTTATTATTGAATTTTCTAATTATGGACTATAATGTTTGATGTGATAGATGCTGTCATATGAATGTTTGAATTAGTCTGGGGTTTTACTCAAAGTTTCTATTCAGCACAGCTCCTTACACAAATTCTATGTTCAGATTAAGCCATGGGTTGTATTATACAATTTCCTTTCAGGTTTTTTCTCTCCGACAGAGTCCACATTTTAAATATTATTACCCAGATCAATGTGTCTGACCCTTCACTTTATTCAACAGCTTCCTCTTTCCATTTTCTGTCTCTACTTTACTTCTGATTTCCTACTGCATAGTGTCAATGTATTTACCATTCCAAGGGCAGAAATACAATCCTTACACGATTATTGATACTTATGCTTGCAGACCAGAGCCTGGCATAACACTGTTCTGAGAGGATCCACCCAGAAGCCAATGGAAAGAGATTCAGAGACACACAGCTAACCATTAGACAACTTGGGGAGTCTTATAGAAGACATAAGAAAAGAGTTTAGAGAAGAGGGCAAGGTCTCCACAGGAAGACCAAGACTCATCTAACCTCGACTCCTGGGGGATCCCAGAGAATGAACTTCCACCCAAAGGATGAGCCCAGACTAGACATAGGCTCTCCCAATATATGTAACAGATGTCCAGCTTGATCTCCAAGTGCGTCTCCCAATAAATGGAGCCGGGACTGTCGCTGAATCTTTTGCCTGCCTGCCGGTCGATCCCTTTGCTCTTACTGGGACCCCATGACTGGCTTCTGTGTGAGAGGATGCATCTGGTCCAGAGTGACTTGATGTGCAGGAAAGGGCCATGTAGTGTGAGGGGATGAGGAGGGAGACATGGAGGGAGAACCCGCATGAGCGAGTACATAAAAGATTGGGGGCACTGATATTGACATGTAAAGTGAATACATAAATAAATTAAATTTAAAAATGAATAGAAAATGATATCTCTTTAATTAAAAAAAGTCAGAAGCAAAGGAGAGTTTATCAGGTTACTTTCAAGGCCACTAAGTCTTATAGTTTTAAATAATCTCTTACACATAATTGAAAATCCCGCCCACGTTTGGATTTAGTTATTATATGTTTTAAGAATTCTTATAATACTTACTGCTAGAATGTAATTGAATATGGTGGTGTTCTGTGCTACTTTCAAGAGAAATCAGCCCTTATTTTATCTGGGTAAAAACAACTTTCTTTCAAAATTGATTTCTTTTCTCAACTTGGTTAAGTTTTTTATTTATTTTCTGTTTGTTTTTGTTTTGTTTTGTTTGTTTGTTTTATGTAATCTTCAGTCATTTCTCATGCTCCCAGCATTCTTTTCTTTTCTCTTCTTCTTTAATGGTAATGGGAGAATTCTAGCAGTGCAAGAAGAATGCTCAGTGAATTTCAACTCATCTCAGCAACCCTAAATACAAACCCAAGGCCCATCAGAGATAATACAAATAGATCTTCATTCCGGTTGATTCCGGTGGCCAATGGCCTGTGCTGTACTCCATCCATTATATTAGGTTAAGGGCAAAATTCTCTGAGAGTACAATTCCCTGAGAATAAGATAATGTGCCCCTTAGCTATGTGGGCTTCGGTGACGACCATAAAAATGTTGCCAAGATTAGAGCCCAGCAATTAGCCTTCAGTGTGGGCTGCTAATGGATTTTGTACTCAAGATACACTAAATACCTTTTGGAAAATACATCTTAGGAGACGCTCTTAGATTAACGGATAAGAACAGACTAACAAATCTTGCTTAATCAAATGGAACTTCTGTTTGGATAAACTGATAAAACTCAGTTAGACCGTAATCCTGGCATCGCAAAAAATAATTCTAAAAAGCATTACATGCACTGTTAAAATCAAGTTCACAAGGATCAATTTACGGATTACTATGTTGGCAAGCACTGTAGCTCTGTTTTGTGTTTTAGTTTGCCAAGAAACTGAAATTTTGTGATTTATTTATTTATTTATTTATTTATTTATTTATTTATTGTCCCTAGGGACAGTCTATGGGACCACTGTTTTTATTTCACTATGCCTGGTTGAATCATTTGATCTACAACTATTAAACTGAAACAATAGGAATGATAACACTGAAAATATATGCATATGCACAAGGATGACCACACACAAAACACTACAGGAATCGTCTAAGTGCTGATGGAGAGACACCATACATGTATCATTTGACTGAATAAACAATCACCAAACGTATCTATAAAACCTATCTACTAATACATCATTTTCACCCAGTCTAGTAATTACATACGTAAAATGTATCCCTTGCCAATACATGTGGGTGCCATCCTGCTTGCTAGGGAACCTGAAGGAAGGCATGAGCTACGATGTATCTTTTATAGAAATTGCTACTGTGGAATAACTGGGGAGGATCTGGCTTAAGCTGTCAATGCCCTGTTAGTGACTCTAGTGTGACAATCATCTTTCCTCCATATCCAACCTTTTGGCATTCTGATGTGACATTATCATCTACAAAGGTCACAGTCAAGAAAAATGTAAACATGTATTCCAAATTATCACTTCCTCTTTCTCTCTCTCTGTTTCTCTCTCTCTCTCTCTCTCTGATTCTCACTCATTCTCTTATAATATTTCAGTAATGTTTATGCTTTTGTATTTGACCGAATTGCTAACTCTTCTCTGATAGATGTAGTTACGGACCACAGCATAGACGAACCTAGCAGTGTTCAGATTTCTTGGTACCCATTTTAATGCCTACTCAATGAGCTCCCATTATCCGCTGAGATGAAGCCAGGGACTTGCATAGTGAGGAGCACCTGCTGAGGGGCATGCACCCTTCTTACCCTCCAGGAACCCCACCCAATAAAAAGCAAACAGTCTCCGAACACACCCGTGCTGTGTGTTTCTAATTATAGCCTCAACCAGAATGACATCTGCAATAAAAAAGAGTGGCATTTTCTCTTTGATTTCTCATATATAAATAAATCGCACAACACTTTAAAGGTTAAGTTATGCAAAATATATGGTTATGTACAAAGGACTCTCCCTCCTTCTGTTCCCTGGAAATTGACATCCAGAACTCTATGAGTGTGCTATTTCTACCTCAACCCTGCTGCCTATCACTTTCCATTCAAAATTTCACCATAAGACATTCAGGATGCCTTGTCAGAGATAAATTCCGGGCGAGTGGGGGTATATGTAAAGTCTTTCAGTAAAATTAAATGTATTAGTTAGAATGCATGTTGTCATTCCAAGTAAAATGGGATTGAACAGCCCGACATGAGCTCTCTGAGTTTAAAATATGCCGACTTACACCAAAAGCCAGGTCTCGTGACTTTAAAAAAAAAACATCTTGCATAGGGAAATGGAATGCTAATGTTAAACTGGAAGCTTAATTTAAGGATCTACTCGGATTAATAATTTAAGATTGCTTCCCCACAAGTCTTGAAAAACCTGTTACCAGTTTCTATTCCACCTAAAGTATGCATGGAGTTGGGGTTGGGAAGCTTACTTTTATTTCTTTTTTAAAAGTAAATTACTTTAAGGAAATCAATTCCCCCAAGAAGAAGTGGATTGGGGTCTTGTAATAGAAACATCATCATGTAACCTGTGTCATCGCGGGTGCTTTATACCCAGGTCTCAACCTCAAAACCGTGGCTTTGAATACGTGACAAATGAATGTGAATGATCCTTAAGAGAGATCTCCATAACTCATTTATTTCAAAGGGATTCAGACATTCGTTCATCTGGTGTAGTCTAAGAGCAGAGCGCCTCACTCAAAACCTAGCAACAGACTGTGGCGTGCAAACCAGGGCTTCATGGCTGGCCTGGCTGTACATTTCTCCATTTGTAAATCCATCGATCTCTCGTGTGGTTAACAAACACTGCATTTTGCAAGAAGGGTACAGTAAATTTTATATATAGGCCATAAGTAGCTGTGCAGAAAGCCCTTGCCCATATGCTCAGAGCCTAAAGTGACACTGTCAGGAGCACAGGGGAGCAAGGCGGTGCTGCTGAGATGGATTAGCAGGCAGCCTGGCCCTTCTGTTTGTTTTTCCGTGTAGTTGTGCAGTGAATCAGGGCATCAACTCCCACACAGATGTATATTCTCAGCCTTGGAGGAAGGAGGCCAAGAACAAGAATTCAGACTGCACGGGAAAACAAAAATAACCATAGATGGGATTCAAGGAGGGCTTGAGCAACTGTGAGCTGAATGGAGTTAAGCTGGACACAGGGCTTGCTCACTCCAAAGCTACTTGGCTTGAACCGGAAGATTGTTTCAGCCTGACTTCTCTCCATACGTTTGTCTGTACCTTATGAGTAGGACCTGTAACTCTTAGAGATTCCCCACTAAATGACTCCCGTAGTTTCTGCACACCGAAGGTATTCACATTCTCATTTTTAGAGCTGATTTTTTTTTTGGTAGGAACAGTTCTATTACACAGACAGGCAAACAGAGGGACCCCTCATGGTTATAGTTGTAAATAAAACTGCTGGAAGACATTGCCACTTGGAAACACTTCAATATTTATTGTGCTGACTTGTTCTTTGAGCCCTAGGAGATCCAACTTTTAACCACCAGGGAATGTTAAATTACTTGTTAAATGTATGTATTTTTGTAACCAGATATATCTGATAGTTTGAAATTGAAAACTGTCGATACTGAACGTCAACGTTTTTTAATCAGTATTTCTTTAATGAATTTCTTCTATAAATATACGGCTCACTGTGCTTAAGACATGGGGATGAATTAAACAAAATCCCAGTACAAATACTAGCACATTGTCATGGTAAGAATATTATACCTGATATTAATACAATTGCAGACAATGTTTTATGGGTATAGATTAAGAAACAATGTGCCTAACAAGAGTGTAGTGGCTATTCCTGGTTGTCAAGTTGGCTATATCTGGAATGAAATACCATCCAGAATTGGAAGGCTCACCTGCGATCCTGATCTTGAGACTGGGAGATACAAGTTTCTGACCTGGATCCTGGTATGGAGATCTTGAGGCTATGAATCCCAGAAGTTTAAGGCAGGGAGATCTCTGAGTTCAAGGCCACCTGGGACAAAGCAAGCCCCAGACCCAGGCATGGTCGTACACACCTTTAATCTAGGACGGACCTCCTGCTGGAGATTTACATGAGGACATTGAAAGAAGAAAGAGTCTCTCTTTTTCGCCTCCCTGCCTGCCTTGTGGGACGGAGCCACTGCTAGATCCTTGAACTTCCATTCACAGCTGCTGCTGATCGTTGTTGGGGAGCTGGACTACAGACTGTAAGTCACCAACCAATTCTCTTACTATATAGAGATGACCCATGAGTTCTGTGACTCTAGAGAACCCTGACTAAGAAAAAGAGTAATGTTTAAATTAGAGAAAATGAAAAAAAAAAAGACAACTTCTGAAATGTCTTATTTTGCTTTCCATTGCTTTACCAAAATGCTGTGACCAAAAACAACTTGTGGAAAAGTGATTCACTTTATCTTACAGTGTATAGCTCAGCACTGAGAGAAAGCACGAGCAGGACTCGAGTCAGGGACTGAAGTAAGGCCACATAGGAACATGAGTTACTGGAGCGCTCTCTACGGCTTGCAGGGTGACACTGCCCAGAGTGGATTGGACACAGTCACACACAACAATAATTGATTAATCAATCAATCAAAAAACACATTTACCAAAGACATACCTATAGGTCAATCCAATAGGGACAGTCCTTTATTTGAGATTCTGAGGTCCCCACTTCTACATGTCCCTAGCTTGTGTGAAATTCAAACAAACAAAGGAACAAATAAACAAACAAACAGAAAATCCCCCAAACCCACCACCAACAAAAAAATTTCTAAAAACACGTGCACCAAGCCTCATTCATAGGGGAAAGCAGTCTGGCTCTTCTGTTTAGAAAACAGAGCTATCTCAGGAAGAAACATTGTCTCTTTGCTGTTGGTAGAAGGGAAGGCTAGGCGCTGGGGTCTTCCTTTTTCAATGATGCTTTTATTTTAGGAATCAGTGCGTGAGGTCAGAAGTAGGCACTTTGTTAGGTATCCAGCTGCAATCCTGGTACTCAAGAGGCAGATATAGGTATATTTCTGTAAGTACCAGGCCAGCCTAATCGCCATTAAATTCCAGATCAACCAGGGCTTCATAGTGAGATCCTTTCTTAGACATCAAACAAACAACCACAAAACCACTCCATGCTTTATAAAAGGAGCCTACTGCTCTCTAGTAGCTTATGGGATGCACTCGCCTAGTCTTCAGTGTTTTCAAAGGAAACATTGCTGTCCCAGTCTTAGGAAAAACTTCCAATTTGAGAAATTCTTGTGCATTGGCAACTTAAGAAATTTAAACTGAGCCTGTACAAAAATGGTATATGTTCAGAAAAGAGAAGACATAAACATAAATATGTTTCCTACTATCTTCAGAAGAACCGCGTGCAGCTAAAAATTCCACAGACAGACAAGACAAGCTCTCCGACAGTTAGTGTCTGTTCATCTCCTTGTCTTCAGAGAACAATAGCGTCAGAATGAACAATAGTGAATTCGGAGGGAGTCTCAGAAAGGAAAATGTTATCTAGTTGACCTTAAATGTTTGTCACAAGATTTCCCGCAGTTTCTCCTGAATCCCTGGCTGAAACGATGTGTAGTACACAATACGCTGTAAAATAATGAAAAACCTTACAGGTAAAAGAGAAAACATTATTTTCTTCACTAGGGAATTGCTCTTTGTAGGTGGATTTCACATTCTAATTTTTGTTTCAAGAGGTACCCCAGGATCCGACAGTGTTTATCCTACAGTAATCCTCATATGAATCTGAGCAATTTGTTGTTCTTTCTGTTTAATCTCCTACAGTCTTAAGCCACAGAGAGAGGAAAACAAAAAACTAAAAGAAAAGGAAAACAATTTTACCATTACTGAGGTTAGTGACCCTGTCCATACCATCCCCATCCTGTTGGTCCTTCTGACACTGGTATTTCTAACAATTAATCCCTTTCAGGTTGTTCTCTACTGTGTGTCTATACAAACCTCCCCCCCCCCCCGCCCCGGAGATAATGTTCCTGATAAGCTACTGGAAATTAAAAGAAACAAAAGAGTTTATAGTAAAGTTATCACCGGCTTACTCATCTATAAGCAGCAGGAAGTTGCACGTTGGTATCGCACAAAGTAGTTCTAAAATGTGCTGTCATTTGGCTCAAACTTAATGGAAGCCTAGGATGGCGTTTTAATGATCGGAACAGCGACTCTGTCTAGCATTCGATACAAACTAATGAAACTGGCAAGTAGTCTACTTTAAGCCAGCAAATTCTCTGCTCTAAAAATCGGGTCTGTCTGACAAGCGGGAGGCCTCGTCTCACAGCAGAGCCAGGGGCATTTACATACCTCAGATTTCCATATTTCATATTGCTTTCCCCCCCCCCAGATACAAAACAACAAGTATCGATTCAATATCACCCTGCTGTCTCTTTTAATTGAAATCTTCAGCATATACAAACACGTCAAGAGTTAGTAATAAAAAGTACAACTAACAGCTCAGAAGCCATAGCTATTGATCGTTGGGGGATTAGAAAGCCTATTCTTTTGCTTTGGGGTTTGAATCGTATTAATGACTAGAGATGAAGAGACAGTACCAGCAACTGGTAGGTCCTCCCAAACAAATGTTGAGAGACTCCTTAAATATAACCTACCCCCCCACAAGAAACTCAGCATGAGAACACCTAATGTTGCAGGATTTAAGTTGTTTATCTCCAGAAAATGTAAAAGACAGACTTGGAAAGGAAATGCATGCTAGCCCCATGGTTTGGGTGTTTTTGTCTGACAGTCATGTGTAGGAAGTTTGGGTTCCACGTTGGCAATGTGAGTAGAGGTGACTCAGTCGAAGGGGACTTTGGAGAATGTCAGTACACTTCTGGGTGTGCTTGCTTTGGAAGAGGTTGGTATGTAAGACTGATCTATCCATGCTTCTTGGCTTCCTGTCTCCCTGTGGTCTTCAACCCTCAGTTCACATTGGCTAGCCAACTGAAGCCATCTGCAATGCTGTAGATCAGGCGCACCCTGGCCATTTGCAAAGTCAGTCATTCTTCCTTGAAAATTATGAACTATACATTTTTTATGTTTATTACCAATCTTTGGTTAATTTGATAAAGAAATGGATGCTGAGATAGGAGAATGCCAGCAAGAAGGAGGATGTTTCCTTTGACTATACAAATAAATGTAGATGTGCCCAAAATGAGCTCTAATGAGGTTAAAATATTAGGAAGAGTAGACTGGAACAGGCCTGGAGTTTTTAAGCAGAGTATATGGTTCTTTTAAAGGGTCCCAAACATGGGAAGACAAGAAAAAGGATCTCCAATGAAAAGGAGAATCAGGAGAGCAACATTTCAGCTTTCCCACGGTTAATACACAGAAAGGTGATTTGTTGGTGATTTTGATCACAATCTATAAAACTGAATAATGGTCACATTAAATTTACCAATCTGGCTTCTGGTTGTGAATTCATTAAATATCTTAAATTCTTCTAAATAAATCATTGTTCTTTAAAATAATTTGAAATATTTATTTACCATCATATAAAATATACATACTTAGCATACTATTCATAATTATTTGTTTAGATACAGCAACTCCTGACCTGATATCACAGTATTTTCTAACTGGAGTATGTCAGAATGAATTCACAATATTTTCAACCGAGGACACTGCTCAATATTCAGTGTCAGAAGGTAAGAGATTTACCAATGTTTACCCAGCAATGAGCAGATGGACAGTAATTATCCCTCTCATTCTACGCTTACAACCTTACGTCTATCGTGATACCCGTGAGGCTGGCACATTCAGGCCATAGAAAGGCAGGTCTTGTTAGCCTTTTGAAGAATGCTATGCGTGTATGGCTTTGAAAGTCATGTTGGTTTCTGGTCTTGCCAATCGATATATAACTAAAGATTTTATGAAAATTTAAAAAAAAATGAGAGTCCTCTTGGAGAGGACTGGATTCAGTTTGCCCCACTAACACCAGGAAGTTCACCACTGACTATAATTCTTCAGGCCTCCGCGAGCCGTCCACCACCCCCAGGTGGAGTCCATGGATGTACTAAGTCATACCCACATGTAACAAAATAAAATCCTTTAAGGAAAGCATTATGTGCTAGGTTAGTTTTCTCTGTAAAACCCCTTGCCTCTTGTATTTGTTATAACAAAAACTTGTTAAGCATCAAGGCTAGTTCGAAATTAGAGTTGATTTCCCATCCCTGTGTAGAAGAACCCTTTGGGAAGTTGGGTCTGGATGGTCTACAGTAAGAATTTGTGGTTCTTTCCATAAAGTTGTTGGGGGAAAAACATAATACAATAAAAAGTTACCTAAAAATCCTTCAGCAAAACATTAAGTATCAAAAGAAAAAAAGAAAGAAAAGGAAAAAGAAAGAAGCTCAGGCAAAAATGGCCAGTTTTTATAAAATGATAAAACAACACTGTCCTCTGTAAGTCTTTGGCTTTTCATCTTATTCTCCCTTTCCCTCTCTATTCTCCCTTTCCATTTCCGTCTACTTCCCCCTCTTCTCTCTCCATTCTCCTTCTCCCTGTACCACTGCCTTTTCCTCTCCTTCTCCCTCCTCCTTCTCTCTGTTTTGCTTTCTTTCTCATATATGAATATATATGTATATGATTGTACATGATCTAATGTTGGCCTGCATGCTGGAGGCTTTTCACAAAGATCTCTGGTCCAGTAGGTACGCTGGTTCACAGGAAGGGAAGAGAATTCAGGCAGGGAGGGGGAACTGCTTCTGCCCCTTCTGCTGCTGGGACTGCTCTTTCTCCTTCCCACCATGCCACTGCTGCTTCAGTTGCTGGGGCTGGGCTGAGACAGCAGGAGACTGACTAGCCAGGGAGGGGTGTAGGGGAGCTTCTGGCTGCAAATTTGGGAGAACTGATCTCTTCCGCAAGCTGTGGTGTTACAGAACTTATGACAGAAGCTCTCAGACGAGGGAGTAATTTCTGCAGACCTTTAATCCTTCTGGATTCTCAGTTAGTTTTGGGAGGCTTAGGGTCTGACTGCAGAACTTTGGGACTGCCTCATCTGCATGTTTGGGGCCATGGTCACAAATCTCTGTGACTGATTTGTCTTGAGCCTACATGACCTATGTCCTTATCAGTGGAGGAGGGCCTTGGGGAGTTGCCTTACATGAGTGATCTGTCTCAAACCTCTTTACAAGGGGCTGTGGGGAGCTGTAGCTATGTGAGAGGGGCCTGATCTCCTGGGAGACTGGGAATGCTCCTACTGTCCCTTAGGGTTCCTGGGGATTAGATCTATCTCAACAGATAACCCAGGGTACCTTTCACAGCCTGCAGTCCCACAATCTATCTATTAAGTTGTGGTTTATTTTCAGTTTTATATTTCAATGATTACTGAACAGATGATACGACTCAAGTAATGAGAATACTAAAGCTTTTGTGTTGGGAAATATTCAGATAAAAACAACTCCGTTTATGTTTTGTTCTATATTATATTATTACAACCTAATGTAATCACACTATTGTCCACTGAAACTTTTTGTACACTTGATAGTATTGTTTATGTATTATACATGACAACAACAATCATCAAATAATTTATGTAATAGGCTAAAGTCTACACAACCATGAGGGATACAAGTAAGCCACCAAATCTTCTATATTTGACTTAGATTTTAATTTCTAAAATTGTTGTCTGGTTCCGTTATATGCTAAGACAATGTCTCACATGCATGTTGAAGGTAAATGCTAAGAAAGAATATACTATATATAGTCTGGTGGCTCAGTAGGTCAATGGCGACATCTGAATAAATGACATGGAGGTGAGAGCACCAGTTAGCCTTTTAAAACCGGGTTAAAGAAAGGCAGGGGGACGGTGATCTCAGGCAGGGGAAATACATGCCCTTGGGCTAAGAGAAAAATGGGAGGTTAATGGGCTGGAAGAACTTAGAAAGAAAGGTCTAAGGTCTACTGAGGTCAACTCTTAAATCACCTTCTAAGCCCAGTTAAGCTTTAGGGAGGTTATTTGAAGGATAACTGAAAAGCAATAAAAGCATTTTTTTCCTGAAGGATCATATTTGCATTATAAAAGATTACTGTAGCTGCAACAACAACAACAACAACAAAACAACAACAATTCAAAGATCCTACAAGTTCAGATAGAATGGAACCACTGCAATTTAGGTAGCAAACTATGAAAAAAAAAACATTGTGTGTGTGTGTGTGTGTGTGTGTGTGTGTGTGTGTGTATGTGTGTGTGAAGTAGAAGAGGTGGTGAATTTATATTAACACAAAAACCCTTTTGGTAGGTAGAGGAATGGGATCAGAAGAAAATTCAGGGGTTCTGGTTGTAAGAGGTAGTTCTGTTTTCTTCTAAGACAGGCTCACAAGCAAACAGAAGATGGTCCCATTTTAAACAGGATGAATAGGATGTGCAGCAGATGCCCATATGGTGCCATCCATATGGATACAACAATAAGCAGTTTTGTAGAAGCCTGGAAAGGCATAGAGAATGTATCATAGAGAACGTGTCCCACAGTCCAAAAAAGGACAAGGATCCTATGTGCTCTTTACTTCCCTACATCAAAGAAGCTCCTGGCAGCAGGAAAGCACTCAAGGAATAAATAATAATAATAATGATGATAAAATAAATTAAAAAATTTATCTCCGGCATAGCTTGTAAGTGAGAGAAAATGGGAACATTAATTCCATCTTGGTTGCACAATCCATCTTTTAAAAAACATTGGAAAAAGAATTTGTGGCAGTGCCTCATTCTTAAGTGTGCGCCAAATAAATGCCATGCAAATATCTACAGATTCCTCTTGCTACGTCTCTCTGGAACCCCAGAATAAACAGCAACATAAGGATAAGAAAGCCACAGACAGCACAGAGAAAGAGGCAGAGAGAAGGTAAACAAATCATGTTGCAACACGGGGAATAAGATGTAGCATTATAGGGGGCAGAAGTTCAGTTGGTTACATTTAAAAATACATTAGAACAGAGGCAAAAAAATAAAATGCATGTATAAAAAAATCGGTATTTTGCAGAATCCCAGAGGACCAAGGGACGGAAACAGTGATGGAGGGAGAAGGAAAAATAAGAAGAGAGGCAGAGAGAGACACAGACAGAGGCAGAGGCCGAGAGTCAAACACACACCCAGGGCGGGGGATGCGGGGGTTGAAGGGGGCAGTGGGGGGAGAGGTTGCAAAGGGGCAGAAAGTCCAGGTTTTCTACTTCTCAAGTCATTAGCTATTTCAAAATGGTGACTTCTTACTGACTTGAATTCCATTCAATTTCATGAAGCAAAATGAACAAACAAAATAATATAAAAACTCATTTTTGGATCACTGGTATCATGAAGTATATAATTATGATTTGCCTTTTCAATGAACTTGTTATTTCTTTAGATAACTCCATGACATGGATGACATAATTTAAACTTATTATTTCAATATTTATCAAGATCATATTCAAAACAAGCTTCCTGATTACTGGGATAGCAAGTACAACAGCACAAAACACTTAATCAACACTCACTCTGCTCCATGTATTATCCTAAACAATGTGTAATTATTAATTATTCAGCCCTTAAAATATGAGCTAGTTATTGTTAACACACCTTTTTCCCTGAAAGAGAGAAAAAGCTTGTACTCTTAGAGGTGTAAAATTATATGGTACTGGAAACCTTCATCAATAGGAGGTAACACTTCTGAATTTCACTCTACAATTTGTTTTGCATAAAACCCAATTGAAAAAAATAGAAACTAAACTAATATTAGCGGACATACTAATAAAATAAAGATTAAAGAGAAAAAAGGAAGACGAATAAACTTTTTTAAACAAAAACTTCTGATCATCTGTGATTACAATTTTGGTTTTCACTCCAGGATTTAGAATCATGCAGGAGAAAAACATCTAAGTGTACTTGGGAGGTAGATTACAATTTCTAAAATTGTAAAGACCAAACCTGAATGTGGGCAGCATCAACTTCTGGGCTCTCGTTCTGGACTGACTAAGAGGAAAACAATTAGAAGCCCAGTGTCCTGTGTGTCTGCATGCTGACAGTGTAGATCATGTGTTGCACGGCTGTCGCAATGTCTTCTCCATCATGATGCACTGTGACCTCAAAATGTGGGCAAAAATAAACTTCTCTTCCCTTAATTCCTTATGTTGGGCATTTTATCACTGCAATAAGGATGGTAAATGATGTGCTGTCCATCTGAAAAGAATTGATGGCATCACTTCAAAATATCAGTAGTGGTTTACATTAACTGTAAATATTAGCTGGTTATAGCATAGACTTGTAATTCAATGTACTTAAGGAGAGTATTGCAGTAAACTCGCACATTTAGGAGTTAGGAAATAACTTTATTTGAGACTAAGTCAAAATAAGGAAGAGAGAGAGAGAGAGAGAGAGAGAGAGAGAGAGAGAGAGGGAGGGAGGGAGGGAGAGGGAGGGAAAAGGAGAAGGAGGGAGGGAAAGGGAGAGGGAGACGGAGACAGAGAGGGTGAAGGAAAAGGAGAGGAAGAGGGAGAAGGAAAAGAGAGTTGGAGCAATGAAGGAGAAAAGGAAAAAAGCAGGACCATATTTTTATCTTGGGAATGGAATAATGGAATAATTTGGTAAAACAAACAAACAAACAAAGCTACATGAAGTGGAAGCACCTACATGTTTTTATTTTTGAAAATAAATATGAAAACACACACATTTTTGTGTGTGTGTGTGTGTGTGTGTAAATGTAAAATTATAGAGACAAATAAGGAACAAAGGTGTTTGCTTTTTTTCTTGAGCCTTGTAACACTTGGATACAGCACCTCAAAAATACTTGACTTACTGCACTGATTCTCCATGTCCCGCTTTTGTCTGAAAAAATAATTTATTTAAAAGCCCTGAAAATACAGCTAACAGCCACAGAAGCTGGATAAATTAGTGTTGGTGAAGTTTTAGAGTACTTCTAGCTTGCCTGCTCTAATGCACACATAATGGATACATATTTTTACAGTTAGTATGCCACCATTCTATATCGGGGGGGAGGGGGATGTAAAGCATTGTAATATTTTGCTAAGAAACTAGCTATCATCAAATGTTAAAAGTAGACATAACAGGACCAGATGCACCCTGAGGAAAGCCATATTCTTTATTAGAGTTGCTGATGTCTGTGCATCTGTGATTGCATCCACTCCTCTGCTTGTACTCAGAGGATGTTCAGGAATGCACAGTGCTGGAAGGCTAACTGGGTCACACCTGTTTGCTCAGGATTCTATAGACAAGCATACCTCTGTTTCCAGAGAGAACCGGGGGACTATAATATCTAAAATGTATCTAGGGACAAGATTCTTACCAAAGGTATTATCCAGGTCCACTTAGGAAGTCAGATTCCTTTTATTGGATCCTGTATCACTGCTACATTGTGCATTCCCTGCTTGACTTTCAATGTGAACTATCCTCTGAAGGGCAATCTCAGTGCTACAGGGAGGTGGACAAGCCAGGACTTAGTAGGATCTCTGCGTTTCTTACCAGTGTGCTTTCAAGAGCATCTTGGGTCTCTGGTCTCCTTTTGGAAAGGTGGTCTCTTTGCTTTTCTCCTTCACATACAGGTATAGTGTGATGTACTTCCCTTTGCTGCCATAATTCACTGTCCCGTACAGTCCTCAAGGCATCACCACCAAGAACCTATGGCTAGAGACCTCCCAAACTGAGCCAAGTAAAGCCTTCCTCATTTTAAGTTGGCTAGCTTAGGTATTTTGCTGCAATAACAGAAAACTCATCTAAGTCTATGAACTATTTTGAACACACTTATTTTTCTACTATTCAGGATAAATATTTCTCTATCATTTTTATTCTATGAGATTTTGATCTCATACATTCTGGTATGTTTGTCAATATATTAAATATAATAATGAAAGATGCTGCAGTTACCATAAGTCAAAATAAATATTTCTATGTTATTTTAATAACAGTATGGGTACAGCTGCAATCTTACAATCCACATTTATCAGAGATATCTAAAATCACTGTTTCTCACTCTCTCTCTCTCTGTCTGTCTGTCTGTCTCTTTGTCTCTGTCTGTCTGTCTCTTTGTCTCTCTGTCTGTCTCTGTCTCTGTCTCTCTCTCTCTCTCTCTCTCTCTCTCTCTTTCTCTCAGCCCCCCCCCCAGGATTTAATGTTATATTCAAAAGAAAGTATGCATCCTATATGACAGCTGTTTGTGTGTGTAGTTGCAGAACACATAGATGTGGCCTTCATAAAGCTATTAATTACCATTTACTGAAGCAATTGGTTGAAACACATGTCTTAGATCACATAATTACACACAAACTACAGATAACACATAGTCTTTTTTATATAATTTCTATGTTTCCCCAACACATAAGAAATTTCAATTTCACATAAGAAAATTAAATATTAGATATGTTGTACATTGTCTTGAAAAAATTATTTTTGAAGAAATTACGTTCCAAAATTTCAGTTGTTTTGAATGTACTAGTACTGAATAATGGTGTGGGAGGTCATATTATGAAACAAACTAATTTCTTAATAAAAATAGTACAATAATTACTGATAACTGATGGAAATTTTAGAATGCAGTGTGAAAGCTTGCTCGTTAGGGTGGTATCTTCCAAACTGAGAACGATTTATAGAGAAATCACACACCCTCAATATATTATTTAATATATTTACTGACCCGTGTTCTATCAGTTTTCATGTTAGTTAATATGCTAAATGGGGTCACAATAACAATGAATTACTCAAACTATGTTTCTTCAAAATACATGGACTTATTTGTTCAGAAGAATGGATGACAAATAGAAACTAGCATTGACGCATTAATTGATAAAACACATTATTTCTGGATCCATTTACCACAACTAATTTATCCAGCCAGCAGAGAAGAAATGTACATTTATGGGCTATTTTTGTTATCTCTCTGTTGGATTTCCTGATCCCAATAAAATGCACAGTAAATAATTAAGTATACCAACTAGAAATGGACAGATGCTTAATGTTGCAGAATATAAGCAATTTTAGTAAGTAGAAGTGTAGTGTGTCTTCAGTATAAAAGTAAATAAGAATTCTGGTCTCCCAAGAGGTTCCTTGTAAGAGTAAGGGGCAACCTTTTCTGGAGTCAGTGTCTAGGTCCAAGCCAGAGATTTGTGTAATCTTGGGTAATTAATCTCTACGCCCATTCATCTTTTTCATTTGCCAATTAAATGTAAAACAGTTTCCTTATTTTTATGGTATCATGAGATCATGAGATCGTTCGCAGTTTAGGGGTTTTACCTAATGGATTCTTTATCCTATTCTCGTCTTCCCCATTCCTCCCTTTCACCTCCCATCCTCCTGTTCTTATGCCATTCACTCCTGCTCCTTCCTCCTCCTCAACATGAACTTCATCACTATCACCACCGCCATATTCTACTGCATCGTCACAAACAGGAAGACAGATCATCTCAGTTAGTGTACAACTGATAATGCATGCATAGCGGTCCCAAAGTTACACGAGTAACTTGGATACAGAGAGGACACATTTCCTATTCTGTATTTTATAGTTAAAGTACTATGTGTCATGTATCATCAGACTTATTGCGACATAAATGTTGAACACACATAATAATTATAAATTTGGTATTCTTGACTTTTAAAGATTTCTGATTAAAGATTAATGTATTTGAAGAAAGATGGTTATCCATGCAGGAGATAATTCTTCTGCTGCACTTCCTAGGACTGCTACCTTGTAAGCTCCCATTTGTGCTGTCTATGTTGGCATTCATATAAAATCAGACATTTTTAGAAAATGGCTGACGAGTTGATTAAAGAAATTGATGAGGAACCCTGAATTTGACTGACTGACAGCATCTAGGCAAAGAGCTTGTGTTTGACTTTGCACATAGAGCAGAGCAACAAGACATTTTCTATATCGCCACCCCACTAACATGGTTACTTATAAGTAATAGATATGAGTATGTTCATTGATGAGACATGATTATCTCTGATCTCTTGGCATTTAGTATTATGAATATTCTCCATGACAGCTGTTTTGTGTGTGTAGTTTCAGAACATATAGTAGTCACCTTAGTAAATCTAATAGCTACCATTTACTGAAACAATTAGTTGTAACACATGTCTTAATTCACACATAATTACACATAAACTACAAATGACACCTAGTCTTTTTATTTCTCTATTCCTCCAACATGTAAGAATTTTGTGGATCTTCAATGTTAGATATGCTGTACGCTGTGTTAGAATGATTATTTCTGAAGAAATTAGGATTCCAAGATTTCACTTGTTTTGAATGTGTAAGTACTGAATAATAGAATTAAGTGTGGTTTGTTCAATTATGCTACCTTTTTTTTATATCTTTCTTTGTTAGCATTGACCATGCTAACAATGCTGACAATAAATCACACGTTTATACAAAATATCTTTGTTATAGAGCTCAATCAGAAAGCTCACCTTTCAACAATGTTTGTGGATGGACACTTAGGAGTCAATGCTACTCTTTACCAAATATATATTCTTTAACTTACAAAACGAGAAGCATAATTTATATTAGCTGACTCCTAAATCCTGGATACGCAAAGAGGTCTATGGTTGTGCAGAACTCAGAGTCTAGTAGAAAAAAATATATTAAACAAAACCTCCACAAATGATACATTTGAAAACCGCAGTCTTTGGCTAAATCTGTCATTCTACAGAAGAACATTTCAAAAGAACTAAATGTGTTATTACTTTTAAAAAGATATTTTCAAATAAAATACAGAATTTTTACCTGCCTTTTTGTTTGTTTGTTTGTTTGTTTGTATAAGCCAGAATTTTCTGCATAGCTTTGGCTATCCTGAAACTTTCTCTTTGGAACAGTCTGGCCTCAATCTCAGAGATCCACCTGCCTCTGCCCCTTAAGTGTTGGGATATTAGGTGTGGGCCTACACTCATTGTCTGGCTTATGATTTTTACTTATTTTTAGAAGTCATTCCTTAGTCTATAACATTATCTTTACCTGGAAAGAATTGGACAGAAATTACGTGGAAGTGTTTGCTTTAATATTTGGCATCATTTGAGAGATTATAGAAGAAACTTCTGTATGTACACTCGTCTTTGAGATTTCAATGATATTGAAGAACTGTGCTTATATCAGTTATAATAGGTCTTCTGTTTTGGAAAGATCATGGAAAATTCTGGCAGAGTGCCCACCCAAACAGGGAGAACTCACCATGCATTTACTGAAAGAATGAAAAAAAGTATATGTATTACAGAAAGGGATGGGGGAAGCACAGTTGTTTTTCTAATTAACCTCTTTTGGTCAGATTTTAAATCTATGCTTCTATACAGACATCTACTGGCAACTGCTCTAGGGAGATGGCTGAGAAATGAAATTCTCAGCATGACAATCCTTACAACAAATATGTTCATGTTGTTAGTATTACAGGTCATAGATTCATGGTTGGCCATTCCAAGCTATAATAAACTTAAGCTAGACTTGCTTAAAAGGTATTTCATACATTTGGTGAGTTATCATGCATTCTCAGAATTAAAGTAGGTTTATTCTTTGATGTTTTCTTCTTTCTTGAGAGAGGGCCCGAGTAGCCCCTAGCTGGCCATAGTCTCTCTATTAGTTAAGTATGGTACTAAACTCTTGATCCTTCTACCCTAAAGTCTCAGATTATGGAACTACAGGCATCTTCTGTCTTACCTGAAAAAAATCCTTTAAAATACTATTATTATGATTATACATTGAGAAGAATGCAAGCACAAAAAGTGAGATAATATTACTTTATATAAAGATGTGGAGAACAAAATTGGGTACATTCAGTCATCAGCTGTCATTGAATTATACGAAGACATCAGTATAAATTCTAATAGCTTCAAATGTGAGTACAGATAAACATTCACTAAATCAAAATGTGCTTGTATTTCTTTTAAAGGTACTATTTATACATTTATGTTATATCCTATATTAGCTAATAGAGCAAAAAGATCAATTGTCAAAATATGGCCAGTCAGTTCTAGGCGAAGTATAATTTAGTTAATACAGTACCTTTCTTCTCATTAATTTACCTTGCATATAAAATCAGCTTCAAAGTATATTCTGACTGTCAATATTTTCTTTGAAACACTGCAATTACACACACACAAACAAAATTTTCTAATATATTATTAATATTTGAGTAAAATTAAAATATACCTGAAGTAGAATTTAAAGCCATGAACATCTGTCATGTAAAAATCTTGTATGTCATATTAGCTAGCATATAATTTTATTAAAAAAAGAAGTTTTACCTTGTTATTGTTAAGAGTTCATAAATTTTGCTTCTCAGTGTGTAAATCACGGTTGTGTTTAGTATAGGGAACTCTGGGCCTACTGGAATACACACGCATAGCAACATACTGTCTGTACATCAGCCAACAATACATTCCAGCCATTTAACCAAGAGCCACAAAAGGAGTATCGTAGTTTCTCTGCAGGGTATGATTGAACACTATTTTTCTAGCAAACCTGACCTTATGTTCCCATGAGTCAAATGTGCAACTCCCAGCTGTGAATATAAACCCAATCTCATTTTAAGTTTCTATTGTACTCAGCAAGATGATCATTTTTCACTATACCACCCTCATTGGGGCCATGGTCCAGTCTTGGACGAAGGCACTGATAAACCAGGGACTGTAATTGAGCTTATAACTATACAGATTTTCCATCCACTGCAGAATGAGAGCACAGAACTGTTCATGCTTTGAAGAGCCTGGGTAATATAAAATGTCAAAAACAGCATGCCAATGACAAATGTAGAATGTAAACGCTGTGCAGGGAGCTCACCTATAACCTTCAAACCGTAAAGCATAATTGTACTAATGGTTTTCTATACATTTGTCCACCTTTGGAAAGAGCTTTTATCTCTAAGTGAAGGCATCAGATGACCCAGGAAATTCCATGCCCTGTAACTTATCAGTTGTACTGAACCTGCAAACAGGTATCAGAATTTTGATAATGCTAAATATTATCAATGTAATAATTTCTTGTTAGTTTTTAAAGGAATAAACATATTTTCATGGAAAAATGTTCAAGATTATTGTTTTTGGTTGGTTGGTTGGTTGGTGGGTTTGTTGTTTTCAAACTGTTTCTCCATGGCACTAAGTAGGAAATTCAAATAGTGCCTAACTTTACCATCCTGTGATCTTTAGATTTTCTGAACCCTCAGAAGATCACTAAAGCATCCCCCAGTGAGAAACTGCACCAAAACTCTACCATTATTTTGATTTTTTCCTGGCTTCATAGGCTTTATTTACAATAGTATGCATGGTAGCTCTAATGTTATCCTGTGGGACTTCCATATCCTCACTCAATCAAACAATATCAAACAACTAGTAGTCTGCACTACTCTAGGTCATTTATTGAAATAATGTGAGGAAAATATGCAACATAGGAAAAAATTGCTAAGTCATTTGATAATACATATTAATAATATTGTGGAATGTGGGATATGATGATTTATGGAGGGCGGTCGTTGTTGAAGGGTCTGACAACTGCATCAAACACCGAGGAGTGTGGCTGTTTTAGGAAATGAGATCTATAAACATTATGTTTTAAGAATTCTACCTTGCCTATAATCAACACACATAATCGAACCACAAGAGAAAATGTTTCCAATGTGGTGATATATTCTATTTTCTTCATTCTTTGATGTTCTAAGAAATTTCTCTTCAATCTTTAAAGACAGACCAAGAAGCTAGCTGCCTCTGGAAAGTGACTGCCTCCATCCTATCTAAAACACTAACACATTGTGTCCTTCTATAGCTGTTTTTGCTTTATTGATTTGCTGTATCCCTGGGATGAACACATTGTGTCTTTCTGTAGCTACCACTGCTTTGTTGATTTGCTGTATCCCTGGGATGAACACATTGTTTCCTTCTGTAGCTACCTCTGCTTCCTTGTTTTGCTGTATCCCCGGGATGATGATGCCCACCTTTTACTCTATGTTCAACAAGCTGTACAATTAGTGTGTATAAAGAGGACAGATGCCATTTGCTGTGGGCTGTGTAGGAGGGAGTGCACCTCTGAGGTCACCATCATGGATATGAATTGCAGTTACGCTTTTCATTATCTGTCTTACCCTGGATCGTTTGCTTACTGTACTTGACCTTCTCCATTATAAGTCACAAAAGGAAGTAAACATCTCAGCAGACGTCTGAAAGGATGTTAAGAGGTCAGCCCCATAGTATTGTTAAGAGTCTAAGCCCCATGTGACACTCCACAGGAAAAAGGCCACCCACCCTCCGTCCTATTCCCTCCTAATGTAGTCTATATTATTTCTACAGTGGCTCTGCTTGCTCTCATTTTGCCAAGTTGGAAATAGAAGTCCTAAAATGTTAGATAATTCTATCTGATCTTACACCTCCAATGTGGAGAGCTATGTATCAAACCTAGAACCTTTCTAACCATAGTAGTCAGAGTATCATGTTTGATTTCTTCCTGACAGGATAGTTCATAAATAAATTTGTCTGACTCTTTCTAATCAGTTGTCTGCTATATCTTATCATTCTATCCGACCTGCATGTTGATTTTGCTTTGGATTTAAACGAGTTCTGTCATTGCCTTCATTCTGTTCTCAGTACCAGTACCATGCTTCTGACAATTATTCTCATATAATAGATATATAAAGGCAAGCCAAATCAGCCTTTTTGCATCTTTATCCTCCACTCTCCCCATATTATTATCCATAAATCTCTTCAATAGCTACCTCACCATTTTAATTCCAAACAGGAAGTCAAAAATAATACAACCTGATTCTATCCACTCTGACTCATTTTCCAGGTGACATCTATAAGATATTACTGCCAAAGTTCTTCATGAATGAGACACTCATATAACACACATGCCATTATCAATTAGCAACCACTTATATGACTACAGTCTCCTGAAATTTTAATAGAACTAAAAAATAATCTATTTCACAGTTACAATCTAATGGCATGGTGCATCATATTAATTTTGCATTTGTGGTAATCTTATATTTGAAAATAAATATACTATGCTATCGGGTATGAAAGTATTTGGTATTTACATTGATAATAAATGACTGTACTATTGGTTTATGTTTATTAGGATATATATAACATTTTTGCTAAGTTCTTCCTTTTAGTCATAGAAAAATGAAATACATTGAAAGCACTTCAGGAAGGTCCTTGGTCATTCCCTGAAGGACTCATTGCTATCAGCTGAAAGTCAGCTATTTTGGATTGCTATTTCCCTGAAGAAATTCCAATAGACTAGGATGTGGGAAAGAAGGCAGGACAGTGATCGTCCTGATCTGTGTAGTCCCGGGGGAGTGGATGTACTTGCACTTTAGTTTTTAGCAGAAGTCTTAATAAGCAAAGGCAGCTTATTCTATTATAGAATAGAAATATAAAGAAAGATGGTATTTCATAAGCAGTATAGTGCACTTGGGAATAGGATGCATTCTGTTAAGGCCAAGCACATGACTACAGCAACCTGCCAATAGAGGTTTCTGTCTCACAATGCCCTGTCATGGTTTGTCTTTTTTGTTTGTTTGTTTGTTCATTTTATCTCATTTAAAATTTATTTTATTATTATTATTATTGATTTTTTTGTTTCACATCATACATGTTCTTTAAGTATTTCTTGTGGCTTCCAGTTTTGCATTTCTGAGTATATGCTGGGTGGGACCTAAGTTCTCAAATGAATGGATCTCTGTATCTATATCCCTTCCTTGTGCTTTTTCTTGGGCTCTTTTACTTCTTTGCATATTTTGTCATATTCCCATGTGTTCATTTTTGTTCTCTCATATTTTGTCTATTTTGTTATATTATTACCACTTGGAAGGTTCTTTGTTTTCTAATGAGAGACAGAAAGGGACTGGATCCAAAAAGTGTGGTAGCAGGGGTGGGGGAATGAGTCGAGAAAGAAAAGCCCACAATCGGGATGCAGAATACATTAGGAGAGGGGAAAAACTATGTTAAAAAAAATTTAAAAGCTAAATGCTATTATACAGGAGCTAAAAGTTTAAAAAATCTTTAAAAGTTTATGCAATAAAATCTTATAGTAAGTTAAGTTAATTTGGCATTAAGGAGAAGAGCGTGTATGCACAGTATCTCCTCTAAGACCTATTGTAATGAACAGTGCTGTGCTGGCCTTCATATGCAACACATCTTTATCCTTACTCACCCATAACCACTGGTGGTTCTTCCTACTGCACTCATGACAAGTTCCCTATACACAGATGCCAATTTCTAAATTTTAATATCACATGTTAATGTACTATCTTAAGTTCACATATCTTAAGGTGAGGACTGTCACATTTGCTGTGGAATTCAATACAGTATCGTATTTGACAGAATTGTGGCCTATGGGTTCCCAGCTATACCATATTGCATTACAGAGATTACAGTATGTATGCTTCTTGGCTTGTGAAAAACAGAACGATGTTCCCACAAGAAGAGTCTGCACAACATATTATCTAAAATGCATTCTTGTCATTCACAGCTCATTTTTAAAGATTTTTGTTATATATACCTTTTGAAGTAATTTAATATTTTGTCAAGTATACTGTTTAATGGCTTTTCTTAAGATCAATAAAACAAAAGTCTTACATAGAATGGTCTGTAAGGAAGAGTGTCTAGTTTGGTAAGCCTTTTCTTGGTCTGTTTGTATAAGTTCTTATTAAAGAACCAACTGAGTTTTTTTATTCAGCTGACAAATGGCTTACAATTCTTTTTTAAAAAAATTGTTATTCATTAATATGTGAATGCATGTAGAATTCAAAGGACAACATTGTTTCAGGTGTTGGTTCTCTATCTCCACTTTGGGTTTTGGGATTCAAATTTAGGTTGTCAGACTTGGAAAGCAAGTGCTGCTATTCACAGAGCTACTCCATTGGCTGACACTAATGCGGAGTTACATTGTGTCATATAACATAGAAAAAAAGATATTGTGTAGTGTTTAGTAGCAGTAAAACAAACAAAAAAGCCAGTGCGTCCTCTTCAGTGTTTCAAGTACCTCTTAGTTACCAGCCCTTCTGGTGTTTCTCAGAAACAGTGGAGAGGTATTTCCCATCATGCCCTGGGCATCTTTCAAACACAGCAATTATCAGCAGGCATTATCTTTTTGTTCATTTGACAGCGGCAACTGAAGTATGAGGTCTCTGAGTGCAGGAACAATGTTTTAGTCACATCTCTGTGTATATAGAGCGCATTCTTATGAAATAATGGCTACATTTGACTGTAATGAAGCTATGCTTTGAAGGTTGGCAAGTGCCTGTTCAAAATGACATCGTGGTTAATGAAGGCCTTTAAAAATGCATGCTATGTATGTTTATATGTATAAGTACATAGAGATAGATAGTACTTACTTTTTATTGTATAATGTAAAGTCCTTCTGTCTTCTATAATATTTCTGGTAAAATTATGTGAAAGGCAAATCGATTAAATTTACTTTCTCGTTTCTGTCATGTTTTAACCTCTCCACAAACCATGAGAAAGAAAGGCTCCCGCTCACCCCTCCTTTCTGAGTGCATCATAGACATTTTCTGAGTGGGTTTACAGATAAAGAAAGAGAACCTGGCTACTGGCTTACAGCCTCCAACGTTTTGAGGTTATTATCTGAAACAGACCTTGTAAGGGCAGAATTCACTTCCTTGAATTTGTCTTTTGGGCAGAATCCAAAAGCAAAGGGACTAAAATAAGGAAATCAATTCCTGCAAAGGAGTGCCGGCAAAGCCAGCTAAATGAACTGATGTAATCTCAGTCCTGGACTCGCAGGCAGTAACCGGGAGGGAATTCTCATTACTCTGAATCTGGAGGAGGGAAGAGGAGACGGAGTGAAACACTCCAGCGGTTCCAGCTGGCGGAAGTCGAAGATTACTGATAAGGCCTGGGCCGCAGGACTGCTCCCTTGATTCAGCTCGGGTGATGTGTCTTACACTGCTTCGCTTGGCCCCGAGTGACAGGAAACCAAGGTAGCACAATCAATCTTTCTTGCCCCAAATAGATAGTGAAACACAGACAAGAAATTGGAGAGATTAGATAGATAGATTAAAATATGGAAAAACACAACACATTTAAGATTGTGCCCTCAGTCCCAAATCCCTCCACACAGTGCAGGAAAAATTCCAGTGTTTATCTGAATGAGCACAAGCATGCTACTGAGTCATCTGACAAAAGAAAAGCCGTCCTTGCAGTTCCTAAGGATGATTCGGCAGGAATTTGCAGAGGATGGGGATTTCTTTCACAAAGTTAACCATCTCCGATAATATAAAACGCTAGCACATCTCCTGCCATATCCCTGTATGGCCTGCCTACTGCTCGTTGTATATTGTTAGCTCACATTTGCAGCCGCAGATATATGTTCAAAGGAAAAGAAGAGATAATGATCAGGAAGTAGGAACAATTGTATGCTCTGTACCACATCTGGAGCTCCAGTCTTAAAAGAATTGTTCCTTTCTCTTTAGTTTGCAAAACTGTACGCAAATATAGTTCACAGAGAAATTCTACTGAATTGAAATCCTTCCGAAAGCAAAAGCACTGGAACTTAGTCTGGATCTTTTGACACAGGAGGGAGAGCTGGAAAGCCATGCTTCAGGCTTATTAAAATGATGACATAGATTAACTATCCTCAAATGCTCCGGGACGAAAGGACACAATAAAACTCACTATGTTTCTTTTTCAAAGAAAAGAGAACTGGGCTGAGAAACAGGAACCCAAACTTCACAGACAAAGGAACATAAAAGCAGAAAGGGAAGCAGGCATAGGAGGGAGGCACACGACTTCAGTTCTAGTACTTGGGAGGCAGAATCAGGCAGATCTCTGAGTTCCTGGCCAAACTGATAAGTTATAAGCCAGCGAGACCTATATAGTTGTACCCAAAAGGGAATGGGGGAGAGGATTATGATATGTACATACCCTAATCTTTTAGGCATTCAGGTGTTCAGATCAAGATGGACTAAATTACCCTGCCATTTATGGTTCACTTTTAGGCTTTGACAAAGGGGAGTATTCATTTTTCAACCTCCAAGGCCATCATAGCAATTTGTTTCCCCGATCCCTTTGAGATGTGTTAGCTTGTAGATTAAGTGTTGTGCGTTTTATTGGGGGGTGCCATGATATGGGAAGTATAAATACGTAATAATCTACCACGTACAATCCAATCCTCCAGCCCAGCAAAGATGAAGCTCAATTCTACATGGATTGCATTGCATAACGTTGGTGAGACTCCATCTATCCACATTAGATCCAAGAAACAGAATTAGGGCAGCAGCTGTCGTTCGTTAAGGGACAGCCATGTGCTAAGCTTGGAGGTGTTGGACCCATTTTACATAATCTTCCTTTATACAATATACCTTGCAGAAATACATCACTAAGCTTCAGAGAGTGTATGGGTGGGTGTAAAGGAGGCTTTGAATTTAAGGTTTCAAAAACCAAAGAAGTTCCTACTGCTTGATTTTGGTTCTCCATTTTATATAATTTATACTATATCATTGGCTCTTCAATTAAGCCTCATCAAGTATTCTTCATTCTAAAAGCAACCATAAGATTGAATATTGCATATGTCGAGCCATTTGAATTTAGGCTCAATCCTATATCGAACAATGGCACAAGCTTTGATGTGCATTTAGAGAAAAGGAGCTGCAACCCCACGAACAGACACTAACTTAAAGTGTGCTCAGAATGTGATTAATTTATTTAATTGTGTTGGAATTAAGTACAAAAGTGCAATAAGTTCGAGAACTACAAAAATATGCTGATAGTTATGATGCATATGGTGGGTGTGTATGTGTGTGTCTGTGTATATGTGTGTGTGCGCGTGTGTGTATGTGTATGTGTGTGTGTGTGTGTGTAGGTAAACATAGACTACCAGAAAATTTTGAGATTCAGAAAATTTATCTATATTATTCCCCAAAAAAGAAGTATGCTTTTATGTGCTCTGAATTTTCAGTTTGCTTCTTCCCTTTGCCTGGATAGTTTTCTTTGCCTTGATGTTAACCTCAGAAAATAGTCCCGTCTGGTCCCAACTGTTAAAGTGCTGGAGACTCTGTTGAGCAGTGACTTCAAAATTGCCAAGTGTCCTATCTTCTTCTTGATATTAGAAAACAGTAGACTGGAAAATTACAGGAGATTGGTTTCCCTAGACCCTTGTTTACAATTGTAGCTTAGGTCTAGACCGCTCCAACTAATTCTAAAACAAGTGGTTTCTTTGAAAATCTTCAGATCAGAAAAAAAAAACTGCAGAAAAATTTATGGCATATATATATATATGTGTATATATGTGTATATATATATATCACCAAATGGCTTGCTTTACAGACATAATCAGCTTCAGTAGCAATATGAGAGGCTCAAGATTGTCTAAATTTAATATCAATATTATGAGCATAAGAATATATTTAAATGGTAATAGGATAACAAGGAATAACTGGTTTTACAAATCTAATAATCAGTTAGTGTTTTTATCATATCAAATGCATTAAACTTCTCTGAACTGAAGTCTTTTCATCATAATATACTAAATTAAATATCTGTTCCTTGTAGAATATGACTCTGCTAAACTAGATTAAAATCAAATCATGAGCAAAATCAATTTTACTTACAATAATCCTAGCCTACTGAGACTTTCGTCTAGTAATCACAATAAATGTCTCCTCCTTACATATTTTTCTAGTTTTATACCTTTCTCAAAGATATAATTTGTTGACCTAGCATGCCTTTTTATATTTCATTAAGAGTGTGTGAAGAGAAACAAATTGCATGCACTTCAACAACCCCTTAGAGTATTTAAAGGGAAAATATGTGTGTATTTTGTGTATGCATTGATGAAAGAGGTGAATGAAAAACAGGCCACTAAGAAAGTAGCTAGATAAGTATTGATATGTATATGTGTAAAAAAGGAATCAAATGAACCTAAGGGATTGTTTGATTTAAGAGAGAATCATAACTATTTAAGCTGTCTTGAGGGAAATCTCTTTACATCGGATCTTGGGATTTTTCTCACATAAAACTCAGAGGATTTGATATATTGTCAGTGAAGCCTGCATACATGAAATTACTCATGGATTGGATGCTTCTTTATTATGAACCCGTTGCATGGGGATGCAACAAATGAAACAGAAAACAAGAAAGGATTTTCTTCACCTCACTTCCTTCTGCTGGCCACATTTTAAGATGTTCGCTTTATCCATGTGCTAAACAACTATAATGAGGAAGAATGTATTTGGGAGCTAATGATCATATATATTCTAGTTTTCACTAAATAAGCCACAATACTTGACCACCTTACTGCCAAATTAATATTTTAATTTATCCTTCAAATTTATATATATATATATATATATATATATATATATACACTGTACCCTGACTATATTATCCCTCCTTCCCCACCTCTAACTCCCTCCAAAATCTGTCATCTCCTACTCAGTTTCATGCTGTCTTCTTTCTCTCTCTCTCTCTCCCTCCCTCTCTTCCTTCCTTCCTTCCTTCCTTCCTTCCTTCCTAGGTTTCTTTCAATTTAGTTATTTATTTTTATTGTTATCTATTTTTAGATCTGAGTGCTGACCATATGCATATGGGAATTTACTGGGGAATGGGTGTCTTACCAGTAGACTCACTCATAAAGAAAAATGACTCTCCCTCACCTAGTAGTCTTCAACTGCCATTATGGTCTCAGCTACAGTTGGGTAGCCATGGCCAAAGAAGTTTCTTACTACAGAGGGTAGTGGTTAATGTGGGGACACATTACTGTTGGAAGTGCTGAGAATAAAAGAGTCTGAGTACGCAGCCACACATGGACATCTGTATTAACCTCTTTACCACAAAGCTTTAAGAAGGTTGCTGAAGAAGGGACACAAGAATTGACAGCTGGGACACAGAGAAGAGTACTGTGAAGTGTTGTCTTCTAGAAATGACATGGGTTATGTGCATGTGGACTCACAGCAGCTATGACTGACAAATTATTTTTTAATTCAAGTATTCCACTGGTGTGTATTGTCTCCTTCCAACAATGCTTGAACGATGATGTAATCTTTTTCCGAAAACTAACATAAGAATTGAAAACAAAATTCTTTCACTTGACATTGAAACTGGAAAGGTTTGGCCCTATTGTTTGCACTGAACTTTGTTTTGCAATGTTACTGTAATTGCAGATAAGCTACTAAAATATATGTTGGCTAGAAGACTTAGCCAAGAAGTTGGGAAATACAAAACATTACACGTTTAAGTAAAGAAAAAATTATAAAGCTATATTTTGAAAAAGTCATCTATCCCCTACATATCTGCTAACAGTAAAAACTGAAAAACTTTGCAGAGAACATGCTGGCAGTGGGAATTACAGTTCATAGAATCTGTATCTTATCATGAGGAATCTGTGTCTTGAGACTGCTTTTTTTTTTTTAATTAAATAATGAAGGCTCAGAACTGTGTGTGTGAAGGGCTGTGTCTCGTGCTCTTTTTAAAGTGGGAATGAGAAACTTGTGCATGATGGACCTATTCACTACTTGGCAGCCAATAAAACAGTCCAGAAGTTTTGGTAAGCGAATTTTAAAATCACAGGATATGTATGTTTAAACTTACAGCATAGCCCAAAAGTTTTACTTAGAGTTCTGTCTATCAAATTATTACTTGTAAAACTTTAAGGGAAGTTATCATATAGACAAGCTATGGTCAGTATTATATTAATAATCCCCGCACTGTAGCAGTTTAGCCTGTTTAAAATATGATTAGTATAATTATTATGAAGTAAATATGATAATGATTATGGTGGAGTAAATGAGAAACCTCTCAGTTATCCGTATTTGTTCAAACCTACTATCTTTCCTATACGGCCTGCTAAATTATGTATACTTTGTGTGCTTCCGTTCAAAGTTGTATCACAAATACACAGTTAGATTATAAAGATACTCACTTATGTCACTCTAGCGTCAAAGCTGAAAGATAGTTTACATCAAATTATCACCGATTAGAGATTTTAAGTTGCTTACTGAAGTTCTCAGGTCTGCCTGGGTATTTGTTTCCTGTTTTTAGTCTTCCTTATTCCAAACTAACACATGGGTATTTACATTCCAAGATTCAGCTATTAAACTTCATATGTTTCGATTCTACTGTGAGAATAGATGTTTTAGTTCATGAACCAAACAGAAAAAGGAAATTAAAATTAGCGCTGGATATTATTTAGGTCAGTGGCAGCATATTTTCCTAATCTGTGAAACACCTGCAGGTGATGGTCAATCTTCAGAACACACACACACACACACACACACACACACACACACACACACACCACACACACACACACGGGGGGGGGGAACTGAGATGGAGACAGAGAGACAGAGAAACAGAGAGAACAAAATGTTATTCAAGCTATGTTCTGATCCAGAGTTCATGACTGTTCAACAGAAGTGTGAAGCCTTGTATCTTTGCATGCTAGTTTTAAAAGAAATAGGTAAAATAACAATAATGTGATATAAGAAGAAAGAGAAATACGTGTTTAATTTGCTTTGAAAATTAGAATTCCATGTAAGCATTATTCACTTATATTGTCACCAGTATATATACATACACACACACACACACACACACACACACACACACACACACACACACATATATATATATATATATATATATATATATATATATATATATGTAATCTGAAATTCATACATTTCAGACAGCCTATTCTAGTTTCAGGTAGTAACTTGTACAGGATCATCATTAAAGCAGCCATGTTTGATTCCAAGAATGGAAATTAATTTTCATTTTTATTATTGTTTTTAAAAATTAACTATTTTATTTATTTATATCCCAAATATTGTCTCAACTCCCGGTCCACCCTCCCAGACTTCTTTATCCTACCCTTTCCCTCTGCCCTGAGAGGTTGCTTCACTCTCATCCCCATCCTGAGGTATCCCCCTTACACTGTGCGTCAAGTTTCAACAGGATTAGGCACATCCTGATGATACCAGACAAGGCAGTTCTCTGCTGCATATGTGTCTAAAGACTGTTGTGCTCTTTGGTTGGTGGCTTCGTCTCTGAGAGCTCCCAGGAGTCCAGGTTAGTTGACACTGTTGGTCACTGTTGGTGTTGCTGTCCCCTTTGGCTTCTTCTAACTTTCCCCTAACTCTTCCATTGGGGTTCTTGACCTCAGTCCAATGGTTGGCTGTAAGTATGTGCATTTGCCTCAGTCAGTGCTGGTAGAGACTCTCAGAGGACCACCATGCTATGCTTCTGTCTGCAAGCACAACATAGCATCATGTATGGTACCTGCCCATAAGATGGACCCTATGTTGGGCCAGTTACTAGACAGGCTTTGTTTCAGTATCTTTTCCATTTTTGTCCCTGACTTTCTTTTAGACAGGATCAATTCTGGTTCAGAATGCATTGGCACGGGGGAATTTTCCTGAATAGAGCAGAATGTGGGCACTGCATTTGGGTTCAGCTTTGGCTGACTCCAAGATCAACAGTGGATAAATGGGACCTCATAAAACTACAAAGCTTTTGTAAACAAAAGACACTGTCAATATCACAAAATGGCAATCTACAGATTGGAAAAAGATCTTCATTCTCCATAGATTCCATAGAGGGTTAATATCCAAAATATATAATGAACACAAGAAGTTAGACTCCAAAACACAAATAACCCAATTAAAAAAAATGGAGTACAGAGATAAACAGTGAATTTTCAGAAGAGGAATACTGAATGGCCAAGAAGCACTTAAAGCAACATTCACCATTCTTAGTCATTAGGTAAATTTAAATCAAAATTACCCCCAAATTTCACCTTATACCAATTTGTGGTGTTAATTGCTATACTTTGGATAATATCTTTGGGACTGCCAAAAATAGGTTTATACACATTTTAGGCCTGTGACTATCCTTTATGTTTGTTGTCATGGATAAAGCTGTCAGACTTCATCTGACAACTAATGCCTTTTCCCTCTGTTCTGAACAAATTCAAATTGAATATACTTCTGGAATATTTAACCAGTTAGAGATTTGTATTAAAACTCTTGGTTGGAAATGCCTATTAAATGCCTATAGTTCAACAGAAAAATTATTTTAAATTAAATGAGGTTGTTTCAGTTGTTAGTTAAAAAAGGTAAACTACTATGTATACTACCCACTTTATCATAGATTAAATGAATATTTACCATTAGTCATATGTGTCTTCAATATGTCTAAAGATACAAATCATAAGGTTAGGGCTGTTTAAATCATTCCCCATACTGTTGGACTTTTCCATAATTGGGAAGACAAACACAAGATAGAGAAATGGATGGCCTTCAATCTTAAGTATGGAAACCACTATCCATGGGAGAGGGCAGGGAAAAGTGCCCTATATTATTTGAATCATAGTCTCTCTGGCATCACAATTGTTCCAGCAAACCTACCTGCTGTGATTTCTCATAATGATTACATAGAGGAAGGAAAGCAACAAGTTTCACGCTGAACTTTCCTATTCTAAATATTTCGATTGCTGTGTTAGAGATTGAATTACATAGAGGACATGCAAATCATTATTTCCATTCTTAATGTATATTTCCTGTATAAATTGTGCATTTCAGTAGTCCTTTTTTAATAAACAACATTACAATCTCTAGTGAGTATTTCTAATTATTTGTTCAATTTAGCTCTAGAAATCTAATAATCATGTATATAGTGGTTCTCTGTGTATTTTTCTCCAACTATGTGTACCTCAAATTATAGCTTGTCTGAGTGATATTTAAATGTAGAGGACTTGCTTAAAATCTACTGAAGATTTTAAATTTGTTTTTCTGGAGAAATTGTCTATATTTTCTTATTTATTAATCTCCTAATGTCCAAGGTAGTTTGGCATATATAGTTTTAATATGCTAATTCAGCAATAAACTGAACATTTCAATTTGCATATTCATTCCTGCTAACATCCTAAACAAGCTAAAATTTTCTCAAAGATTTTATTCTATTTAAGAAAATTTTCAATTTCCTTGCCTATGCTTTTAATTGTTAGCCAGAGTAGAAAAAACCTAGAAGAGTATAATTACATGATAGTAGAATTATGAGATTTAATAATTTGATGATATTAGTTCCATGCTCAGTCACAGGAAGTGATATATTTTTATATTTTAAAATTAAAATATCATTACATCATTTCTTTTATACTTTATTTCCCTCCATTTTCTCCCATGTATACCCCTATGTGCTTCTCTAATGTTCTCTGGACAATTTTCGTTAATTGCTGGTGAGTATATCTACATATATTATTCTTTATGTGACCCAAGTAAAGATTATAAAGCCAAAGTATAAGAAAGAGAAGGGTAAGTATTGCATATCAGAAATCAAGAGAAGTCAAAATATCACTATTTGCAGATGATATAATAGTATACATAAGTGACCTCCAAAAACCCACCAGAGAACTCCTACAGCCAATAAACAACTTCAGCAAAGTGGCTGGATATAAAGTGAACTCAAACAAATCAGTGGCCTTCCACTATTTGGAGGATAAACAGGCTGAGAAAAAATTAAGGAAACAACACCCTTCTCGATAGTCACAGATAATATAAAATACCTCGGTGTGACTCTAATCAAGCAGGTGAAAGATCTGTATGACAAGAATTTCAAGTCTCTGAAGAAAGAAATTGAAAAAGATCTCAGAAGAAGGAAAGATCTCCCATGCTCAGACACTGGCAGAATTAATATAGTAAAAATAGCCATCTTGCCAAAGGCAATATATACATTCAATGCAATCCCTATCAAAATTCAAGTCAATTCTTCATAGAGTTAGAAAGAGCAATTTGCAAATTCATTGGGAATAGCAATAAACCCAGGATAATGAAAACTATTCTCAACAATAAAAGAACTTCTGGGGAAATTGCCATCCCTAACCTCCAGCTATATGTAGGAGCAATAGAGATAAAAACTGTATGGTATTGGTACAGAGGCAGGCAGGTCAATCAATGGAATAGAATTGAAGACCAAAAAATGAACCCATACACCTATAGTCACTTGATCTTTGACAAAGGAGCTGAAATCATACAGTAGAAAAAGGACAGCATTTTCAACAAATGGTGCTGCTAGGACTGGTGGTCAGCATGTAGAAGAATGCAAAATGATCCATTCTTATTTCCTTGTACAAAGCTCAAGTCCAAGTAGATCAAGGACCTCCACATTAAACCAGATATACTGAAAGTAGTAGAAGTGAAAGTGGATAAGAGCACATGGGCACTGGGGAAATTTTCCTGAATAAATACCAATGGCTTATGCTCTAAGATCAAGAACCGACAAATGGAACCTCATAAAACTGCAAAGCTTCTGTAAGGCAAAGGACACTGTCAATAGGACAAATTGGCAACCAACAGATTTGGAAAATATCTTTACCAATCCTATATCTTATAGAAGGCTAATATTCAATATATACAAAGAACTCAAGAAGTTAGACTCAAGACAATCAATAAATAACCCTATTAAAAATGGGGCATGGAGCTAATCAAAGAATTCTCAACTGAGGAATATTGAATGGCTGAGAAGCTTCTAAAGAAAGGTTCAACAGCCTTAGTCATTAGAGAAATGTAAGTCAGAACTCTGAGTTTCTACCTCACTCCAGTCAGAATTGCTAAGATCAGAAACTCAGGTGAGAGCAGATCCTGGTGAAGATATGGAGAAAGAGGAATGCTCCTCCATTGTTGGTGGGATTGTAAGCTGGTACAACCACTCTAAAGATTAGTCTGGAGGTTCCTCAGAAAATTGGACATTGCACTCCCTGAAGACCTAGCTATACCACTCCTAGCTATACCACTCAGAATACCCAAAAGATGCCCCAACATATAACAAGGACACATGCCCTACTATGTTCACTGTGGCCTTATTTATAATAGCCAGAAGCTGGAAAGAACCCAGACGTAGTTCAACAGAGGAATGGATACAGAACATGTGATATATTTACACGATGTACTACTACTCATCTATTAATCACAATGACTTCATGAAATTCTTAGGCAAATCAATGGAAGTAGAAAATGTCATCCTGAGTGAGATAATCCAGTCACACAGAACACAAATGTTATGCACTCAATGATAAGTGGATATTAGCCTAAAAGCTCAGAATACCCAAGATACAACTCAAACCACATGAAGCTCAAGAAGAAGGAAGATCAAAGTGTGGATGCTTCAAACCTTCTTAGGAAGGGGAACAATACTCACAGGAGGAAATATAGAGACAAAGTGTAAGGCAGAGACTGAAGGAAAGGCCATCCAGAGACTGTCCCACCTGGAAGATCCATCTCATATATAGACATCAAACCCAGACAAAATCATGGAGTCCAAGAAGTGCATTCCGACAGGAGCCTGATGTAGCTATCTCCTGAGAGGTTCAGCCAGAGCCTGACAAATACAGAGGTGAAGGCTTACAGCAGACCATTTAATTGAGAATAGGATCCCCAATGGAGGAGTGAGAGAAAGAACTGAAGTGATTGAAGGGGTTTGCAACCCAGTAAGAAGAACAATATCAACCAGACATTCCACAGTTCCCAGGGACTAAACCGCCATCATAAGAATACACAGGGATGGACCTATGGCTGCACCTGCCTATGTAACAGAGGATGGCCTTATTGGGCATCATTGTGAGGAGAAGCCCTTGGTCTTGTGAAGACTAAATGCCCCAGTGTAGGGAATGTCAGGGCAGGAAGGTGGGATGGGGGTGGTGGGTTTATGAGGGAGCATCCTCATAGAAGCAGGGGGACCACGTTGGGGGATATTGAGGGATGGGATAGCAAGTTTTTGGACGTGAAATCGGGAAAGGGGATAAAATTAAAATGTAAATTAAAAAATCCAATAGAAAAAAAAGAAGAAAAAAGGAATCATGTGAATGAGGGGGGGAGATTTTACTAATATTGTCAGGAAAATCTATAGTAGCATTAGGTAAATGTTTTTAAAATTCTATAAGCATTATTTATTCTGTTTTGAAATAATATACGAGAAGAAACAAAATTAAAAATAAATATCTGCATTTGGATTGCATTTTAAATAGCTATTTCTGGAAAGTTCCAAACTGTGAGTATGTAATTACCCTCAATGGCCAATAATTTTAGTGTATTGTTGTTCGTAGATAAAATAACAACCAAAAATTAAGAATTTAATTCTGTCTCTAGGCAAGATTATTTTGTAAATATCCAACTGACTTCCTGAAATCTATGAGGAGGAAGTTAAATGACGAAATTAAAGCATGCAAGAAGCCTGTTAAAGTTGCCAGAGCTAGGAGAAAATGCCCAAGTAATTGGAAGCGAAACTAAAAGTACAATATACAATAGAATCCCTGAATCACCATTTGAAAAAGGTTTATTCCAAAGCATAGTTGAGTTTCACAGTACTGGAAATTGCTCTAAGATTTTTTCACTGGCCTCACTCTTGCCGCAAATAATAACACTTCAATGATACGACGAACTTTGTGGGTCACATGGCATAGTGTTTCAAACTTCAGCACTACATGTTGGTCACAATGGTGAATTTAGTAAAAGTAGTCCTCATAGGCTCATAGGAAATGACATTATTTGAAAGAATTAGGACATGTGACCTTATTAGGTTATGTATTGCTGCCTTGAATCAAGAAATCCTGTCACCGAGAGGAGGCTTTGTGGTTTCAGAAGCTCAAGCCTGACTCATTGGCTCTTTCTCTTCCTTCTACCTGCTGTACTGATTGAAGAACTTTGAGCTGTCTCTTCAGATGTAGAACTCTCAATTTCCTCTCTCCAGCACCAGGTCTCTCTGCTGTCAAACTTCCTGACATGATAATAATGGACCAAACCTCTGATTTTATAAGCCAGCTCCACTAAATTTTTTCTTTTATAAGAATTGATGTGGTTATGGTGTCTCTTCACATCATTAAAGCCTCTAACTAAGACAGCCCTGGAAACTTATCTGAAAGTCCTGGTGATCTGGTATGAAAATTAAATTTATGTTTACATAGCAAGCCTTAGTTTTGAAGCATATGATGAATATGCTTGAGGCTATAACACTCTTCACATTAATAATATTTATTCCACTGCGTTATCATGTGCTAAAAAAATTCTTTCTATTTTTCACATATTTTCAATTTCTAAATTATATATACAACAGTATTTTTCTATAAATGTCTTTAATACTCAAAATTTTGATTATAGCATTATAATCTTGTTATTCATTTGATATTTTTAAAAATATTTGAAAACTGACCAGCAAGTGGCCGATGTCTACCCAAACACTGCATCCTGCAATCTTCCCAGGAAGACCACAGTGACAAAGGACACAGGTGAGAATTTCACCCCCAGCTGGTACAACCACACAACACAGCAGACTTAGTACCTACCCCAACCCCCACCTGCCCTCGGAGCTCCACTTTCCTTTAGGCCCACCTCCCCAACAATGCCAGACCAGTTTGAACCCTACATCTGCCCAAATATTGCAGCCTGTGTGCCTCTGAGGAGGTCCCCAGTAACCAAGGAGTGAGTAGGGCAGCTCTAAGCAGAGACAGGAGAGGCCCACACTAATCAGAGACAACATTGCCTGTCTCCAAGGATACCAGCTCTAACTCAGATCACAGAGCTCTACAGGCTTCCGAGAAGGCCAGTTCCAGTCAGAGACATGAACACCAGAGAGAACCAGATGGCCAAAGGCAAGCACAAGATCATAAACAATAGAACCCAGTGCAATTTGGCACCATCAGAACCCAGTTCTACCACAGAAAATTCTGGCTATCCTCACACAAATAAAAAGAAAGATAATGACCTAAAATCTCATCTCATGAAGATGATAGAGGCCATTAGGGAGTCATAAAGACTCTATTAAAGAAGTAAAGAAAACACAAACAGGTAGAGGCTGTTAAAGAAATACAATCAAGTGGTTGGAAGAATTGAACAGAAGCATCCAAGAACTAAAAGTGGAAATAGAAACTATAAAGAAAACATAAAGACATCTCTGGAGATGGACAGCTTAGGAAAGAGATCAGGAGCTACAGATGCAAGCACCATCAACAGAATACAAGAGATAGAGGAAAGAATCTCAGGCATAGAAGATACCATAGAAAATATTGACATACTGGTCAAAGAAAATAACTATCCAGGAAATTCAGGACACAGTGAAAAGCCTAAGAATAATAGGAATAGCAGAATCCAAGCTCAAAGGGTCAGAAAACATCTTCAATACAATCAGAGAAGAAAACTTCCCTAATGTAAAGTAAGAGATGGCTATAAATGTACAAGAAGCCTATAGAACACCAAATAGACGTTTACAAAAGTTCACAACAACCCCCGCAATATAGTATACAATACCCCCTCCAGCAGCAAAAATAACAGGAACTAACAACTGTCTTTAATATTTCTCAACAGCAATGGACTCAATTTCCCAATAAAGAGACACAGGCTAAGAGACTGGATACATAGACAGGATCCAGGATTTTGCTGCATACCAGAAACACACCTCAGTGACAAAGACAGACATTAGCTCAGAGTAAAAGGCTGAAAAAAATGTTTTCCAAGCAAGTGGTCCTGAGGAACAAGCTGAACTTGGCATTCTAATATCCAATAAAATAGACTTTCAACAAAAAGTTATTAAAAGAGATGGGGAAGAAGACTTCTTAACCATCAAAGGAAAAATCATCTAGAGTAATTAGACAACAGATGGACATCAAAGGGATACAAATTGAAAGGGAAGAAGCCAAAATATCACTATTTGCAGATAATATGATAGTATACGTAAGTGACCCCCGAATTCCACCAGAGAACTACTTCAGCCGATAAAAACTTTAGCAAAGTGGCAAGATATAAAATTAAATCAAAGAAATCAGTAGCCTTCCTTTATATAAACGAAAAACAGGCTGAGAAAGAAATTAGGGAAACATCAACTTTCACAATAGCCACAAATAGTATAAAATATGTAGGTATAACTCTTCCCAAACATGTGAAAGATCTTTAGGACAAGCATGTCAAATCCCTGAACCAAATTAAAAAACAAAACAAAACAAAACAAAAAACTTAGAAGACCTCAAAAGATGTAAAGGTCTACTGCGTTCATAGATTGGGAGGATTAACAAAGTGAAAATGGCCATTTTAATGAAAGCAATCTACAGACTCAATGCAATCCACATCCAAATTTCAACACAATTCTTCACAGTCATGGGAAGAGTGATTCTCAACTCTGGGTATAAAAATCCAGGATAGCCTAAACAATTCTCAACAATAAAAGAATTTAATCCTTGAGAGACTTGAGGCCCCAGGTAAGGGGGTAGCAACCTCTTAGAGGTAGGGGTTGGGAGGAAGGAAAGGAATGAGGAACTGTGGGAGGGGGACAATAGGTGAACAACAACTGAAATGTAAATAAATAAAATAATTTAAAAAATTGAAAACAGCACATTTATATAATCCTAACATAAATAACCAAAGTAAACCTTTAACTCCCCCCCCCCAGTAAAGATAGGAATGAAGGTACATGTTTGCTTTTCCTACCAAACAGAAATATGTTGGGAACTCTGTACAAATAAAAGTATTCAGAAGTCAAGTGTGATAAAATTTTAACTCTTTACAAAAAGTAATGGAGACATTTCAGCATCACTAACGAAAAGTGTCCATCATAATAAAGAAGGAACAACCTACATTCCTCAGTTTGAGGAACAATTGGTTGTTTTAAGTTTGACTCTTAATGGAGGATGAAAAAGCTAATTTGAAATCCTAACCCTCTACTGTCTTCTCTTGTAAAATCAAGACTATTAAAATCACAGCTATTTCTTTAGAGCAAATAATTGAACTAATTCAAATGTTATAAAATTAAGAACTCAGAATTCTCCAGAGTCTTCTAGAGTCCTTCCCAATAAGCATTAATAAAAACTACACCTGTTTGTATCTTTTTGTTTATCTGAATATTATTCCCAGTTGCTTTTTACTTTTCATTTCCCTCTTTCATAACAGGCTTGCATAACTTTTTCACACTTATGCACAACAATTTCCACATTTCCACCAGAGGGGAAAAATAATTGTACTAGATTTAGGATCACCAAGAATTTTGTAGGAAAACGAAGTACTTCAGAAGAAAGAGAGAGAGAGAGAGAGAGAGAGAGAGAGAGAGAGAGAGAGAGAGAAACTCTGAACATGAATTGTGAGGTAGATTATATCCCCTGGTGTCCTCAAACAGTCTGATCGTTTGTCTACCTGCTTCTGAGAAACTTATTGTAAACAATAGCTTGCATGCATTGTATATTCTTATCCATATCACATTAATACACTAAGCAATTTCAAACACAGAAGCCCCTGACTGCATATTCATTCTTATGGAAACAATATGTGGAACCTAAAAAGCAACAACAGCAACAGAAAAACTCTCCAGAGTTTTGAAAAACAGAACACAGAGAGTCTGAATAGAGACCAGTAATTCAGATTCTCAATGGTAAAGAAAGGACTGGAGTGTAGCTCACTGGTTTGAAGGTTGGTGAGCATGCATGAAGCTCTGAGTTTGTTCTACTACACATCACACGGTTACACATTTTCTAAAAATTAGAAAGCAATTCTCTACTACAGCCTTGACATGTCCAACCAGTAACCTGTCCAAATATGAGAGAAAAAGAAATTTCATATTATAAAATAGAAAAAAATAGTCAAGGCTTATGAGTGGTTAATGACATAACCAAGTAAGTTCTATAATTAGCCAGTTCTTAAAATATGTCAAAAACAATAAATCTAGAAAGGAGGCATGAAGAATGTTTTAGATGGATATATTTCATCACATGAAACAGGTATATCAAAAGATCATTACAGTAAAACTTTTATCATCATGAATTTGAAACACAAAATTGAGTAATAGCTCCTAGCTGTACTTCTTGGAGGAGAAAAGAAAATCGTTTTGTTAAGAATAATAAATTTTAGAAAAGAATTCTTTCATCCTCAGAAAATTGCTGCAGCTTTGCCAACTTCAACAAATTACTCACTAAAGTGTTATAAATATTGTGTACTTATACCTGTGTTTCCCACAGTCTTTGAAAGAACAGTTTTGGAATTTAAATAGCACATTGAAAATGTAAAAAGCACCCCAATTGGCTAAGCTGGCCCAGTAGTTAATGGAACTTGCAGCCATTTCAAAACACCCACCACCCACCGAGAAGCTCAGAAATGTCTATAGCTCTAAAGACAAGGTATCTGACATCATCTAGTAGCCACTGTAGACGAAATTAAACAGATGTCAGCTGGGGATATGGTAAAGTATGCTTGCTACAAAATAAAAAAGAAATGGATTTGAATTCTCAGAACCCACATAAAGCCAAGCATATGTCTGCAATCCCAGCTTTCTCCTGGTGAGATGAGAGACAGACAGGAGAATGCCTGAAAGTCCCTGGGCTAGCTAACTTTGTTACTCAGCATCAAATGAGGAATCTACTTGAAACAAGATAGAAGACATGAGCTCAATGCAAAAATTCTTCTGAACGGTCAAATAGGTACCACTCATAGACTTACACAGAGGTTTATGCATCCACACACATACCTTCACATATGTTATACACATTCACACAAATATATCATATATATTGACAAAAAGAAATAAAGAATAAAAAATCATAAAGTTACTTGCATATTGTTCTTTCAAAACCAATGGAACCATAACCTAGGGTCCCCTGTCAAGAAATGTTTCCATATTCATTTAATCGTGAGTCCCATGAACCTGTATGTTCAATGTTCATAGTGCTGTTGTGTAAATCTTCTGATTAAAATTCTATTAGTATTACATTTTGATTGATACTTGAAATATTATACTTTCCTGTTTTACCTTATGAAATATTTGTTAATTTTCAACTCGTAATGTTGTTTGACAAATAATAACAAGTTTAATGAGTTACATTGAGGTGTGATGGGAACCCAAGATTTGTTTAAACAATGCATATAAATATATGCTCAATGAGCTTGGAGGCGAGGCTATACTCATGCCAATATCACTATTACCATAGAAGGAAACAGATAAAGAAGACAGGAAGGGAAGGAGGAAGATAAAGCAACAGAAGGAAAAACAAAGAGAAACAGAGGGCAAAGAGAAACGATATTAAAAATGTTGTTTAAAGGCCTATTTAATATTCATTTAATGCACTGCTGGCCATTTTAAAATACAATGTAACAATGTAAGTAACAATGTCACTGCTGAATTGTATAGGAGAAGACTTATGAAAGAAGTGTTAGAAAATGAATTAAGTTTTGCCGCTTAGCAGAAATGCTGACAAGCATTGACGAATTTAATGTGCAATACAAAAAATAAGGTAATTGGACTATAATAGATATACCTGTGACCTTAAAAATACTTCTCTCCTAGGCAGAAAAAATATCACAATATCTTTGTTTGAGTTACAAATATATATTAAGCCCTAACCCTACCACTAGGGATGGGTCTCAGTTTGTTGAGTACCTAATATACCACAGGCACTTTCGTATTACGTACTTTTTAATATCACAATTCAAGAAGTGGGGCAGAAATATCTTGAGTTCATAGTTAATATCAATCTCATAATTAAGTACTGGTTTAGCATGGGCTTGATTAAATTCTGTAACTAATAAAAATGAGAAACATAACTTTCATCTGTGCTAATTCTGTGGCTATATGCAATATCCTAAAGAATTATTTTTCCCTAAAAATAATTTCATTTGAGTGAACTGGATTTGGGGAAAAGAGTAATTTTTTTTCAAATAAAAATAGATGAATAATGCTTTCAATTTTTGTTATTATTTTTTTATTAACACCATTATCAAGAATGGGCTTCGAACAGTATAGTACATTTTCAGATTTGATTCACTAGCCAATCAGCTATATAGGCAGCACACATCTGCATATATCAGACACATCTGAATTAGCTAACTATGAATTAAGCCAAATCTAAATAGCTTCCCAACAACATAGCTAAGATATCAGTGAATGGAAGATATCAGCTATACATATTTTGCTACTATTGTCGAAGTCCACCAATTGTTCTGTAAATATCACAACATGGTTGTGACTCCTTTCAGTATCCCTAGGAAAGTGGGTAAGTCTGTTGTCTTCTGTCTCCCAGTGACAAACTCGTATGATATTTTACAAAACTAAGAATTAAGAGAAGTAAACTTGGGCAATAGAAATAAAAGTTCAACAAAGAAACAAAGAGGGAGATAAACAAGCACGATAGCGTGAGAAGGAAAGTGTGGCTGAAACGCAAGCACATTAAACGAGAAATGGCTGGAGAAGATGCTGCTGACACGTGAAGCTATTCAAGAGACTCCATCCACAGCCCAGCCCGGGGAACTTAGTGAAGGCAAAGTTTCAGTATAAATGACCAAAGTGACTGTGATAGAAAAAGATGATGATGTCCCAGAGGCAGTGACACCAGTGAAAACCTACACTATAAAGGCACTCTTGCAGACACCTTGGAACACTTCAACTTCAAATGATGAGGTGTGGCAAACTGATCCAACGGAAGAGGATGACAATTACTAAAGCGGGATGGATGGATGTGCCACAGTGGAGCCTACAGTGGAGCTGAAACGCAAGGCTTGTTTAAACTCCTTTAGCTGTTTGTTTTATAAAGAAATGAAAGTTTATCTCCAGTGTCTCTAAGCTTGTAGACTACAGTGTAGGGAAAAATAGTAGTTACCTATTTGTTTCAACAGAAAAAAAAAAGTGCAATGCATGTGGAGAGGGAGAAAAGCATGGAGAAACTGTTAATTTTTTTTAACTGCATATCTGGTTACTATTACAGAGCATTAGCTTCAAAAGCCATCACCAATGTTACAAGTGTGTGATACTTGGGAAGTGAATGACTGCAAGAAAACTGTCTGGGGAAAGTCTCCACAGATTTTCTGAATTTAGGTCTTAAAAATGCATGTTCTATGCTCCATGAGAAAAAAGATTAAAGGACACAAGAATAAATCTTCTTACTACCAATTTTACAAAATATGTCAAAAACCCCAATACATTCTAATCTACAGAGAGAAAGGTTTTACTCCTAATCTTCCATATGAAATAAATGTTAATGAAGTAAGTAACTGATACATAGTTAAAGAAGGCCCTGGGTGTTTAAGAAAATGCTCATCTCTTAGTGTCCATAAACTGAAACATGAATGGGAGCTGTGAAATATTCCTACAAGCTTTATTTTCCTCAATTGGCAAACACTACCTGCCCATGCCCCTCTCTCCTCTTATATACACTTTATTTATACAACACAGGCAACACGCCTTTCTTCTGATTTCCTTTGGATCATCATCCTAGGAATCATAGACATTTTCATCAGTGAGGCCAAGAGTACTGGGAATACATTGGTTTGCTTTTGCTTCCTCTGTTGCATAGTTGGCTGCTTCTGAGGCAACAGAACAAAAAGGGGATCATGCATGAAATACAGCTATTATTTATGAGAGAATGGCTCGTTTTAAAACAAGATAGATGTTTAATATTCCATGGATATTCCCCTACCAGATTGTAACACTTCTGAAGGAGGTTAAATTGTGAGCCAAGACTGTCAAATTTTTCTCTTGATATTGCACCAAAATAGCCTGATCAGCCCAAAACCTGCTGAGTTTGCCTATTAGGATTTGATACTGGTTGGCAATGTGAAAGGAAGGGGATTTGGTCTATTTCATGGGCTGTTTTTTCCCCCAAAGGCTTTGAGAGTTATTGCCTAAAGGACAAGAATTTCTGCCTGAATGGCTTGATGTGACATTTATCTCCAGTTTTGTGAATGAGGTCATAGTATTGTTTAGTGTACTACATTAACCTGTGTCTCTGGGTCTTACATCACTTTAGATCACAATTTAGTCTTGTCCAGTTACAGTGAATAGATATGCAAACAACTTCAAATGATACTCTGAATCCAGTCTACTGTGCAGGTCACTTGACATTCAGGAGACTTTATCAACCCTCTCCTGTATACCAAGAATATATTCCCATATAGAAAATTCAATAAGGAAAATGTATTACCTTCATTAAATATCTATAATATAACACACACACACACACACACACACACACATCTGTGCTTGTGGAATTAAGAAATCGGTGTTATATGTCTATTTGACTTTTTATCAGACAAATGACTTTCTGTAAATTCTGAAGGTTTGACCTCTATGATTTAATTTAATTTCAAAGAGGTGTGCAGTTAGAAAACATAATTAGAAAGATGACAGATATTTCTCCTTTAAAAGGATTTAAACAAACACTATCTTAGTTCATATTTCACAGTAAATTCATCATTTCATTCAAAAGGTTTTTAGTAAATGACCATTTTAAGGTTGTATCAGATGACCAATTCAAATTACTAATGAATTAGTAACGTCTTGAATATTTCCTAATATTCAATTTTCAGGCACTGGGAGACTATTTAACCAGAAGAAATAGTGTGGGGATATGAATATCAGAAAATTGAATATTACTTTGATCACTCCTATTGGATGCTAAACATAGAAATATAATCATGCTTTTATATGAAATTGTTATTTTATTGGTCACAATAATGTTTGCAGCTTTATTCATAAATCCTTAAAACATTACTCCAGTGTTCCTTGCTCTCTTAATGAGACACTGGTAATTTGTAAATAAATTCAAAGACTTTGAGATTCATTTATTCATTTCTATTGAATACTCTCGGTGTTTTATTTCAATATCGACAGCAAACAGAAGTTGAATTAGGCCGACAACAAATAAGTGACTAAAATTATTTAAATTTTTGTATATTTCTTATTACAAATGTACAGGTCCACAAAAGTTTGTAAGGCTTTTGAGAACTTTTTTAATAAAAAGTTTAGCTATAATAAAATAACGACATATAAAATATTATTATTGGTATGTATGTTTTAAATGAAAGTATTATGATTACAGAAGGAAATACATTTTTTCCTCTAAAAGAATGTTTCATCAAAAAATAAATTCTCTGATACATGAGGTTTTGTCCTAATACGTGCTTGTGTTTCAACAGTAGATTTCATCCCCTTTTCTGATGGTCACAGTGATAGTCTTGTTAACAAACACAATTTTGACAATTGTGGTTATTTTGTCAAAATGCTATTATTGAAAGTGAACATAAAATAAGTCCCAACTTTCATACACGGTGCAAATCCCCAAATGCACAGAATGTCCTTCATGGTCTTTCTTTTCTCTTTCCTAACTTAGAATAAGGAATTCATCTACCAGTCTCACCTAACAGTCTCATTCAGAACCAGTATCTCTTCTCTTTGTATTGACCACAACCCCAAACCACTTAGTGGAAGTATTTCTAGAGACGAAAATAGGCCTGTGATAAATATCTGTTGAGTAATGGCATGAAACATAGTTAATGAAGAAGTCATTTGGATGAAAATAGCCTAAGCCATCTTCTTCCAGGTTTTAAAACGGACATAAACCATGTAATGAAATGCAAACTGAATTCTTTTGTTTGGGAAAAGAACTGGTAGTTGGTATCACTAAGGGGCTTCCAGGTGATGATAGGGATTTTGGTTTCTAGAAATCTCTCTCGTTTCAGAATGCAGGTATAAACGATTCCTTACTGAACACATATTTCAGACCATAAGTGCTTGAAAGAAAAAAGCTATTGGAAGGGGTGAGCCCATGTTGCATTTGAAAATACTGCTGATACTTCTAAACTCTTTGTTCAGTGCTTACTGTAATATTACTATATGACAAAAATTGTTGGGTTATTGATTTTTAAATCCATTAGTTTGCATTCTATTTTGTTTCTCTGTTGTTTTGATAAGCACTGACCATCCCAACCTTGGGGAAAGAAAAGGGTTTAATTGGTTAACAGGTTATAGTTCATCACTGAGTAATACCAAGGTAGGAACAAAATAAGAAATGTTTGGGGAATATTTCCTCTTTACTGTCATGCTTCCTCTGTCTTGCTCTTCTACCTCTATTTCACAGGCAAAGGCCACATGTCTAAATATGAAATACTTACAGTTGGCTGGGCCATTCTATGTCAATTAACAACTAAGTAAGTATATCATAGACATGGTGCTAGCTAATTGAAGACAGACCATTCTTTAAAATTCCCCCCCCCCTAGATACATTTTATATTTGTGTCAAGTTGACAACTGATCAATCCAACTGGTGAGTAAAGAATGTAAGAGAACATAGAAAAACAGAAAGATAACCAAGACTGTTGCCAGCTACAAAAGCAATTGCTACCTAGAACAACAAGAACATTCTGAATTGTGTAAGGGTCAAATGCAGAAATTGATAGGCTTTTCAATAAGTAGGAAAGGAGTTGTAGCGGCCCCTTAAAGGTTAAACACAATCCCAGAAAGACTTGAATCAACCACATGTGAGATGCACGTGTGGACTAGCTAATATCAAGATATGGGAACTATTTGATGAGGCAAGGCATGTTGCCATGGGTACATTGAATGACTTCTTGTGGGTCACATGGCTAGGGGCTGGCTAAAGTCATTTTTAAAACTCTTCCCATAGATTTTATTCCCCAAAATCATTTTCTTTTTTATTTTGTTAGGTTAGAGATTTAAAAGTATGGTGTTGTTTTCTGAAATTCATTGTAGTTTTCCTCAAATGTTCCTGTTGTATTTGGCAGCCAGGATTAAATGACTCAGTTTCAATTCCTATCTCCTTTCAATGATCTTAAAATATTTCTTATTCTTTCTCGTCATTTGAATTTTTAAATTCCTAGCACAGTTGAACTCAAGTATTAAATAAAATGAATGCCATATCCCTCTGGAGCAAAGGAATTTAAGCTCCCATATGTTCTTTATTCAAATGACTTAAATATTATAAATGTACGTCACACTGAAGTGCTAAATAATCTCTGTGTTTTATCTACACAGAAATCCACATGAAAAATGCAGAAGATAAAGTTAATGCACTATAGGTTTTGCAAACTTAAATCTGTAGTCATGAATTACAAAAGCTAAAGTTTATAAAACTCCAGCTACAAATATTATCATTTTTTGTGGAATATGTGGATTTCTACAACTTGTAGGATTCGCTGCCAATGTTGTTCTCTTACTGTTATCTGCAGATTTTAGCTTCCATGCTTAAGAATCTGAGGCAGCAGCCATAACTTTTAAATATGTTTAGAATCTACTCCAAGAATAGGCAGTGCTGTTTTTTTATGAGATCCAGTCTTTAAGACTTAACATAGCTGACCCTTTTCTAGGGTTTATTAGTTGTCTTATTTGTTTAACAATAAGTAATACTCATAAAAGGATAAAACTTATAAATACATTCATAAATCAATACGTCAACAATTCATCTTGATTCAGATTATACCAGCATTTCACAGTCAATATTTCCTCACGTATGTCAAAGAAAGTGTTCTCTTTATCTGATATTATACCCACGTCTTTCCTTGTATATAAATAAAATATTGTATTTTCATCATTAATAAGACAATATTAGGCTTACATATTACCTTTTTCATAAGAAATATGTTTTTCAAATTGAGCTATTCGTAAGGTGTTACATTTATATCAAAAACAAACCCTTCAAAAGAAACTCATATTGAAAAAAGGAAGTAAGATTTCATAATTTTTAAGGCCAATGCCAGAGCTTCTACAATAATTTAGTTGGAGCCATGTGGAAATCATTGATTTTAAATTAAATTTGTTTTCATTCTGGTTTCAATTTTCAGAAAATATGTTTCCTATTCGAGGGTATATTATAAAATTACTTTATAAAATGCAAAATGTCCTATCTATATAATATATAAATGCCCCCAGATGTACAGAAAGCTATTGCAGTCAAACCAAATTCGAAAAGATGGTCCTAAAAGTTTACATTTTTCAGGGTTGTTGGGGATTTAAACTGCTGTTACCAGGAATTTAATCTTCCTGGTATTTCACATCAAAAGATAGAGGTAGAGATCAGCATTGCTGCCTGGCCCTCCTGGAATGCAGCATAACTTCTGTAAAAAAAGACGTCATGTCAACGGCACTAAAGAATATGGTTTCTCTCCTATTGTTGATTTTACTATGCACCCTCTTAAAAGACAGAGAGACAGAGAGAAAGACGCAGAGAAAGGCAGAGAGAAAGAAGGAAAGCAGGAAGGAAGGAAGGAAGGAAGGAGGGAGGGAGGGAGGGAGGGAGGGAGGAAGGAAGAAAGAAGGAAAGAAAGAAAAAAGAGGAGACATTATATAAAATCATTGAAGCAGAGGCGTTTACTCTGTAACATTAATGTTGAGCTACACAATCCTGTTAGATTTCTTATTTAAAACAGGTATGCCCGTAACATGAATCTGTTTCCCAGACTGGTTTTAGGATTCTGAGTTATCACCGGTCATCAGAGTAACTCTTAATCCAAACTGCAGCTGTTTAGTGATTTAATTGATGTGACTAGGATGCTACTACTTTATAAAGGGGGATATGCCTTTATAAAATCATAGACAAAGAGGTTGTACAATGTCAGGTATCACCATAATTGGGTAAGAGGCAAAAATATTGAGAGTGAAATGTCATTTGCTACCATTTAAACTTGTAGGTAAAAGAAGGGGTTAATTGCACTACGACAATGATAAAGTTCTGTTGCTTACATTGACCATAAGAACAAAATTCAGATTGTCAAGAATATCAACCTAGAGAAAAATATTCATCATAAAATATATTCTCATCATTTCCTTGACAATTTGCAATTTCTGGTTCACCAGGAGACTGCTTGGCTACCTAAATACCGTAGAGTTTAAAGACCTCAGCTCCTGCAGTCAATATGTCTTCACATTGCCCTCATGGTCCAGAGAGAAATGATTAAGGTGTTGCCCATTTGAACTATTGAGAGCTACTACGGTAAAATATGATGTTTCATTAATAATATATAATCAGAGGTGTACAGTTCCATCAAATAGAACAGTATTGTCTCTTTCCCTTATGATATGTAATTTATTTGATTAAATTTACTTCTGGCTTCATAGATTGCTAAATATGAGGCACTAAAATGGTGTCAAATATGGAATGCAGAGACTCCATTGGAAACGCCTCTCCATTCGCTCTTACTCACCATAAACAATGTATTATTCGATATAATTTTTTTCTTTTTCCAGATCATCAATTTTTTTTAATTAACTTGAGTATTTCTTATTTACATTTCGAGTGTTATTCCCTTTCCCGGTTTCCGGGCAAACATCACCCTAATCCCTCCCCCTCCCCTTCTTTATGGGCGTTCCCCTCCCCATCCTCCCCCCATTGCCGCCCTCCCCCCAACAATCTAGTTCACTAGGGGTTCAGTCTTAGCATGACCCAGGGCTTCCCCTTCCACTGGTGCTCTTACTAGGATATTCATTGCTACCTATGAGGTCAGAGTCCAGGGTCAGTCCATGTATAGTCTTTGGGTAGTGGCTTAGTCCCTGGAAGCTCTGGTTGCTTGGCATTGTTGTACATATGGGGTCTCGAGCCCCTTCAAGCTCTTCCAGTTCTTTCTCTGATTCCTTCAACGGGGGTCCTATTCTCAGTTCAGTGGTTTGCTGCTGGCATTTGCCTCTGTGTTTGCTGTATTCTGGCTGTGTCTCTCAGGAGCGGTCTACATCCGGCTCCTGTCGGTCTGCACTTCTTTGCTTCATCCATCTTGTCTAATTGGGTGGCTGTATATGTATGGGCCACATGTGGGGCAGGCTCTGAATGATATAATTTAACATATGTATTCACCTTTATACCACAGCTAGGAGGTAAAATCATAGAAGTATGTTCATAACTCCAAAACAAGTGGTTAGAACTTTGCCTGGATACTCGGAGGGAAGAGCTTGAGCCTGTTAGAACCGGTAGTAGTGATGAACAGGAGCGCGGCTGGGAAAGTTCGTCAGGATAGAGATGCTTCTATCCATTCTATTTATCTCTTTCCATGTTGTTACTCAGTTGATTACATTAGATATCGTTACAGCCAAAGCTTTCTCGGTAAGGCGATCATTTGTGCCTAACTTACAGTTTAGCAAGGGGAGGAAAGGATGAAACTGCCATTTATGGCAAATGTGAAAAGTATTTGAGGGGACGAGTGATTTGTACCTTTCATAATGATCCTTATGCTTAGACACCTGTATGAGGATCTGTTCTTAACACATAATAAACACACAGTTAAATGATATGCCCTAGGTGATAGATGTCACCCAGAATGTAAAGAAATTGATCCATGCCCACCACTGCTGTGGGACCTACCAAGGAAGTAAATAGAACTTCTCTCTCTCTCTCTCTCTCTCTCTCTCTCTCTCTCTCTCTCTCTCTCTCTCTCTCTCTCTCTCTCTCTCTCCCTCCCTCCCTCCCTCCCTCCCTCCCTCCCTCCCTCCCTCCAAAGTCATGCCAAGTAAAACAGGAATATTTTAAAGTTTTAAAGTGTTTTAAAATTGTTTTTGTTTATCAAACTAAGTCTGAAAGCATGATTCTCTCAGTTAATTCGCAAATCTCATTACTCTTGGGAATTATGTACTTGGGGTAATTCAAACACATAACTAATCTATCTTTAGAACTATACATGTTTCATCTCTTTAGTGAATTTATCAGAATTTATGTAATTACCAGGCTAAAGTCAAGAAGCCGTAGTGTTTTCAAGACTGAAAACAACCCAGTGTTGGAAATCAAGTTGTCTCCCCTAGCTGATGGGCAAAAAAAAAAAAAAAAAAACAAAAAAAAAAACAAAACAAAAAAAAACAAACAAACCAAACCAAAACAAAACAAAACAAAAAAAAAAAACATGAACCATTTGGCTCTCTTTATGACATATATATTTTGATTTAAAATCTTTGGAGGTTTTTTTTTTCCAAATGACAAATATTCTTTCAAATTGTTTTGTTCATTTTTACCACCTTCGCTCAAGCATGAATGGTGCAGAAGTAGGCATTAGTTCTTGGCTTCTATGTGATTCAGTGGACTGTTACTGCATTCGAATTACTCAGACAGCAAGGAGCACAGCTGTGTCCAAGAAGGATTTTAGAGTTTCTTAACAATCTCTGTGTACTTCAATTGAATTCAATACAATTGTGAGTTAACTCTGACAGTTGAACCTGCGCTCAGGCAATCTATGGGTTACTAAATGTAAAAGCCCGTGCTTCTCATAGTGTGTTATCATATTCATACAGTATTTTAAGTTCTTTTGAAGATGTAATATAATTAAGATTCTTAGACTCAGTCAGTACATTCATCCGGTGTACATTAAAGAGCAGAGAATTGATGTCACATACAGCTACTCAGAGAGTTGACTTCTCTATCAGTGCAGAACAGATGACATTGTTTGGCAGAAATGAACCTATCAAGATAGACATTAGGGTGATAGGGCTTTACTAATTTTGCCTTTGCCACTCAGAACAATGTGATTCTATATTCCTTCTGGTTTTTTTTCTTCCCTTTACACCAATGGTCTACTTCTTCAAATGAATATATGTGACAGTATTGTGAAATGCATATCATAGTTTTCATCACTTTCTTTCAACAACTACATAGTCTTTCCCTGATCTGGTTAGAGGAATCCAAACCATGACTTTCTACTTTTGTATACTCCCAAGTTTGTTATCCAAGTGCAGAGTAAAATGATTTAAGCTAGAATATCGATGATACTTTGAAAGTCACGATGATATAAAAAGTAAATATGAATGTATTCCCTTCATGCCAAACTAAATCTTCAATTATGTGAGATGACCAAGAAGCCGAATACTCACTTTGATAATTATATATACATATATATATATATATAATTGATAAAGAAAAATTATACAGTAGGCAAATTTTTATTTTTGTAAAAATGTTAATATAGAAAATCAAATTAAGGAAACCAGAATAGAGACTAACTTACTTTGGAAACTATCCAGTATTTAATATGGCCTTAACTAGCTATTAATTAAGAAACAATATAAACTAATTTTTGAGTGGGTGGGTTGTGTGTGTATGTGTGTGTGTGTGTGTGTGTATTTGTTTCTGTGTGATGTGCACATAAATATACAAGTACTCAAGCAGGCGCTGGAAATATTTCTTACATTAAAATTTTTATCAGTACAACACATTGCTGTCACTATTTTTGAACAAATTATCATACAATAAGTATTTGACAAACAAAACTACAGCCCATAAAATTGTATCATGTCATTTGTGAAACATTCTTATTTTCTAGATTCAGGATACTTATTCCACTTACATCTTCTGTCATAGAACGTGTTTCCATTTCACCAACGAAGAAATAGGAAAGCTGAATTTGCCATGAGACTGATAAAGTTCTTAGTGACTCGGAATTCTCAGCAAGACAAAGGATGGGAATTTGATTCATTTTATCAGGATGATAGGACAACTTTAAAGAGCTGTTCACAATTGGTTGGCTGTTCTTATCAGTGGTTCTTTTTACACTATCCACAGACTGAGGATAACCCCAGTCCACTGGAGAACAACCTTATTTTAGATCACAGTGCTACAGATTTTGCACAACTCAATTAGTTTTCTGTTTCTTATATAATGGATGTGGAATATGTATGGAACTGTATTGCAAAATAAATGAAGTATATGCATAGTTACTGGCTGAGTTGAAAATAAGTCATCACACAAAAGACAAAGCATAGTAAAGGAATAAAATAGAAAAGACATTTTAATTGTTAATATGTTTACCATGAGACAAAGGGGCTAATTGTGGCTATAACAGGATCTGGGCTTTTAAAGATAGAAACTGCAGGAAAATTTTTACCACTTCCCTTTACATGAACTTTCTGATCTCATAACTGTTTGATCTATGGTTATGCTTTTCAATAAGGAAGAAAAAGAAAATCTGGTATTTATTTTAGCATTCTAGTACCCACACTAAAGCAATTATAAGGCAGAAAAAGCATGTATACATTATTGATATAAAGGAAAATTAAATACACGGAACTCCTAGAAACAAGACAAAGCAGTACAAATCTGAAATGCTTCCTGTTGTGGGCACACAACCAGATCAAGCCTTCAGAGTGCTGTGCAAGCTTATTGTGTACACTTTAATTAGCTACCCAGAAAATAATCTCTCTCTCTCTCTCTCTCTCTCTCTCTCTCTCTCTCTCTCTGTATGTTAGTAAATACTATCCACTTTTATGAATCAAAGCTTACAAGTGATATTCTAACAACTAGAATAATTCTTCAAAAGACATTTTGTTTATTGGTTCAAAGACACAGAGTCACATATACAAAATACGTTTACACAATAACTAATTGTGTACTCTAAATCCTATACACCCCAAAACAGTTTATTTGTGAAGGTTTGTAAAAAAACAAAACAAAACAAAAAACGAGTAAACTCTGTGAACAAATGACTTTAAAATATTAGATTTTTATAGACTAGTGTAATGTAATAGAATGTGAACTCCAGAACATAAGATATGATCTGTGAGTAGAAATTCTATGATGAGCCCTTAGATGCTTAGGGATCTTGAAAGCACTGCCTGACTCTATTGATCTCTGTGTATAGAATTCATTGGCAATCCTGCTTCTGATCAAAATGGTTTTAGTGTAACATTTGGGTAAGTTTCATGGAATTCATGGTTGATACATATAGACAACACCGGTAACAATAACAACAACCAAAAACCTAAATATTTAAATTTAATTGGAAAAGTACAATCAACCAACAGAATGACATTTAAAAACATTGTATTCCTAACATTTTATTGATGATTTAGGGAGACATAGAAGTATAATTAAAATATGTTTATCAGGAAATACAAAGTGGCCCAACTATTCTCTAAAAAAAAAAAGAAACTGACACAAATGATGTAGTAAATGACTCAAAGAAAACAATAGAAGAGTATATCAGAAGCCATATGGTAACATTAGATTGATTATCTTATTATTTTAGAGGGATATAGATCATTATGTAAGTATAGAGAATATTCATTCTCTTCTCTGCATACTATGTATTCCTCATCAAAATTTTACCAGTAAAAATACTAACTAGAATCATCAAAGAGGAGAGGCAGATAATTCCAGACTGTAGTGTTGTTGAAGGTAGAGCTCTCATTAGTCAATTCTGTCTCTGTCTCTGTTTTCTCCCTTTTTCTGTCTCTCTGTCTCTCTGCCTCTCTCTCTTACTTTCCCCTTCTCTGTCTCTGTTTCTCTATCTCTGTATTTGTCTCTCTGTTTCTCTCTGTATCTGTCTTTGTCTCTCTCCATTTCTCTGTCTCTCTCTCTGTCTCTGTCTCTGTCATTCTCCCTTTTTCTGTCTCTCTGTTTCTCTGTCTCTCTGTCTCTCTCTCACTCTCCCCTTCTCTGTCTCTGTCTTTGTCTCTCTGTTTCTCTCTGTCTCTGTCTTTGTCTCTCTCCATTTCTCCATCTCTCTGTGTCTTTGATATGTTCTTTCTGTAGTACACTATTATCATATAAGGGATGATGGAGACCTGGATGAATAGGTCAGGCTTCCTGATTTAGATGATCAATACTCTACACTTTATTCTTTTATTAGCTTTTACATTTTTGACTTTCAAATTGAATATTATATTTGCATTATTTCTTTCTTTAGTCTCCCTATCCCCCTTTCCCACTCATTCTCAAATTCATGACCTCTTCTTATTGAATCATAACTCTTACATATACCTATTAACATAAAAAGTGGAGCCTGCTGAGATAATTTAGTATTGCTCATATTTGTTTAGGTGAAGACTTCCAAAGTGACAACTTCAACTGACATGAGACGATGCATGAGAGAATTCTCAAAAATCATCATCCCTACAGAAGAGCTTCACAATAAAGGGTTGCTGAGGGATAGAATTAGTCGCCTCCAAGGATGATTCCCCTAATTTGTCAGCAGATCCCAGCAGATTACACATTATTGTTGGTCAATAATTGATCTTTCTTCATAAGTTTGTAAAGAGTACAAACATTATGTATGAATTTTTAAAAGTTTAATCTTACGTTAAATTTGAAAAAAAAAAACCTTTCAACCAAATGAAGTATTAAATTAAATGGCTCCCAATATTGTGTACTTTTGTTACAGAGTCTATATCATTTAAATTAATGGAAAATACTATGACCACTGCATCTAACAATTGACAGAATAAGTAGGAATATTCTAAGAAAAGAGAGCCTACAACTACTCTGTCAATATTCGGTAATGGAGAATATTTTGTTTGTGAGCAAAGTTTCTCTTAGTAGCCTGCACAGTGGGAACTGTTAACTCATCTACAATGCATTGCAGAAAGCAGAGTCACTCAGGTGAAAGGGCCTATGGTGACTTCAACAGGACAAAGCGGAATCTGGTGCCAGGGTTTGACACCACTCACTGGGTGACACGCAAGCCTGGTAGTTGCAAAAGATCAGCAAGTGAGGCGTCTCTGAAGATAATAACTTCGAAATACCTTTCAACCCTTCATCTAGCCTCTTCCTCTAGGAAAGGTTAAAGTGAGTTTGACACCTTGTTCTACTGCCTGCACTTACCCTCAGGTAATAAAAGAGACAATGTAGTATAATAATGGGTCCTGGTGCTCCATGGCACTGTATAACATCTATTACCCATCTCTTGGAGTTCAAACATCCTCTTCCCAGTGATTTTAAATCACTGAACTACATTTAAAAGAAAAGAAAAGAAAACATTAGTGTAGACAAGTCACTAAGTCTATGATTTTTCCCCCTTTGCTTTTGAATTCATAGATGCCTTCTTACGTCTCCTTTTGGCAGCATCTGATGAACCTGACATATACAAGAAAAGAAATGGTGGGTACCAAGGAGGCGCTCAGAACTTTACTATTATTACAATGATCCTATAGTATTTGTTTTATGGAGAATACAAAATCATTTCAGTATAATAAGGTAAAGAAACAAAAGAAAAAAATAGCTTCTTGTCACGCAGGATAGATTATTTATTTCATGATTTATTCTTTCTTTCTTTATGTAAAGTCTACTAAAACATGGAATTATTCTCATGAATAATACATTCATACTATCAAAGGTTTGAGAAATAATACAAAAATTGTAAATAAGCATAATGTAATAATCATTGCTATTTCTTCTTTCTCCTACCCATCTTTATCGAAATATTATACAGTAAAAACTTTAATTGATTCTTTTGTGCTTTAAGTTCTTGGGTGGTATTTGGAGAAAAATCCCTTAAGGAAGTAGCAGAATACAATACATGGAGAAGGACAAGCAAGAAAACTGATGGGAAATGTATAATCATTAAAGCATATTTTCCCCCCAGAGGGGACAGTGGACCATGAATGGAATCCCGGAGCAACTCCTGAAGGATGTCATAGCTATTAACCATGCCTGCCCTTCTATCAACTAAGAGTGGAAGGAAGATCATCTGAAGACAAAGCTGAGAGTGCCAAGTGTCTTGCAAGCTCCCAGAGCAATGGGCTTCTTCATGTTAGTCTCTGTCACTTCCACACACCATTGGTGCTCTAACAGAAAACACACGCACACACATGCACGCACACACACCACACATACCACATACACACACACACAAATGCACACTCAGGCACACACAAACATACACACAAGCACACTCACACACAAATGCAGAAGCACACACACACAAATGCACACTCAAGCACACACAAACATACACACAATCACACTCACACACAAATACAGAAGCCACATCACACACACACACACACACCACACACAACACACACACATATGCACACTCACACACACAAGCATACACACGAGCACACGAGCACACAAATGCAGAAGCACACATCACACACACACACACACAAACACACACACACAAACACACACACACAAATTTCGGCATTCCATTCATGCTTTCAGAGAGGAAACCTTTAGAAAAACAGATTACAAACAAATGTATGTATTCCTAAATCTGAGTTAGTCCTCTGTGCGGCTACTTATCCATCATGGAGTGTGTCACTTTTTACACAACTGGGCAAGACTGGAAACTACTAAATAAATGTTTTCCCACGCTTAGTAACATTACCAGTTAATAAAGATTTTGCAACAACCAGGGCTGCACATTGCTTTTCTTCATGTACAATGGCTTCCTAATCATTTATGATAAACTTGTTTTGTTTATGGCGTCTGAGAAGCATTATGCTAAGACAGTGGTGATTGATGGACGGAAAGCATTTAGTGTGAATACTTAGCATGCATAGGAGGGTTGAGGATAGCATATAGACTTAAATGCCTGACTAAGGAGTTTCTATGACATTGAGTAGGGAGTGGGGAGTCATCGAAGTTCTCTAGGTGGGAATTCACACAATTTGATATTTACGTGCATGACTAACTGAATGTCTTCACATCTAGTTTTAAGGAAACCAATTGTGATTGAATTTTGTTTCCTGTGGTGTGGTGAGATATCAGTGTTTTAACAAAGTATCTTCAAAAAAATCTGAAGTTAATTCAGTATGTTTACCAAATAAATATATTTTATAGTAAATACACAAAGCCAGGCCTTGCTGCTAATCCCCACATGATACAGTAAAATTCTATGTTCTGCTTTTTGCCCCTGTTGTTTTGTGGAAACATGGGAAAGTTATGGTGAAGTGCAATGAATCATAAAAGAAGAAACTTATAGTCCCAGATACAAACTATGTAGGCTTAAATTTATCTGGGTTGCCTTTAGGCTGCCTATAATTAAGACAATATTGAGAAAGGTCATTTTATCTATCGCTTCTAACTAGCCATTCTCAATATTAAACTGCTGAAGCCTGAGTATTTCAGAACTTTAGAGTAAAATCAGAGTTTACCTGCATATTTAGAGTGTTGTCAGATTAGCAGTACTATTGGTAGAATGATTTGGTATTTCTCACGAGCCTCTCTCAGCACCAGAGCCCTGTTCACGGTCATATTTCCCTTCATTCACGTGCAGTTTCGATTTCTGGTCTATGTTTATAACACAATTTCAAATTTATTCAACACAACACATGACAAATGAGCCACCGTGATAGCAATTTATGATCAATAACTGGTTATATAAGGGAAAAGGTAATTTTAGCATTGATGAGTCAGCTCTTTTTATACAAGAATTTATGATGCCACTTTTGTGAGTTCTACTTGTATGCTGTAGCATGTAATTTTATAGTTTCTTCCTCAAAATGCTTTTTTTTGTCATAATTTTCCCTTTTAAGATCTTTCTTTGCAAAGAAACACCAGTCACTTTCCCTCACTTCTACGCCCATCTACAGTCACATTTGATTGCATGGAAACCTTTTATAACTGAAACCTCTTTGTTGTTGTATTTCTGCTACATTCTGTCACTATTCAAGGTCTGTTTCTTTCTAGCATTTGGAAAGCAGGTGATACAAAATTGCCTCCACTTTTACCCCAATTCAAAAGTACATAGAGCTCTTATTTTATTGTGCTAAAAATAAAATATGAAGAGGATGCTTTTCTTGGCTATAACTTAGAAAATTAATGAGACACCCCAGCCAAAATTTCCCAAACTTTGCAAATAAAAACACAAGAAGCAGAACATTTCTTTCAACCTCATAAAACACCATGATCTTTGGCTACAGGTTTGAGAGCCACACTCCAGATTACTGGAAAAGAATGGGTCAGTGACAGGAAAGGTCCTTAAATAAATAATTCTGTGTACCGAGAGATGAAGTGAACACATACATTAACTCATAAAACTTGCCTACTTTTGAAAAATGTACCTTTAGAAATTGAGTCTTAAAAAATGCTATAATGATTTTTATCATTTTTATGATGTCCATTCAGAATTGTTCCAATCTCGTGTGTGTGTGATGTAGCTTTTAAAAAAGGCATCAAAGTACAGCTCTGCTGCTTTGCTGGAGATGAATTACAAAACACCATCCTGCATGTTTCTATTTCCGTCACCTTTGAATGTTTCGGTTTGTGACTTTCCTTTGTATTTTCTGATATGCAGTGTTCCATTGACTTTTGACTACTAAGTTTACACATATCTGAAGAATAACCCGTCTTAAGTGCTGAAGCGTACATTCAACAATTCCGTGAGTGTTCTGATAGGATATATGATGTTTATATTTACTAGCATGCGTACGTACTACTTAATGATCCACATCATGAAAATTATAAGAAATATATGATTATATTTTGTATTATTTTATATTTATGTTTTATTTCTTTATATCCAAACCTATGTATATACGTATTAGTTTAAGGTATAAGAAAACATTTATAAAATGTATTTATTTTATGTCTTGACTACTCTTTCCCCTCCCACCTCTTCTCCTAGTACCTCCCTACAATCTCTCCTCTGCCTGCCCCCATCTACCACTCATTTCTCTTCAGAAAGCACAGGTCTCTCGTGGATATCAACCAGCCATGCTATACCAAGTGGCTGTTAGACTAGGCACCTCCTTTCCTAGTAAGGATAGACAAGGCAACCCAGGAGGGGGAAAGGATCCCAAAGGCATTTAACAGAGTCAGGGAATGCTCTTGCTTTCAGTGTTAGTATTACCACAAGACGATCAAGCTGCATAACAGTAGCACATATGCCAAGAGCATAGGTCCAACCCATGCAGGCAATCCTGGGTCAGTCTCTAGGAACCCCTACAGGTCCAGGTTAGTTATTTTGTGGGCTTTCTTGTAGTGTCCTTGACCCTTCTGGTTCCTATAATCCTTCCCATCTTAAGTGGGGTTCTTAGGCTCAGTCTCATGTATGGCTGTGGGTCTCTACATCTGTAGGAATACTTTTTTTTTAATTGAATTAGAGTACTGCGTATTTATCACTACTATCCCAGCCCTGAGAAAGATCCCCTTCACCAAGTCATCCAATGTCTAGGTATTTTTATTAGCAAAATGAAAATGATTCTATTAGAATTAAGGGAGACTGATTATAGAAGGAGCCTCTACTGTAAAAGACAGTCAGCAACGTAAAAGTGGCCTTGCTTATTTTAAATTCTTGTGCTTACTAAATTGGATAGATTATGAAAAATCCTCTGGGCTTTATTTCATGTTTTCAGTATTTATCCATCCATTTATTCACTGCTTGAATATCAGATGTGTGTCAGCATTTTACTTTAAAATTCTAAATGTTCTTTAGAAAATGGAAATAAATATAAGTAATATAAAATATTAATTTTTTAAAGAAATGACCATATTTTGAGAGCTTCATTACTATTAAATAAGAAAGTATTATTTCATCTTTAAATGAAATACAGTACCTTAATAGTTGAGACTTCATCTATAAAGCAAATGTTAATTTAACCAAACTAAAATACCCAGTTCCATATGGTATTAAAAGGTAATCGAATTCTGATTCATGATGCATAATCATTAAAATTAATTAAAATAGCAAACACGGTACACACAAATCATTAAGCAGTAAGCTGATAGGATAGCTATACTGAAAGAAAGATCATGCATAACATGCAAGAAATAATGTTTGGAATCATGGCGATTAGGGTGACCAAGGAAGATGCACACAAAACGTTATCTGTGCCAAACTGTTGAACAACTTATTTTGTCATTTTTCAAGGTCAGAAGTGCCACATAAAATTAATTTAAAATTATTTTGTTTCAGCAAAGAACCTGAGTTTCACTTGCACCACGAGGAAAAAGTGTAGCACGTAGCTACATCCAGACAATTATGTAAACATAAAAGATGCACATTCTGTAATAGCAACCGATGAAGGACACACATTCAACAGGAAAACCGGCTGGGTCGAATATGAAATAACTACGGTAACAGCAAGTTGATGAGAAGAGTAAACTTGAATAAGCATACATTAGCTAAAACCCAGTATATATTTGATATCTGACAAAGTGCATATCATTTTTATCCAGCATTCTTAGAAGGATAAGTATAATTTTGCCATCCAAATTGCTGCAGCACAACTTTACCTATCTGAGCTGTCGCAGTGATTGCTAACTTCCATGTATGGAAAACGTCTATGTAAATAAAACCTACGTGGTAACCTTACACGGTTGTCTTTCATGAAGTTCTAAGGCGCAGGAGAGAAGGCTCGACAGTTGACGAGTACTTGCTGCATTGCTGGATCGAAGTTTGGTTTCCAATACACAGGACTGGCGGCTCCCGAGTACTTGTAACTCCAGCTCGAGGAGCCCAGATTTCTTGTCCGGGTGCTACGGGAATTCTCATAGTTGTGATCATGTGCACGTACACACATGCAGATACATACATATGCATCCAGTAATGCATGCACAGACATAAAGGAAGACCAATTAAAAAAGACCCAACACTTAACACAAACCCTAGGCTGTAGAGACTTAATTGAGATTATGTCTCAAACAGGAAGGTGACCTTTAACCTTGTGAGTGGGACGCTTCGCCCCAATGGTAGCTTTCTTTCCCATGCTAACTTTATAGGCTAACAAGATTTTATCCTCTGTCATCTTTATTTGTTCTGCTATATTTTGTCAAAGATATTTAGGTAATTCTGTGCTATGAAAATGATCAAATTCACTTTTCTAAGTAAAGATAGTAGTGTAGACTAATCATATATTTTGGCTTCTCATTTTTTTAGATGCATCTGTCTTCATTTCATATGTGTATAGGCCCAGTCCAACTACAAACAACTTTCCTAATTCATAAGCATACAAAGACCTTCTCAACTGATATTTTTAAAGTTTCTGTAAAATTTGTTCCTAATGCTTCCTAATCCATAATCAATATCTTTTTTGTTGGATATTTTTATTTACATTTCAAATGTTATTGCCTTTCCTGATTTCCTGTCTATAAACCCCCTATCTCATCCCATCTCTCCCTTCTTCTATGAGGGGTTTCCCCCACCCCTTCCCTTACACATTCCCTTACAATGAGAGAGGGGGGAGGTTGAGTCTTAGCAGGACCAAGGGCTTCTCCTCCCATTGGTGCCCAACAAGACCATGCTCTGCTACATATGCAGCTCGAGCCATGGGTCTGTCCATGTGGACTCTTTAGATGGTGGTTTAGTCCCTGGGAGCTCTGGTTGGTTGGTATTGTTCTTATTGGGTTGCAAGACCCTTCAGATCCTTCAATTCTTTCTCTAACTCCTTCAACAGGGACCCCGTTCTCAGTTTAGGGGTTAGCTGCAAGCATCCGTCTCTGTATAACAAAGACACGTGCTCCACTGTGTTCATAGCAGCCTTATTTATAATAGCCAGAAGCTGGAAAGAACCCAGATGCCCTTGAACAGAGGAATGGATACAGAAAATGTGGTACATCTACACAATGGAGTACTACTCAGCTATTAAATGACTTCATGACATAATCAATTTTTTGCTAACCATTTAAATGAATGTTCTTAGAAAACTCTAGTATTTAGCATCCTGATGAGGGAAGAATTATTTTAAAATGTTTTCCTATTAAATCTAAATTGACTTGCAAAATGAATTTTAAAACCAGTAAAATATTTGGTTCAAATTTCTGTAGTAGTTCTCTATTTGATTTTTTGGCAAGCTACTTTACATGTGGGGAGTTTTTAAATTCATGAGATATAAAAGAACCAAAGTATTTGGCGTGAATGGCTAACAAATGGAGATGCCTTTGAGGAATACCACGTAATGCCACATTATCTTTGACCGCGACAGTGAGCGTTTACTCTGTGCCGAACACTATGCTCTGATTGTTTTGAAGCAGATCTCTTGGTTTCAAGTGTCTGATAATTTAGTGGAGGATGCTTTACCCACAAGAAAGAAATTAATAATAAATTGACAGATATGTTGACATACCTGAACTAACAACTTTCCAAGTAGGTGAAATATAGTTCTATGCTCATTATATGTAAAATGATCCCTTTTAAAAATTAATGAGATGCACTCTAGTCCTTAACGTCACACGGCTTGCTGTGCAGATGATAACCCCAGGTAACCCCCGCAAAGTCGATAGTGATACATTTGAATCAAGTAACCAGGTTAATAATATTCAATTTTCACAGAATCCTACTTTGTACCTGTGATGATGAGGAATGCATTCTATTGAAATCCACAAGCTCAATTGAGAAACAGGACTGCATACATGTTTAGTTTATAAGGCCGTTAGAAATGTACAGCTAATAAAAAAAACTTACAGAGAAAAGACATGTACCATGAGAGTTTTGTGTGCTTTGGTCACATGGTCCAGATGACTTTCAGTGGGGTTAGAGGCGTTTCATACACTGTATTCACATACCTGTGGCATGGAGACATCTGGTAGGTGAGGTATGATTCTGATTTTACATGTAGAGAAATTGGAATTTAAGAGTGTCTCCACATAAATAATACTTACAAAAACATGCCTGTTTACCCCCTATCACTGAACCATTTCTTTTTAAAAATACTTTTTGCATAATATAGCATCCTCATTCTGTCTTTTTATCCTAATAAGTGCTGTAGTTCCTTTATTGGAAACCTTACCTTCTAAAATAACGCAATTTATTTGTTCACACATTTATAAGCACGTTGTACACCAGAAAGAACATTACATGTAGTCATTGCCTTCTCTTTACCTAGAGTTTAGAACTCAGTCGTGATGGACTTGATGTATATTGAGGAATTAACTCGTCTCGTTATGGCGTATCATCCTCAAAAGTTACTCCTGGGAAAATTTTTATTTTTCAGATGAAGTGACTTAAAATCTTTTTATGGTGTGAACACATGGGCTGATATTCACATCTCAGAATTTCAAGTCGCAAGCAACATAGGTTAAATTAAATGTGTGAAGACAAAAAGATAGCAAGAGATGTGTCTAGTACCATGAGGATCAAGGTATAAGCTTTATCACTCAGAGACAATGCTATAAAGGAATTTTCCATGTCATTCTTCAGATAAGTGGTCCCTAGGCTCTACCAATCTTCCAACAAGCAAGCAACAGACAAGCTTATTTTCACAGACATGAAAAAGACAAAATAATGAACACTATGGCTGTCCTCTGCGTGTCCCAGCTACTGATACACAGTGGTTATCAATCTTTCTAATGCTGAGACATTTTAGTACAGTTCTTTGTGATGTGGTGACCCCAAGCCATAAAATTATATTTTGTAGCTACTTCATAACTATAATTATGCTACTGTTTTGAGTTGTAATATAACTATCTTTATGCTTTCCAAGGATCTTATGCCACCCATGTGAAAATGATGCTCAACCCCAAAGGGATCTCAACCCATGGCTTGAGAACCACTATGCTAGACTTATGTACAGAAACAAGCCGTGTTTGAACCTTAAAGAAATACGTGGGGTTGGGGATTTAGCTCAGTGGTAGAGTGCTTGCCTAGCAAGCGCAAGGCCCTGGGTTCAGTCCTCAGCTCCAAAAAAAAAAAAAAGAAATACGTACTTAATCACCAACATAACACTGAGTGTGTGTTTTTCAAGTAAGTCTGGGTTCATTTGTAGTTCACTATCACTTTACGTGGTTTTGATTATCAAATGTGAAATTAACATGATCTGTCTATCGTTCATTTATACTTTTAAAGGCAGAGTTTTAACCTCTTCTGGTCTAGTGAAGTCAGGAGTCTTGGAGGGCAATCCATAATCACCATTTTAATAAAAATCATGTTAATAAAGGTAAAGAAACCCATAGAAAATTAACATGCTAATATTAATTTGCCCTCCTTCAACTAAGTGAGTGATGACAAGTCCAAATGTAATGTTTGTAAAAATGTGGAATTCATATAATTTCCAGATTTTTATGCCAGTTATACTTCTCATGAACCCATCATCATGTATTAATAATAAAGTAATTAATTTTATGTATGTAATAGAATTATCACCCTACCCTAGAAATATATTTCAAGGAATTCCACATACTTTTACATACATTGACTTTATTCAACCATTAGACATAGGTTCTCACTCATTCCTGACTTATCAGGAAATCCATGATTTGTTTTCATTTTTAACGGGGAAATTTTGTCAGAATATTCTAGTTATATCTTACTGACGTTGTTGTCTGCACTTAAGTTATATTTACAATACCTACGCTTTAACTTATACATTTCCCCCTGCTCAGTAATACTCAAAGTACTTTTGATACCTTTATTCTGCCTCCTATTCAATATTAAAGCTAGGTTACACACCTGGTTTATTATTGCCAGTACATTTCACACATTTTTACCATCAAAGCAGCTGTAGAACACAGTTCTTATAACTATTGTTTAAGTGATGAGGAATATCAGTCAGAGCTATAGAGACACAGAGAGGGAACTCCATGTCTCAATTCATGTGTTATATTTGAAGTCACACAGTGCTGACTTCAGCAGTAGAGATGTTAATCATAAAAGAACGTTCTAGCATGACTCCCTGTGTGTCTTCCTATCTTTAGCTCTCAACACATTTTTCAGAGGTTTCTTTTCTGTCTGAGATCTTCTATGTTCAAGAGACTATATAAACAAATGTAAGTACTATTAAATAATTAACATTACTAGTTAAAAATACGAATTTCCCAAGTTGGGACATTTTTATAAATGAAAAATAAAACAATGAAATCTGAAAAGCCCATTTTTATCATTTTATTTTATCATATGTCATGTACTTTCGAGATAAACTTTTATATTGATATGAGTTTCCTCTTCCCATGAGTTGAGGCCTAATCTTTCTAAAGCTATTAAGTTTTTAATTAAAATTACTTCATTTCTAGCCATCTGCTTAAACATAACCTGAGTAAGGATGACACTTATAGGCATGCTAAAATAAACAGGGGGAATCTTGGAAGACGTAAAATTTTAGAAATTATAGGCAATTGAGCAATGTTAAGATGTGGCCCATACATATACAGCCACCCAATTAGACAAGATGTATGAAGCAAAGAAGTGCAGGCCGACAGGAGCTAGATGTAGATCTCTCCTGAGAGACACAGCCAGAATACAGCAAATACAGAGGCGAATGCCAGCAGCAAACCACTGAACTGAGAATAGGACCCCCGTTGAAGGAATCAGAGAAAGAACTGGAAGAGCTTGAAGGGGCTCGAGACCCCATATGTACAACAATGCCAAGCAACCAGAGCTTCCAGGGACTAAGCCACTACCTAAAGACTATACATGGACTGACCCTGGACTCTGACCTCATAGGTAGCAATGAATATCCTAGTAAGAGCACCAGTGGAAGGGGAAGCCCTGGGTCCTGCTAAGACTGAACCCCCAGTGAACTAGACTGGTGGGGGGAGGGCGGCAATGGGGGGAGGGTTGGGAGGGGAACACCCATATAGAAGGGGAAGGGAAGGGGTTAGGGGGATGTTTGCCTGGAACCAGGAAAGGGAATAACAATCGAAATGTAAATAAGAAATACTCAAGTTAATAAAGAAAAAAAATAATAGGGTAATGAGATTTCTCCAGAGAAAAGCACAACACTTGGTTATCCAATAGTAACTGGTCAGCTCTGAAAGCACATACATACAGTAGCATATGGACTGAGTACATAGTATTCTCTCTCTCTCTCTCTCTCTCTCTCTCTCTCTCTCTCTCTCTCTCACACACACACACACACACACACACACACACACACACACCAACAGAGGAAAAGAGGCCATGGCTTTGAAAGAGAGCAAGATGGAATGGGCCATTGGGGGGTTTAGAGGAAAGAAAGAATTGGAAAATTATGTAATTAAATAATTTTTAAAAATGTGATTTTATTTTCTGTTCATGGAATTAATTTCCTTGCTAATGCTTGTCAACGTCATTAAAATTAGTTTTGAGTTTAAAGTGTATGGTGAGCCAGTTTTAGAGTATAAGTGTGCTGTGGGAGACCAAGGGATCCTGCAACATTAACTCCATGATTATAACTTTACTTCAGCATTGAAAAGTGATGAGTGGACAAGCTTAAAAAACCCTGTTTTTGGTGTCCCTGTAACTCCATTAAAAGACAGGCATTGCTGTTGCCTGTCATCCCAGGGCTGACATGGGTTAGGGGTATTGAAACGAGGTTCTTTGGGCTTCTATGGTGACCAGTTTAGTCCCGAACAACATGCTTTAGATTCATTGAGAACGTCGTTATTAGGGGAATGCATAGGAGAGCCATGGAATGGAATACACAATATCTGCCTTTGTAAGGAGCTTACATATGAAAACACGCACGCACACACACACACATACACACACAGGCATGCACACACATAAATGCACATGAACACACACACATGCACATGCACACACACAAACAAGTGCATGTACACACACATGCTCACACACACACACACATGCACACACACTCACTCACGCATGCACGTGTGCACACACACACACACAAACACACACACACGCACACACACATGATAAGCTGTCCATACTATAATATTTGTGTGCATAGGAAAATGTCAAATCCCTTTGCTTTATGTGTTCCTAATGCATCTGACTTTTCGTGTTGTATGTCTTACAACTCATAACTATAACTGTTTGCTATAACATCCCCCAACGCAGCCACACTAAATATAATTGTTGCCCTTTCCATTATATATATATACATATATATATTTTCCCCAAAACGATATCACAGAAAACACCTTCTAGCATCTCATGCCTTGCCCTTGCATTCTTTGTTCTTGCACAATAAACTTCACCCACCTAACACGCTGAGAACGGCAATCTCTGAAGCAGGCAGTAAAATGCAGTTTGTTTTCCTGGGCAGAGCTAATTAAAAGTCAAGATGTTCAGTTTGGTACACCACAAAGAATAATTTCATGCTTTTCTTCATCAAAGTAAAGGGCACAGCACAGCTTCCTTATAACTCAGCAGAAAATTCCAGCCAGCTTGAAGTCATTGTAAAAAGAAAAGATAGATAACATTGGCGGGCTCTATTGTAATTCAGCATTCTGCATGCTATAGGGAAGTTTTGTTTGTCAATGCTTAGTCTCTCCTCAATACTACGTTAAGACATTTAACTCAGTTGTCAGTCTAAAACTTCTGATTTCCAGAATGAAATATACAGGTGTGTTAATGGAGTATATTTGTATCTGCATTTTGTGCTTATAAAATATGTTTTTCATTTCTCTGGAAAACCAATTTAGATTCCATGAAGAGGCTCTCTCCCTTGGCTCTATATGAAGTGAACAAAGCTAAAAGATGAGTGAAAATAAATAATGTTTATTTATATAAATAATTTCGAAACAATCTAACACCCTTTGCGTGTGTTCTATGTTGGAAATTCAAAGAGTAAAAAAGCTAAGGGAAGTAAAAGAAGGAGAAATTCCATAGTAAACATGACATGAATTGGAGAATTTCGTTAGCTAGAAGCAATAGGATAAAGTACTATGGTTCTTAAGTTTCATCGAGCAAGACATTATGTAGCAACACTGACGTTTAAATACACATTAAATTTACAATATTGTAAGACTGTGAAATTAAACTGGTGCCCTGATTCTGATTTCTCACTGTCTTTATTTAGAATTCTCTGTGAATTTTTTTCATATTATTATTATTTTCGGGTAGAATTTAAATATTAGGAATTTAAGGAAAAATGACACCTAATGTAGGGTAGGTAATTTATGCTGGTTTATTACAGAATCTTTCAGCCATATACAAAAAATATGTAGCCATGGTTTACATGTATTGTTCTGTAGGGGGATATATCAGATAGTTAGCATTGCTTACTGATTATTAATAATTGGATATATGATATGTGCATTATTTTGATAAGGCGGGGAGTGAGTTTCCAATGTCATCTCCAGTGTCACTGATAGTACGTGCCTGTATGAATAGTGCACATGCCACCATGAGTGGACAGCGAGTTTTCATTCACAGAGGCTTTGCCTGTTTTAGGTTAGTGGCTGGAGTTTTGAAAAAGATGTATGTCTGCTAAAACCCACTCAGGAGTGAAAACATGAGAGGGTTTATACTTAATGATCCTGGGCACATTGATCCTCTGGTACTATCTTTTACTTTTGTCTCTAAAAAGGGGAACAGAGGAAGTCTCATGAGAACTGAGTAATTCAACAGTCAAACACTTAAGATGATTAAACTTTATTTAGTACCGTTAGTAATGAAAATGGTGCCTATTTCTTAAAGTACAAGTTTTGCCCAGTAGAAAGGAATTGGCCAGCTCCCTGTAGATATTGATTTCTGAACAATTTACATCCGTGGTAAATTTATTTCAACGTCCCTTAGCTGATTTGAATGTGTGGCATCTCGTGATGTGCTCTGGATCAAAAGTAGTAGCTTAAATGGCTCTCTTATTCTTTAATCAATTAGGTCTATGAGGTTTGATATATAGATGTGAATATAATTATATTTTTTGAAAATTTTTGTGAGTTACAAATTTAAATGCATAATAACAGAGTACCTCAGTAATTAGGACAAGAGCAGGGTTAGAATTCAAAATATGCCAGCAATAAGTGATTCGGGCTCAGCTATTTAAATGCTTCAAACCACATCATCAGGGAAAGGGAAGTTACACAATGCACATTTCTTAGAATTTGGTTCTGTTCAATTTACTTTTCATTCTCAGTAAGAAAAATGGGAAATACTATCCTTTAGTTTTACAAGGGCCATGATAAAATACCTGTACTATAATTAATGGTTATGGTTGGGGATAAATTTCAGGTAATGCAAAGCAGTAATGAGAGTCGTAGCAAGTGATGTGCTATCATTTTCATTTATAAAAATGTTTTTATTTATCTTTACTATCTCTTTTAGATTTTTGGGATCACCATACAATTATAGCACTTCTCTCTTCCCTTTCCTTCCCTCAAACTCTTCCATATGTCTCTCCCTTTTTCTTTCTAATTCACGATCTCTTATTTTTTTTGTATTTTTTTGTTACCTGAATATAATTATATGTAGATATAGTCCTGTATACAATCTGCTCAGACCACATAATGTTATTGGTTCCTATGATTTTAGAGCTAAACATTTGTTATTGGGTTAACCACTTGGTATGTTGTTTCAGGAATAAATTGTTTCTTCTCCTCACAGCACTCCTTAGTTGTCTGTAGTTCTTTGTAGGGTACCACATCCCCTTGTCCACTTTAGGAAACCTATTAGTGTTGCCCTTGATCAGCTTATGTTTAGCCAGTTACATTGGAAAGAGTTTCTGGTATAGGTTCCGACATTCCTAGGAGACACCGTTTCAAAGCAAACTCCCTGATTCTCTGCCTTTTATGATTTCTCCTACATCTCTTCTGCAAGGTTCCCTTAGCCTTCGGTGCAGAACTTGCTTTGCAGATGTATCCTTTTACTACCTTTAATCTTCCTTCCTTCCTTCCTTTCTCTTTTGATTAGCTTATTGTTGCTTTCCTTCTCGCTCTATCATTGCAGTGTCTTATAAGCAGCTAACCTCTTTGGAGCAGTGGTATACAAGAACAAACCACGTAGAATCTCGTTTATGACTTTCTCTTACATGTCGGCCATAAAAAGTTTAACTTGCTTCTTTTGCCATGTAAAACAGTCAAGGAGATTCAGAATTCTATTTATTTTAAATATGGATACTATATAAACCAGACAAGTGTAGAGAAAATTTATCCAGCAACATGACTACCCTGGCTGGAATACAGATATGACTTTAGTGCCTACCTTTAATCTCAACAGTGAGAGTAAGGATAGTTTATAGAAGGAAGCAGTGATGTTTGGAAGTGACAACTAATTAGGAGTCATTTCAGTGTGTAGAGTCGGTTCCGTTCAGTCAGTTGGGTGTCGGCGCACTGAGTGTAGTGCAATTGGTTTGAGTCAGTGTAAATCAGCAGCAGTAGTTGAAGACAAGGAATCAGAAGAAACCAGAAGATGGGAACAAATTGCCAGAGTTAGTTTGAAGCCAAACAGAGAGATTCGGTGAGGAGCTGAGAGGAGCCCAATCAAATTAGTCAGCATGGAGAGGAGTTTGAGTCAGAGGAGGTTAGTTGAAACCATCAGACAGAGTTAAAAAAAAAAAAAAACTAGAAAGGGTGAAAAACTTCAGCAGTAAGCCTGTGAATTGATAATTACAACTGGTAGACATAGGTTATATTTATAGAGAATGTTCATATACATGATGTTTAGAAATTCTATAAATTATCACACAATAAGGACAGCTAGGAAAAATGCTCGATGAAGAAGCACGAGGTACCAGAATTCAAACCTATGTCATGCAAACAAGACATTTGGCTGGGGTTGGATGCATGTCTAACCTCAGCACGGAGAAAAGTGAATTATGGATCTTGCTGACCAGGAAATTAGTTCCATATCCAGTGCGAAACCTTGCTTCAGTGTAATAGGGCAAAGAATGATAAAGAAGGATATCCAGCGTCTGCCTCTGGCTTCTGTTCATATTCAACAGCAAGCATTCTTCTTGATACAAAAGCATGCATACACACACACACACACACACACACACACACACACACACACATATACACACATTAGATTGCTTACTTAGTCACTTATTTAAATATGTAATGCATGCCTCAATTCCTTTATTCAATGTCTTAAATTTCAAATTTTTCTTTGTGGAAGTCTTTTGGTTTGTTGGTTAAGCTTAATAACAAGAATCTTATTTTTATAGCTCTTATGAATGGGTTATTTCTATGAATTATTTTCAATGTGCTGGTAATAAGCATATATGACCACTATGAAATTATGTGTTAATTTTGTCCATTGTCACCTTGTTGGAAGTGTTTATAAGACCTAAAACTTTGAGAATAGTAGTTTCTTTTTTGTTTGTTTGTGTTTTGTAGTTCACAATTTTAAATAATTATTTTATTTATTTACATCACAAATATTGATGCCCTCCCAGTTTCTTCACCCCATCCTTTTAGCCTCTAAGAGGGTGCTTCCTCCCTAGGCATCCTCCTTCCCGAGAGCATCAAGTCTCTAGGATTAGGTGCCTCCTCTCCTACTGAGGCCAGACAGCGCAGTCCTCTGCTAAATATGGGCTGGCAGTCTCAGACCATCCCATGTATGCTCTCTGGTTGTTGACTTAGTCTCTGCGAGCTCCTAGGAGTCCAGGTAACATGGTCAGAAATTGGTGCCCACCCATGGGATGAATTCCAAGGTGGACTGGTCACTGATTGGCTATTCCTTTAGGGTCTGCTCCATTTTTGTCCCTGCATTTCTTTTAGACAGGAATAATTGTGAGTCAAAATTTTTGAAAGTGGGTTGGTGTTCCAATCTGACCATAAGAATTTCAAGTTCCTGAAGAAAAAAAAATTGAAGAAGACCTCAGAAGATAGAAAGGTCTCCCATGCTTATATAAATGTAAGATTAACAAAATAAAAATAGCCATCTTACCAAAAGCAATCTACAGATTCAATACAGTCTCCATCAAAATTCCAGCACAATCCTTCTCAGGCATGGAAAGAGTAATTCTCAACTTCATAGGAAAAAACAAAAGTCCCAGGGTAGCCAAAACGATTTAACAATATAAAAAAAAAACTTTTCAGGAAATTATGATCCCAGACCTCAAGCTGTACTACAGAGCAATAGTGAGAGAACCTGTATAGTATTGGTACAGAGACAGATATGTTGATCAATGAAATAGAATCAAAGATGATTCAGACATAAACCCACATGTCTATGGACACTTGTCCGTTGATAAAGAAGCTAAATTCACACAGTGGAACAAAGGAAACATGGCACTGGTCTAACTGGGGATCCGCATGCAGACAGTAGTCTTTAAGGCAGCTTATGCATAAAATACTCAAGTCAACTAAAATCCAATGCCTCATTCAACTCAATAAACATAAATACAGACTCACACAGACACAACCAGGCGCGCATGTGCGCGCGCGCGTATACACACACACACACACACACACACACACACACACACACACACACACACACACAGCAAAACTAATTTGACCTCAGAAAAGCAAGTCAAGGTATAAAACTCATGTTATAAACTCCATTGTTCCTTAGAGAATTTCTAATTTTTTAGAACCTGGGCCAATTTTTATTTAGGGTAGTTAATAGTTTTGGATGCTTACATAGTCTATTGCAAAAGAAACACATTATGGAAGAAGATGAGTCTTAAGTATGTCCATGGCATAGAATCAATAAAAAATGTAAAATGTGTCATAAAATATTTGCAAAGAGTTTAGAGTAGTGACACTAATTGGTGGCAAATCTGACAGGTTATGGATAAGTGAGTTGCCTCTGTGGAGAAGCAAATCTGTAGATCCATTTTCTATATTTTTTTCTATGCCAATCACTGAAAATGTTGGTGAGCAGGCTTAGCTGAATTGAGTCATTGAAGGCAGGAGTGGGGAATTAATTGTGTTCCCTTCCATCTTTTCCTGCTGCCAAAGAAAAGGACTATTGTCCTGCGTCTCATTCAGCCTTCAGGATCTCTGCCAAATCCATTGAGAAAGTCAAACTGCATATCCAAGTGGAAGTAAGAAGGGGGTTAACATCCAGTTTGTGCTTGGTGGGGGTTGTGATGAGGTCTAAGCCTGAGAGATTTTGGACATCACGTTTTTATTTTTTGTTGAATAGTATAATGAATATTGCTAAACATGGAAGTCAGGGTTTTAAAAAAGAGGAGCAAAAGGAAGGGACACATTGACAGCCTAAATGAAAGTTACATGTGCTGCTATTTACAATGCTGCCTGTGTATACGTGGTAAGAAATTGTACACTTGTTAAATGTGTCAGTGGTTCTGAACTACAGTGAGTCATTTTATCTGGAGTAATAATATAAATGTCCACTTTCACACAGGAATGGGTACATTGGATTTTTTAAAAGGCACTTTCTTTAATGTGACCTAATTAAGGCTGTAAATTAAAAAGATCTCAAAGTCATAAATATGTCAGATCTCAAATATAACATATTTGAAGATTTGAAAATAATCCACATAAAATGCATGAACTATATAGTTCCTTTCTGAGCAACATATATGTCAGCATGATTTTAATCAGGGACATAGGAAAATTGTATGGATAGACTTTGAATAATTGAATTTTTAGATAAACATAATATCAGTTGAAAAATGATGTAATGACATTACACTTTCAACATTGTAAGTTTGAAACTTCAGCAAAAGTTTTTTTCATATACTTTTTTATTATTCTATTTTTAGTTCTATTGATTTTACTTATATTTTATTTTTTATATTTACTTTTCATTGGATATTTTATTTATTTACATTCCAAATGTTATCCCTTTTCCCGGTTTCCCCTCTGGAAACCCCCTATCCCATCCTCCCTCCCCAAGCTTCTATGAGGGTGCTCCCCCACCAACCCACCAACTCCTGCTTCCCCACTCAGACATTCCTCTACACTGGGTCATCAAACCTTCACAGGACCAAGGGCCTCTCCTCCCATTGATGTCCGACAAGGCCATCCTCTGCTACATTTGCAGCTGGAGCCATGGGTCCCTCCATGTGTACTCTTTGGCTGGTGTTTAATCCCTGGGAGCTCTGGAGGGGCTGCTTGGTTGATATTGTTGTTCTTCCTTTGGGTTGCAAAGCCCTTCAGCTCCTTCTAACTCCTCAATTGAGGATCCTGTGCTCAGAAGGGCATGCTGACAGGAGCCTGATATAGCTGTGTCCTGAGAGGCTCTGCCAGAGTCTTGTGGATGCTCATAGCCCACAAAAGTTTTTAGCTGGTACTTGAGAGCTCACATAGGCGATGAATTACCACTTCCTCTTTAAAGAAAAACAAAAATTGTGTGTAGATACTGGCTACATGGATATACCTACACAAACCGAACCGACTGCCTTACTTACAGAGTTAAATCTCTTCCTAAGTTTGCCAGTTGAATCGACAATTAGAGAAAAGGAGGTTGTCCTTGTTCACTGTTAGAATCTGATTCAATTTTCTCATGTTTTCTGTATCAAAGGCGAATGGTATAGTTTATTTTTTCATTAATTTATTGGTAATCTGATTTATAAAAGTCGAAGTAAGTATCCCTCTAGAAAACCTCTAAAACACGCAAAATATGTATACTAAAACCTGTGAAATGCACGAGCCAACAGTTTTATTTGGTAATAAATCGAATCATACGGCAGAACTGCCATATGGCCCAATGTTTGTTTGTCTGCATTTCATTTCAGTGAGCTCCCAGCATTTCTTCTTCCTTGTGTAGGGTCTGTTATAAATGTGACTTTTTGCAGGCCTGGCAAGGTGAAACCTACATTTAGCCCCTTAAATTGGCTTCCGGCATGGCCACGAGTTTTTACAAAGCCGATAATTTTATACTATTCAAATGAAGTTGGCCAGAAATAAGTATCGAATGTAACCAAGCTTCTACATATTTATATCAATGAGCCTGCAACACTTTCACAGTACAACCTATTTATCCTAAATATCTTTTTCTAATAAGTAATTTTCTGGATGTCACCACAATTTATCCAGGTCACCATCCAAATGTAAAACAAGTAACTTTTTAAAATTAGTTTATTTGACCAGGAAAAAAAAAGCCATATGACCCGACATGTTTTATATCATTATTAATTTAGTTGTGCTTGGGGTTTAAAACGTCTTCTCTGCAGTAACAGCTGGTTCACCACAGAGAATTAAAGCACAAACGGAGTAGAATCACGTTTAGAATACATCAAGTAAAATGCAGAATATCCTTCTTTCAGTGTGGCTGCGGTAAACGGGAAAATGAAAGGATTCTATCCTGAAATTTATTTTAAATGTAAAGCACAGGAGGACTTAGCAGATCGTTGGCTGTCTTCTTTTTCTCTTTAGTTTGTTGTTTTTTCTTCTTGCTAGCGGTGGTGTTGGTAATCCTACCATCCCTTTACTAAGTCGGCTTGGTTTACCTCCATAAAATAAATGATCCCTCTCTATTTTTTTCTTCATGCAGCCATCAGTGAAAGTTTAGAATTACCATCAACACATCCTTTTCCTCACTGTTATAAAAATTAGCATTTCATTATGATTATTTATTTCTGTTAACAATACTTAACGTTTAAAAATTAAATATAACTATGCTACAGCTTATTGGATTATTATATATTGCCGGATAAGGAATTTGAATGTAGAAGTGTCTATTATGTAGTAAAATGACACAAATATATGCAGGGAATATAAATATATGCTCATTGTATCCAAGATTATAAGTTAATATGACATCATTTTCATATGCCATAGAGTCTCTGAGACAATTTAATGTATTGAAGTATCTTGGTGATTTGCTTTTGTTTCCCTAAACTATATATTTTAATGAAAAGCATAACTTGTAAAGTCTACAGTTTCTCTAGAAAGAAAAAATTAGGCTGACCCAGTGATGCACACCTGTGATCCTGAGAGACCAATGTTTTGGGTTCAGACTCCATCGCAGAGAATCTGACCTAAGGTTAAACTCAAGTTAACTAATAGGCTGGTACCTAGCACCAGGTTCCAGGTTACCTCCATAACAAAATCTGTGTCTAACACCAGTTTCCAGGTTATTTCCCCAAAATCTACACCTGTAGGTGTCAAGCCTGCCGCTGACACTTCACTTCCTAACAACCGCCAATGAGGAGAAAAACTGAAGTTAGGTATATGTTGGGCTCCCAGCAGCAGCCAATTAGGTTAAAGTAGATAATGCCTCCCCTCCCCCAAATCATATGTACTCCAGGCTAGATACACCCTTCTTGCCTCGATAAATGCTTGCTTAAAACTGAGCTCTGCCCCGCTCCCGTTCTGCTGTGTTGAGAAATTGCCTTGGCCCAAGCTGGAGCTTGAATGAAGAGACCCTTCTTGGTGGTCTTTTTGGGATTCACAAACACTTTATGACACAGCAATCCCAACACTTGAGAGGTGAGAATGGAGAAGTTTTAGCAAAAAGCCCGCTGGATCCCCATTGTGAGCTTCAACTTCACGTGAACTTTTAGTCCATGTCCTCTTCTTCTGAAATCACACTATTAACATTTTGTTACTATTATTGTTTTTTTTCTGAGCTCTACACGCATTCTATAAACATATTGCGGAAAAGATTTTCTCTGGACAGTGGATGTCCCAAGGAAGAATGTATTTTGCGTTATTTATGTTTCTCTCCACTAGCATTTTTTTTTGGAGGGGGAACCTCCTGAATTATATAAATGCTTACTTCATTTTTTTAAATCATCAAACAGCTCTGTTTATTCTTCTGCCTCCTTTGTGTCTTGACTCTTCCTTAGCTTTGGCACCGGCGGATCTGAAAGATGTCCCCTTAGAGTATGACTTTTTCTGCAGTTAGCTAAAACTGTTCCTCTTCACATCAAACTTAATCGCATCCTTGGTGTTACTAATAAGATCGATTTCTCATGGTGCAAACACTTTGAAGTATGACAAATAACGTTTGTCAGGATTTAAATTCTCAAAGTCACATATTGGGGTTTTTTTTATAAATGCATGTAGAAATGAATTACAGCATATTTTTATACTTGTGCAATGGTGTAGTTTTCAAATTTCTCTATCATTTATAAATGATTCAAAATGTATGATTTTTTTTTGGAAAAAGAACCAGCTGAAAAATACCTTATATTTATGAAATCACCTATACTATATTGCATAGGAAATCTAAATGGAGATGTGTTCCACGGATAAAGATTACTTCAATATTAACGGAATCTATAATCTATACATAATATCACTCATAATCATATATTCAGTAAAATGTTGGTTGTATAAATTAGTTAGAACATTAGAGCCTCAGAGGACTCAATATATTAGTAGACTACACACAGGAAGATACTTATAAAATTAAAAAGGTTAGTAATCTTCCTTTCTTTTTGTGGATTTACTTGATATAAAATGCACTTTTAAAATTAGAAAACTGATATCCTCTGTAGTAGTCCGTGTACAAGACACCGTGTGCCAGTGTCATTTATCTGGACCGTCAATGTATTATGAGACATATAGCATCCTACACTTTCTCTCCCTCTAAGTTCCAAATATTTGTCCCATAAGCAGACAGTGTACCTGAGCTGTCATTTTTAAAATGTGTTGAACATGGAGGCCCCATGAGTTACTGTATTAGAATTGGGGAAATCTGTTCTGTGTTCTGTCAAAGAATTACAACATTTTACTGCCTGGAGCAATGTTAACTTTTAATGTCTTTGTTGAGGCATCTTAAACATTCCCCCAGAATCATCCAGAATCATTATTTATTTCCGTTTTCCCATATTTATTTGCCTCACACTTCTTCATTTTTTGTGTACTGTAAGTAATCTCACGGAATGATACTTAAAAGTGTCATAATTTTAAAATATCGTGGTTATAAAGATACTGAACAATAATGTTGAACACATTATTTTTGTTGCAAGATCACAGAACAGTAGCTGTACATGTAGAAAAAAATTCCAGTATGATGTGGAAATAAGTTTCTATTTGATAGTGCAAAATATTTGGCACTCAGTGTGGTACTGAATAATATTAAGTAGTGTTTGGAAGTCATGCAACTACCTGTTTTTGTCTATTTCCTTGGGTTTAAATCTTTCATTTATTTGTTTTATGCTTTTAGAAAGGTGTTATGATTTATTAAGATGAACACAATTTTTTAAGCCAAAGCTGTTCTATCTCAATATGAATATGATTCACTTATTGACAAAGACATTGCCCAGCCTCTATTATTTGGCCTGCATTCCTGATCATGGTCATTCATTCTCCCTGTCTCTGTATCTCCATCTCTGATTGTATCTGTCTCAGTCTCTGTGTCTGTGTCTGTGTCTGTGTCTGTGTTTGTGTCTGTCTGTCTGTCTGTCTGTCTCTCTCTCTCCTTCTTCCTTCTTCTTTCTTCATACTTTCTTTACATGGCAAAAACACCCATGAAAAGGAAGAAAATGTATGAGAAAAGAAGAAAGGAGAAAAGGACAAAAGGAAGAAAAGCACTCTGCTGCTTGGTGCTTTAACTCTTTTGGTTTCTAACACATGCTTTTTTTCTGGTAGACTCATAACAGTAATGTCATATGGTGCATTATCTCCACATTCCAAACGAGAACATTAAAACTCGATATGAACTAATTAATAGGAAGTTAGTAACCTTAATTTAATAGAGTGTCAGAGAAATAATACTGTTCTTCAGATGTGTAAGTAACCTTTCAAATGAATTTTAGACTTTGGTAGACAGCCCTGACATTATTTTTTTAACAACACAAACTTTTAAACTAGTACATTGCACCAAGCTGTACTAGTGTAAAAACTTCGATGCATTTTTCCGCTCTCCCTCAGTACTTCATCCTGCCTGTGCTGTTGTAGCACATTGCTTTCCAGCTGCGTTGTTTTCTTTTTCTTGAACACATGGAAAAGCAAAGTTTATTTACGCTTCTAAGCATGTTGTAGTAAATTACCTTTTTCTGTTACTATTTTTCGTATCCTGATTTGAGTTACCATATACGTATATTACGAGAAAAAAGTGAATGCATTGACACTGTAAGAGATGCCTTCTTTCACACATATGGCAGAGAACTTTCTACCAAATGGTCCTGAACAGACCGATCCAGAACTATTCCCACTATTTCACCGATCTCCGCCTACTCAGAAAAATTGACAACTCATTTGTGTGTTGGCACCAATACTGTATTCATTTGTGTGTTTAAGGCAAATAAAATATCCTCCCAGTCTTTCTAAGCAAAAATATGGTTGAAGAAGAAAATTTTCATTATCTGAAAACTGTTTGCCTTTTATTTTGAAGCCCTAGGTTAAGTCCTACAAAAATGTTCAAGTATGTATTTCACTAAGAAATTTCATGGCAACCCATTATTGTTAAGTTATATTATTAAATTATAAAAGCATGATAGAAGAATATGCTTATAATTAAAGTCATCCTATATAATTTCTTATTTAATTTAAATATAAGACATAAAAACTTGTGCCTGATATAAAAAACAAAATTAACCTTCTCTTAAATAATTGAAAGGAACTCATCAATAATACACATTCATAAAACACCTTGTTACAACAAATGATAAGGATTTTTATTGTTCGTATATCAATTACAATTACTGCTCAAAATAATTTCAAATTTGGTATTAAATCCAAAAGTATCTTTCCAAATGGTGCCTTCAAAATATTTGTCATCTGACAGTTTAATGGAAATTGCACAAAAATGCTTGCTGTCATGAATATCATGATGGAATAGAAATATTTCCTTATAATTTATAAAATTATTCCCAATTACCTCTATTTTTATAACAATACTAAATGTTCTAAAATTCGTAGTTTCAAGGGAGAAAATGCATACAGTCTTTACTGAATCCTGTCAATCTCGTGTCATGTTTAACATTCTCGCTGCCATTCACTGGCAAAGTAAAATCAATATGAATTTTACATATATTCATCATTTGCTGTCCTGGATATACAGGGTGGCCTAGAACTCAGGACAAAATAAAGTAAAATAAAATAAAACCCATAAAAAGGTTGACAACCACTGAACAAATATTAAGGAGAATATCTTTAGTGTCAAACATACATGTCATTTGAAGAGCTTAACATATGAATGGTGAATACCGAATGTTCTTTTTGTATTGTAAATTAATAGTGAAAAAATCCTGTTCTTTTTTCCTCAAACAGCTTATAGTCGGTAGAGTAGAAAATTTGTTGAAAATTAATTCCATAACAAGGTAAAATGTCCTATGGGTCTTCCTAATCAGTTCTTTGCTGTAAAACAATAAACACATGGTTGGCTTCCCAGTATTAATTTATGGTGGACCCAAAGCACTCTTCAAGCTACATTATTCTTTATTAGATTTAATATCAGCACCTACTAACGAATTGCTTTACCTGTTTTCATGGCATTATTGGTGGCTGTTAGACAATGACCTAAGAGGACAGAAATTCTCTTTTTTTTTCTTGATTAATGAGAATACTCAGAGATGAAAAAGCTAGGGCATACTCATTTGCCCACCCGGAAGAGGAATGAGTTATTCAGGAAGCTTTGTTTCTGATTGTGTACAGTAGTTAAGTCAGATGATATATGTCTTTTTTTCCCTCAGTACTAAGGAGGCAGAGGCAAGCAGATCTCTGAGTCTAAGCCACCCTGTATCTTCCAAGACAGCCAGTGCTACACAGAAAGCCTCATGTCAAAACATCCAAATGAGAAAAGATAAGTGTGTATCTCTTGTGTGTTCACTCTTTCTTAGAGAAAGAATGAATTTATTTTCACTTTCATAGGATTTGACTGAACTGACTATTCGTAGGTTCCACATGAATCGTGGTACAACTCATGCATTAGGAATCCTATTTTATTAGTGTAGTATGAGCTTCATATGATATGGAGTAGATCTCACCTCCTGTGGAAAGTGTATGAAAATCCTGAGCATGAATTCCGCGTCTACTACATGTCCTGGATCTTCACCTCTTAAAAATTCTTGCTTCTGGAAAGCCTTTGAGCTTCAGTTTCCTTGCTGAGGGAAGATTCACACTTGAAAATTTAGCATAATGCCATATGAAAAATTGATGTGCCTGGTAAAGAAGTGATACCTTTAAAATATTTGCTTATTTTTATTTCCTGGCTTCTGGACAAATATTTTCTACATGTGCAAGTGGACATACTACAAGCATAGGATTAAGCCTCCAGTATGGTAGAATAACTATGGAGAATGGCTATTCATTATAATGGAAATAAAATAGCACATCTTAGAAACAGTTAAATATTTCTACTAGATTTGCTTGACCTAAAAACCCTAAATACCCTTACCTGCCAGTACATGTCTTTGTTTAATATAAGAACTCTGATATTTAATCTCGCCTGGGAGTGGGAGGAATAAACATTTTAGCAAGATAAGAATAATTCTTTTCCACTATGTTGCAAAATGCCTGTATATATGGTACAGAAGACAGTGAGGGAAGTAAGAATCAACAGGGTTTATGTCTTTTCTAAACTCATGTAACTAGTTCTTTATTTATCTTGACATCTCTCCACAAAATCTGTGCTGTGAACATCTATATCCACTTGTATCAATAATCTGAAACAGTATTAGTTTTTTTACATTGTACTCTTTAGCACATAGACTTACTATTTAGTAATCTCAAATGTACTCACAAATAGAATGAAAATTTACCAAGGTTTAAATAAGCATTTATTGGATAAGTTCACTCAGAACATCAAGCTGCAAGTGTATTTTATAAGATTTAATTGGTAGGTATGTTGGTTAAATATGGAAACAATGTCATAAACGTGTTTAGATACCTTTAATAGTTTACAATGTCTATTTTAATTAGTTAATAAATTAAGGAGTAAATACTGGCACATTCTGGCAGTGAGAAGTCAGACTGGAAATGATGAAAATAGACGAGATTCTTCTCTATATTTTAAGAGAAATAGAGGAAAAAATGTAAAGATGTTAAATCAGACATGGGCACTCTCAAATATCCCGTTTCCTCAAGACATTTTAGCCCATGGTATTTCATTTCCGTTCCAACAGCAATTCTTAAGGTGGGTTTGCTGTATGTTATGCAGGAAGCAATAGAATCTGTTGAATGATAATATATAAATGATAACTACTCCATGGTACAATGAGAGCTATTTGTATTATAAGAAGATACTCCTTAGCTAATTAAATTTAGAGACCAAATTAATTGAATTTGGTCTCTAAATAAAGGGAGACAAATCCAGATGGCTCTTGGATTGGGATTGGGATTTTTCTCCCCGCTTTTTGGTAGCTTCCCAAGAGGCTGACTGTGCTGCTCCATGAGCTCAGTGGAAGAGCACCAGACAGTGTTCTCTGAAGGCATCTGAGCCTAAAGCCAAGCAGGGATATAACATCTGTGTGCAGTTCTGCAGAGCTTTCTGTCCTCTTGTCATAGGCTAGGACTCCCACTCACTTGGTATGTGACAAGTCTAGCTTCGTCCAGACTAATATAATAATTTAAACGGCATTGCAAATGATTTGTTTTCCCAATGACCTAGTGCATGTTCCTCTTTCCACCCCACCCTCTCTCTCTCATAAGTCAGGGCATGTGTGGTCACTGTAGTCTTCTGTGGAATCATCTTCTCTATACTTATCGAGCCACACATACTCTAATTTTACCACTGGGCCTACTAAGAGCTTCTGTTGTTTGTTACAAGAGAGTGGATTCATGGGAAAAGTGGATCTTTTTTCATAGGAATGACTTATTAAAGCAATGTTTTACCATTACTTAGTGAAGGGCGTGCTTTTGAATGTTTCCCACTCAAACGAGGTGTTTGAGAATCTTTTTAACATCACTTGTTTTTGCCAACTAGGACGATATTACATGGATACTCTCATCAAAGTAATGAGGCTATAAAATTGGCTTTGCAGGTGGCAGTTAATGTGATCAATTAGTTAAATTGTATCCCCAAAGGTTTGTGGGATCCAGAATTGCAAACAGCCTGAGTACCCAAGGCCCATGAACCTCTCCGATTTTAGGATATACTTCATCTGAACTGTGATGAATTACTTCAGTGTAAGTTCATAATCACATGATTCAGAATGAGCCAACTCTCCTGGAGGAAACACTGGTATAGAAATATGCAGTGTTCGGAGAAGCACTTTTGGATATGCTAGAATTTTTCCTCAACCACCAGACCTGTCAATTAAAGACAATACAATGTAAAAGTCCTGAGTGACACTTAACGTTGCATTTATAAGCAACTTGCCTCGTTCAAAGTCAGTGAAGAGGCAGGACTTACAAGACCAAACTGAAAAGTCATCGAAATGTGACTGAAATCTCAACGAAATGGAATCAAAGGATTTGCATGAACTTGTGCTGAAACACAGTGGAGTTGGACACTACAGAGGTGGGCCTTGAGTTCCTTCCTTACACATTTTACTGTATTTGTGCCACTCAGGGAGATCCTTGTCAGCCTTCTTTTCTTCTCCCCTTACATGTTAGCTTTAGTGTGTATTGCCCGCTGTAAACTTTTGCTTCCCTTACTGTATAAAACGGGGAGGCATTAAGTTTGTTACCAGGAAGGCTCTCTGGATGAACCATGGTACCACATCTGTGGCCACTGTTTGAGGTCCTTTATATTCCCCTAGGACATTTTGAGCTTTCCATGTTTGTTACACTGTTTAGTTGTCTCCTGACAAAGGAGCATAGAGCAGTGTCTGCCAGTCACTTCAAAGAATTTCCGGTAGGACACAGCTTTAATGTTTTACTGCAATGCTAAATGCTACCTACTCGAGAAGACAGGCCGGAGACAGGACACAGGAAGTGAGTTGGCACGTGGTTTAGCTTATTACTTTGTCTCTTCCCAATAGCAGACATGTTTCTTCTCCTTTAACTAACCACCTGACTAATGGAAGCATTTACTTTCTGTTTTAGCTTGAAGCTACTGCAGGAAAGATGCCAATCCCCTGAGGACATTTTTGACTTAACGGTATTGTTAATAAGAGTTAATTAATAAGCATTTCAGTTTTATTTCTATCTTATGGTAACCATGTTGTGGTCATTCTTTCATATCTTTACTGATAAAATAAATAAACAAAAGAGAAGAAGAAACTGTAAAGGAAAACTGTCTTATAATGAACACAATCCAGCAAGTACTATAATTGTGTTCAGAATTACATAGTTTTAAAATGCAATAAATAATGAGTTTTGTTTATATATGTTAAAGAAATCAATGCACAATAGACTGTGTTTATGCATGTAATCAATATACTGCCTTTATTTCAATTCTATAATTGGAATTCAATATTTCATGTATTTTGTATAAGTTGTGAATTTGTCAGGCTATGCATGGGAGTTATGTATTAAATACTGTAAATGTGAAACTTACTATGTTTGGTTTCTAAATAAGAATCATCAACTTTCCCCAGAATTTTATCTGTGACTGAGTAAGTATATACCTAGAAATGTTTTCCTAACTGGCCAGACAGTTTGTCTACAGTATAAATGGATAAATACTGTATCTGAATGTTTCAAACATATTAGCTATTCTGGATTCCATCCACAACTCATATTAAAGTCACAGTGATTTCGGAAGAAAGCAAAAAGTGGGAGAAATCATTACACTCCTTATTATTGTTTTGAACCTTTTAAAGAGATGAAAGTCATTCACCTTGTCATGGAAGCTTATCACATGTGATAGCAGTGGACTTTTCTCTCGGGAAGAATGATGACTAAATGTTTAATTAATCTTATCCATTTCTGCGTTTATGGGATGGCAGAAAAGAGTCTGCTTTATAATGTAGAGAATTAAATATTAAAACCTTGGAGCCGAGCAGACTTACATTTTCTTATCATGAATGAGCGTTTTCACTTCCTGCACACACACACACACACAGAGAGAGACACAGAAGAGAGATGCAGTCTCTCATCCTTTCAGAAGAGGAGAAGTCAGTGCGTCTGGGAAACATCTTGCTGCTATGAACAGAACGAATTTGAAGCCAAAACATAAAAGCACACCATAAACCAATTACCACATAAAGTAGATGTTTTTAATTCTAAACAGAAGAAAATAGTTCTTCTCTTATTTTTTTATTTTCATATATGAATACCTAAAATTAATAGATCCAATGTTCTTCAATGACACATGGCTGAAAAAGAGTTACAGTAAGTTTCATATTCTATGGGTCCCTTCCCTTGTGAGAAAAATTAAGCAGCGTGTTAATTAAAGCTAATTAATGGTAATAGACTAATAAACAGAGTGATTTAGGACCAAGTAACTCAAAGTCAGAGATTTAAATACTTGATTATGTCCACGATTAATTAAAGTGTGATCCATATAATACAATTTCTAATCCAACACAATACTTGGCCTTACACATCATATAATAATTGGAGCATTGTTTTCTGGTGTGTTATTATGTGTAACAGAGCAGATGGAAGGGACAAAGTTCTCTCCACTAATGATATGAGGCCTTTCATCTCTCCTTGACTAGTTTATCTCTCCAGAAAATTAAAAATGAACTTATGGATACAACAGTGGCTTTACAAAAAAAATCAAAACTTAAAACTATTACCATGATTTTCAACTTGGTTAGATGATCTCTTTTACTTGCGATGCTGAGAAAGGAGGAATCTAAATAAAAGTCCTGTCTAGGATATGAAGTGATTTTTAAATAAGTCTAGGAAATTTAGTAGACCCCACCTCAAGGTCCACAGTCGAAAGAACTCTGTGGCTGTAGTTCACTGGTAGAATGTTAGCCTAACATGGGCTAGACACTACAACAGGCCCCTGTACTAAGTATGAGCCTGTTCTTGATATGTTTACATGGCTTTCTGAGCTACTGGCATCTTGATTTATAAATAGACAATTTACTGATTCCATGACTTAACCTCCACAAACTGTTCCTATTTAAAATGTATTTCAATATCACATACTCAAAAATATTAACAGGATTATGGAGTAATGAATTAAAGAAAGCAAAGAAGTTAGGAAAATAATACATCCCAACTTACTTCCTATGTGTGTGAGCAACCCTCACCTACACAGACAAAACAATGTGTTCTGTAGAAAGCGATCAAAGGGAGTTTATGGCCAGCATACCCTCTTGAGTGTTCTATCACAGACTACTATTTAATAAGAATTTAACTCCTATTCACCAAATTATGATCACTTAAGTATACAGCCGCTACTGGACTACTCTCGGAAAGCATGTTGTTCCCTTTTCGTGGATTACGTGATCAAACACCTAGGCCAGCTCATGCATTCATCTTACTTTATCTTCCTCCAAAGTAGTAAGTTTTAAGAAAGTTTGGGGAACCACAGACTTAGAAAATGTAAGTTGCTTTCATTCAATAGTGGAAAGCGATTATATTATTCATCTTCCAGTGCAGTTAAAGACCTTCCACTTCAACAGGAGAAATCAGTTATTTTGATTAAGAAACAGGAGTCATGAATGTGGGATTGTTAGGACCCGACATTTTCTTATGATGATAGCTATGAAAATTTCAAACTTTTTTCCACAGGCAGTGTCAGTCAAATCAGTTAGAATTTAGTCGTTATTATTGCCATGGAACATAATATTAAATCTCTATGAATTATAACTACAAGACAACATATGTGGCTCAAAAATACTGAAATCCTTACTGTATTAGTTATGTGGGCAACACTCAAAATTAAATGTAAATCATTTCATCTGAAAATATGAGACTCCAGAGTTTTTCTTTGCTTAAAACTCTGTGCAACCCTTAATACTCAGATCCAATGTGTGTATTTGGAGCCGTAGTGAGGTTTCAAAAGTATTCTGCTGCAGTTAGACCATATGGGTCTCTTACTCACAAGAAATCTTTATGTTTATTTTCCACAGGGAAAATGAAGAATTAAAAAAATGGAAACATAAATTCAGTAAGTAGCATCTGGGTCTGTCTACAATTAATGAAAAGAGAATAATAAATTACATACAAATTTGGTGTTCCTAAACTATATGTTTGATTTATTTTTGTTTTATAGGATGGGAATAAGAACAAAAAATAAAAATAATAGGGAAGTAGAGTTTAATTTTAGATATATCTGAAGAGACAATAAAATAGACTTTCTTAAAAAAAATTCAGATTCATTCATATGTCAGGACACATTCACATAAACAATGAAGAAAAGTACAAGGAATTCTTTATTAAATTATTACATTTCTAGTCACATGACTATTGGTCTCCTTCACTACAATTCCACAACTTCAAATTAAAATTATTTGTCCTGACGTTATAGAAAAAGGCAGCCCACATTTTCATACTTTGATAATCTCTCACATCCTCTTTAAAAGAAGGAGAGATAAGATTTGGTGAGGAAGAATAGGAAGGACCCAGCATTGTGAGCAGGGATTTGTTGGTTTATCAGAGCGGCTGCAGTGTCTACTCTGTGTTGCTCATCTACAAATGAAAGGTTAGAAAACAGCCATAGGAGGGAACTGTCTTAACCATCAAGTATTCAGATTTAACAGAACAGAAGCAATGCTTCAGAAAGTAAGTGCTATTAAGTAGTCATATTATCTAGGTGTATATGAATTTTCCTCTTCTAGTGAACCCATGCTGAGGGGACAATGGCAAAAAATTCCACCTGAAATTCAGTAGGTAGAAAAAATGTAACTAAAATTATTACTTATTTATTATTTATTTGCATTTTTGATATGTCTCACTTGGTTGCTTTGATGGTTTGGCATATGCTTGACCCAGGGAGTTGCACTATTACGAGGTGTGACCTTGTTGGAGTAGGTGTGTCACTGTGGACATGGGCTTAAGTCCCTCACCATAGCTTCCTGGCAGTCAGTCTTCCACTAGCAGCCTTTAGATGAAAATGATGAACTCTTAGCTCTACCTGTACCATGACTGCCTGGATGTTGCCATGTTCTTTCTTGCCTTGATGATAATGGACTGAACCTCTGAACCAGTAAGTCAGCCCCGATTAAACGTTGTCTATATAAAGCTTGCCTTGGTCATGGTGTCTTTTCACAGCATTAAAACTATAACTAAGACACTTGAACTTCTCATAATTCTCTTTCTCAGCCTGCAGCAATCACAGGAGGAGAGAGGGAGGGTTCTGGGTGGAAAGGGGGACAGAGAGGGGAAGTGGGGAGCATGATCAAGTATTGGGAGGGGGAAAAGAACTGAAGCCCTGAGGGCCAACAGTAAGAATGGAAACAGGCAAGCTCAGGAGGTAGGAGCTGGGGTAACCCTCTAGAATGTACCAGAGACCTGGGAGGTGAGAGACTCTCTGGACTCAAAGGGAAGGACCATAGATGAAATGCCCTACAGAAGGGAGAGGGAATTAGTAGAGCCCACCTCCAGCAGAAAAAAAGCAGGACATCAAGTAAGGGCTGCCATCCCACAGTCAAAAGCTCTGACCCATAATTGTTCCTGTCTGAAAGAACTGCAGGGACAAAGAAATGGAGAAGACCCTGAGGAAAAGGAGGGACAGAATCAGGTCTAAAGTGGGATCCAGCTCAAGGGGAGGCTCCAAGGCCTGAAACTATTACTGAGGCTATGGAGTGCTCAGAAAAAGGGGCCTGTCTTGACTGCCCTGTGAAAGACCCAACAAACAGCTGACAGAGTCAGGTATCTGCACCCAACCAATGAACAGAAGCTGCTGACCCCTGTGGTTGAATTAGGCAAAAGCTGAAAGAAGATGAGGAGGGGGAGCCTGTAGGAGGACCAGCAGTCTCAATTAACCTGGACCTGGAGAGCTCCAGACACTGTGACAGCAACCGGGCAGCACACACCAGCTGAGATGAGGCCCCCAACACACAGACAGCAGAGGACTGCCAGGTCTGGGTTCAGTCAGAGAAGATGCACCTAACCCTCAAGAGATTGGAGGCCCCAGGGAGTGGGGAGGTCTGGTGGGGTGGGGGGTTGAGGCAGGAGACATCCTCGTGAAGACGGAGGTGGGGTATGGGATTTGAAACAGTCAGAAGGAAGACATGAGGGGGAAAATCTGGAGTGTAAAACAAAACAAAACAAAACAAAACAAAAAACAAACAAAAAAGCAGAATAAATAAAAGAAAGAGTGTTAGGATTATGGGTGCAAGAGGCCATTTCAGACTCAAGATAACTATTAAAGACATATACTAAAAGTCTCACTTTAATTTCACATTATTGTCATTTTGATATTTTAAAATTATTTATTGATGACGTCTAATCTGCCATGACAATGACCGTTTTCATTGCTTTAGATGTAACCATGAAAGCTAACTGACAAAATTATTCAACTTTTAAAATCTCTCAAAATCCCCGGTCACTATGTCTCCTTCTCTTGCCATTTCCAATATTGCAAAAGTTAGGATTGCAAAGATTTTAAATATTTAAACACTCCCTGAGCAACTTAGATTTAGGTCATTTCATTTCAACAAAAACACCAACTTAAAATTTCATAGATAATCCTTTATTACAAAAATAGCTGCATAATACTAGGGAATCAATGATTCTTTGGGAAACTTTAATTCTGCATGGTTTGTGTCTGTAGTCATTTCAAGGTGACCATGCATCACTTGCCCTACATGTCACCCGCCGATAACATGACCCTAGGCAACCTCCGGCTGTGTTTGGTTCTCACAGACAGTTCACTTATGCTGTTTCTGAGTAAACTCATTTATTCTCCTTCATCAACAGTCATTCTCTGTTTTATAACTCAATCAAAGCCTATACTGTTATATTGCCGACCATCAGAGAAGCACCAACAAAGGACTCACTCCAAAGGAAAACCCTAGAAACCTGCCTGGAGGGAGAGAGGGCACCTGTGAGTACAGTCCAGGTAAACTAAACAGAAGAAAAGTAGACTCTCACCTGAGAAAGTTGGCAGCTTAAACAGCCTGAGTATCTACTCATGTATAATTTTAAAAGCCTTTCAAACAACTGCTAACTGAAACGGATTGTGTGTGTGTGTGTGTGTGTGTGTGTGTGTGTGTGTGTGTGTGTGTGTGTGCGTGTGTGTGTGTGCATGTGTGTATGTGTGTGTGTGCATGTGTGTGTGTGAGATTGTATGTGTATGTGTGCCTGTGTGAGTGTGGTGTGTGTGTGTGTGTGTGTGATTGTATGTGTGTGTATATGTATGTGTATGTTTGTCTGTGTCTGTGTGTAATGCTATACCATCATGTTTTTCTGGTCTAGAAACAGGAAGGAAGCTTCTGTTAAAAAGTAGCAAAGAGAGTGAGTATTTATGTGGAAGAATTTACTATTATTTTCACTAAAGTGCATTCTCATCTATCCATGCTACTAATTTTATACTTCTCTAGATGTTAACATGTCATTTAACAATCTATCCATTAAAGTTTATGATATAGTTAACGAAAAGGTGCAGAACAATTTAAGAAATTTACAGTTTACTTTAAGTTTTTTAATGCACACATATACACATATATAGATAGATAAATAGATTAATTTTCCTTTTCTATGTAATAGTGATTTAACTTTGCAAACTGGGGAATATATTGAAATTTGAAACTGTGAACTGCATTCAGGGTTCAGCTTGAAAGAAAATTAAATTGAAGCTCCACCCATGAGAAGCCAGGGGAACCAGATTCCATATTCCATCCCTCTTCAATTTTCCCATGCCCTCCATTTTCCCCATAGATCTTAGGTCATAGAGAGAATTCCACATGTATTCATTTCAATATTTCTCAGCTTATTTACATAAAACACAATATTGTAAAACTTAATGTAGGACTAAGTATTAGTAGTTTGTAATGCAATTCAGCTTTACAGATGGTAGGTAGTTGTATATGAAATATTTTTATTAAGATATAGACATACTGCTAAGCAGAGGTATGCAAATATGGCAAAAAAAGAACTTGGAAATGTATGACATAAATCTGTCAGGAGCCAGTTAAAAACAAAGGCACTCTGAGATAAATAAAGTTATGGAAGTTAAGGCACATTTGCAAAATACATAAGGTGTTTTCCTGTAACAATTGTTTTTCAGATCCCTTCTGAGTCCATTGAAAAAACCATTTGCAATCAATATCAAGGAATCTTGGTTGAGCATAACATCCCTTATTCCCAGCAAGCAAGAAAGGGTCTGTCGGACTTGCATGTGTACCGTAGCACGTCCTAGATTGCTGTTACTTCTTTCCAACTGCTATTCTGTACTCAAAATTGTTTGAAGATAAGCACTATGGTTGTAGAATATTTCTTTTAAGAGAGTACCTGGAACCCATTATACCTTTGTTCCAGGTAATATCATAGCCCTCTGAATGGTCCATTCAGTTCACTGTGTCTAATAATACCAAAATATAAAAATTTGGGAAAATATACTAAATCAATAGCTTGAGAAAACATACCTATATTTTATTGTAGGTACTATATATAAAAATCTACTAAATGTGTGTGTGTGCATGCATGCGTGTGTGTGTGTGTGCTTGCGTGTGTGTGTGTGTAAATGTTGCAGTTTTAAATGCATAATGCAGTCTAATATCTGGAAATGAACACTAACACTATAGACTGAAATGAACATTTGAACCATAATTATAACACATATTATAAGGTACCATAAAAAGTTAGTAATAATGGTGATGATGATGATTTTGTTTTACTCATATATCTCCATTCTTTGTCTCTTATCAAATTTTGTAACTGCTTTATAAATAGAAGGTTTTATACAAAAGAAAACTAGTTATTTTATGTATCTTTTACTTCTATTGTATAGCTGTACTGTGAAAAGCTAGGACATCTCATTAAACCTGAATTGAATGTATATATGTGTTTGTGTATAGGTGATTGTCTGCCTCTGTGCATGTTTATGTATAAGGTGCTTTTATGTGTAGTTGCTCAACTACATTACAATGTAAAGGACAGAGGACATCTTCAGAAGTCACACAGGACTATCCAGGTTACGTGTGTGTGTGTGTGTGTGTGTGTGTGTGTGTGTGTGTGTGTGTGTGCATGCATGCATATTAATACATGGATCATTGACTCCTAGGAATATTGATAGCACCAGAATTGGAAATTTTTGCATCCAAATTTATATATTTAGGTAGATTCTGTTAGTCATTTATACCATGTACACATGCTTGCAAGGTGAGTAATTTTTGATTTACCTATCTGTTCCCTTTATTATATGCATGTTTCAACATCACCTATGATGACCAAGGTACTGTTGCAATAAGTTAATGCATATCCATGTCATAATGTAAGGATGACAAGAGGCTAGAAATTTATTTTAATAATATTTTAGCTATTGAGTTCTAAAACCACTAGCTCAACCAATACATCACAGTATGTAGCAGTATTTCTTCAGTTATCTTTATCAAACACAATTTTATAGGTCAAAACTTTGGGGGATCCACATGATTCACTTGTAAGGACAGGAACGTGGCATAAATTGTCTTTGATTATAAAGAATGGTTACCAAAATAGAGATGACTCAACTCTTGCAAAGTGAAGGTGTGTTGCAATGGTAATTGGTTCTGTGCTCCAGTGACATGTAATTTTATAATACGTTTTAGAACATTTAACCTATCCACATTTTTCCAGCACGGTGCAACAGTGAGAGGCCTTACTATTGTTACACCGTCTACTGCAGCTACTTATGTGCTATTTATATAGAGAAATGAAAGAGAATTCTTACTTTACTGGTGGTCTCTTCCAGCCACTAAAGAGCTGCATGGCCTAGATATGTCATCAACCACGGGGACTATTTGATTCGCTTTGTCCATAATCGATTATTTGACTTTTACTAGAAAAGCAAACTCAAAAATGTCTAAAAGGGAGAGGAAATATGTTCAACTCCATGTCAAAAATTTCTACAATTTTTTGAAGCTGAAAGGAATGCCCACAAACATCCTGACTCCAGTCATATTTTGAGGAGTCATGCATAAATCATGTGGCAAAGGAAAAGAAATGTTTCATGACACGGAGAAAGAGACATATTTCTTACCTCAACTAGTATTTGGGAGAACTTCCCCTGACTGGGGAGAAGTCCATTATACCAAAGTGGAAAATGCATGAAATCTTTGTCCAAGGAAAGACCTTGATAACCCATCTTTATAATTGACTCACAATTCTTAGCAAAACTCTTAAACTCATAGAATCCCAGTATCTTCTTTCACATAAAGAATAAAATAATACATGCCTACTTTATTTAGTTGTGAGGAGAAAATATCTGGTCTCCTTTCACATTTGTAAACACACTATAAAACTAAGTATATGTGTCCAGCATGCACAAGAATCCTGTAGGTTACTTAACTTATCCGAAAAATAGTGATGCCTGTTTTGTGCTCACCCTTTCTTTACTGTTTGTGTCATCTGTTGATATAAACTTGCAACTGAACTTACTTCTATTTTGTGGAAATGCAATTTGAAATGGCCCATTCACACCATAGTACTAAATATCTTCATCCGTGGACACTGAATTCTTCTAGTGAACAAAGTGGTTTATTTATATTGTAAAGGAGAATGATGTGAAGCATGGTGAACTGTCTGCAGGACTTTGTGATGTTCCTCAGGACTCCTCAACACAAGTCATTCCCAAAACCAAGAGCACACTCAACCTGGGCTATGGCATCCCCTCTCATTCTCAAGGGCAGAACTCTAGTTAAAAGAATTGCGTATGCTTCGTTTTCTGTCCTGACACCTGCCACGTCATATTTTGCATAAGGCATGGTGGATTCTGTCAGATTACCAGGTGATAACATAACCATCTGAAGCATTAGCAGGAGACTTTCTTTTGACATCAGCTGTCACACTGTATGGGAACCAAATTTGCTTCCTTAAAATCGTTTGCATTTTGTTCTGAGCACTCCACATTGTTCCTAGAGTCTTTGAGCAGCCTTATTGAATCTTCGGTGCTATTAACAAATCTTAATCGCTCAGGGAGTCAGCACAGTTGGGAACTGTAATCAGAGCAAATTCCCCATTTGAATCTAGCACAGAAGTTACCAATGAAACTAACAGAGGGATAACACAAATGCAACGATTCTGTCTCCTGTCCTTCATTCTCCGTGAATAGAACAAAGGCATGAAGTCACCCACATGTAAGCCTAGTCTTCCTTGAATTTGCATCATCAACAAGAATATGAACACATCCCAAAATAGACTACTGTTAGTTTAAATTTAGAAGCATCCCAACAGTTATCAGTTTTGCTTTTCAGAGTGGATGACTGTACATCTGGATATCCAATCCAGTCAAGAGGCAATCCGCATAATAGGTTCAGGTTGCACCATAGCCTGACATCTGCTCTGCAGATCCAATCTGACTTTGCATATGAACCCTTGAAACATAGCAATTAGGCTTCCATTAACTCCAAGCAGTTCCCATCAGCTTGTATTTTTTTGTTTTAAATGATAAGGGCTCACAGATTAAGCCAGCTCAATTAGACACAAGACGTCTCCTTTTTTTTTTTTTTTTTTTTTTTTTTTTTTGGTGTTTTGGATTTTTTTTTCTTATAAGATTGGAGGCTGTTCTTTCTCTGAAATGCTCCCTCCATAAGGCAATGTCATCGCTGTTTCCCCTTGAGTTACTAGAAACCCCATTTTTCTAATCACTCCCCATGGTTTCATATTTTAAAACAATAAAGCACTTAAGGTTTAAGGAAGGGTTAAATCATAAAAGAGCACGCTTTCTACCATCAAAGGCACTGATTTATGACAAGAGCTCTTTTAGTCAATTATTGTCTAAAAGGCTAAATGTACCTCCTGGGGTCCAGAATTTAGTCATAGAATGAGTCTGGCTTGCATTGCCAGAATTGGTCATTAATTATGATGACCACAGGTAGCAATCCATATATATCTTAGCTTTTTGTGGAAAGTGTGTCACATGAACACTGCTCAAACTAAAGTAAAAGTCAATCTGCTGGGGGGAAGCATAAAGTGGAGACACAGTGATAAAATTAAGACCCTTTACATTACTGTGCCAAAGGATTGAATTAGAAATCTGAAAATCACAGAGATATATAATGTAATACGCATACTTCTCTTTCTTATTTGCCTATGTTTAGAAGAAAAAAAAACACTGGAAATAAAACAATAATACTTTTTGCTTTCCAGGTCATAGTGCACATGCTATTCTAAAACCCAGGCAAAGTTGCTGTCACATCCATTGCTTTATAAAAGCCTTAAATCTTGGTTTCAACTAGCAAAATCATTCATGGTTTAGCTTCCAGGTGCGTTCCTTCCGGCAGCATTGTAGAGCACCTCTCCCACGTCAGTGATTCTCCATTTACCAAACACCAATACTTCCTACGGCTTCTTCGGCGTTTATGAATATGGTATTTTAACGTCCATGAAAAATACTTTTAGATGATTGCCTGTGCACCTTTTTTTTGCTAGAGAACATTGTAGTCATCAGGGTGGCCGTAATCTTGTTACTATTTGCATAATCGCTTTCCTTAGAAGAATTGTGAAAGGTGGGATGCATGAAAATATCAGAACAGGTTCATTAGGATCCAAACTTTGAACACTTAACCCCCTAACTAACCACTTAATAGCACTGCCTTTTAATATAATTAATTTTTTCCTGCTATAATAATTTGGTAAGTTTGGGGGAATGTTTCCTGGTTACACTTATGACCTTTCTATTTCTCCACGTAGTTATGCTGCTGATCCACAATAGAAATGAACTTGGAAGGACCTAGGTACAAGTCCTCCAATTTAATGATAAGGTTTTTATTTAGACAGTAAGAGATTGGAGTCCATCTTGATCAGAGATTCCATTTTAGTGTACATTTGTGTCTTACATTAAAATTGATGTGAAATCTTATTCATTGTTCCTTTCCCTGTGATTGTTTAGAGACGAATGTGCACCAACTGCATATTACGCAATAAATAAAAATAACCTGGGAACATGTGAAATGAAATTAAGGGAAGACAGGATTAAAAAAAGTTAAGAAAATGTGCGAGCACAAAAATGATAGGATTTTCTGTCTCCCCAATTAGCTAAAGACGTAGGGATCCTTGTCTGTCCTAAATATTCCATGCATGATAGGAATAAAGGTACTGAACACTTTCTTGTTTATGTCAGCACAAAAACATCAATAGGTTTATGTATTCAAAAAGGCTAAAACATGAAGAGTTATATCTCTCAGATATCTAAAAGGAAAGATGTGAATACACTTTTGGCCAGCCACATAACACAACATTCTTGCAGGGAAAAAAAATGAGGAAAAAAAAGATAAGAAGTATTGCACATAAACGGAAATAGCTTCCTCAGTGACAGAGGGCTCCATCTGAATTCCTATGTGCAATTCAGTCAGCTTTAAAGTTTACTGATTTTGGCATGCATTAGGTAAGTCATGAAAGGCAAACTGAAAGAGAAATGCTTCCTTATGGAGTCGGGGTATGCTAAGCAGAGCTCAATTCCCAAACCTCTACTTTTTGGTAGGCTGAACACTGTTAGAGAACACACTTATTCTAATATCCCTGGAGGAATCAGGTGCTGCATATACCTGCAGGGCACAATACCCACCACACAGGACCTCGTTTAAACTAAGAACTGAGAAGGATGCATGTGAGGATCTCTAATATAAAAACGTACAAAAAAATAATGCAATTTAAACTCTCTAGAACAACAATTCCCTGGCCTGGTGTTGCTTCATAATTTACAAAAGTGAGTTTTAATTTGCTTAGTGATAGTGGGCTTATTTGCCAGAAAATGATTTAAAAAGAAACCATTTTTGAAATGAAAATGAGAAGGAAGATGCCACAATTTAGTAAAGTGTGGCTTTCCCCTCTGCTAAGAACAATAGTCGTGTTTTCTGTCCTAATGAGCTTTGCTCAGGTAGGAAGAGAGGCCTTGCTCTATGAAATGTGTTATTAGCATTGCTTTACTAAAATAAGTAAAATACGATCCAAGTTAAATCAATTCCATCAATCCTAAACCTGATTCCTTGGTCAATTATTAAAAGCTCATCTATACTCTAAAATATCGATAGAAGTGTCTAAAGCTCTGGGAACAAGAACATGCATTTAATTTGTAAAATTTTAGACAAGCGTGATATAGCCAACTGATACTGAACAAAATTATAATGTTCAAGACCACAATTCCCTGTGTAAATGACTTTTATCCTTCAATGCTTAACAATGGACATCAAACGTCCAGAGGCACAACAGTCCTACAGCTTATAATGACTTCCCTCCCAAAGCTCTGGGTAGAAGGCTCAGAAGGAATGCATTAAGAACGAAGCACACGGACTGGATGCAGCACAGTTCTCTATGTCACTGTGCGCTTAGTGTAAGAAATAAAACAGGGTGTCTCTACAGTAACACTCTACACTAAGAGTTTTGGGACAAAACCAAAGAATAGACCTCTGATTTTCTGCACTCCATCAGAAAACATAATCTCAATTTAGTGTAAGGTAATGTGACATATGAAATGTATATCATAGGTTATATGCTGACATATATCAAGCTAACTTTTCTTATATTTCCCAGTGATTTTAGTCCCATAAAGAATTTAGATCTATTTGACTCCTCCGGGTCAATGTGTGTGTGTGTGTGTGTGTGTGTGTGTGTGTGTGTGTGTGTGTGTGCGTAAAATATATCTCACCTTTTATTGATCATACAATTTTGTACAACCCTTTAGGAATTTAAAATGTTCCCATCCATCTTTTATTTTGGAAAAATACAAAAATAATTGAAAGAGAAATGAAAGTTCATTCCACCTGTTCTTCATTTTCTCCCTAACTGGCTTGTGATGTACTCCTAGGTACATTGCTTCTGTGGCCTAAAACAGGGCCTTCATTCAACTAATTCTATCACAAAACACACACACACACACAAGGAAACAAAAACAGAATGGAAAATCCATTACACACCACCATGCAAAGGAGAGATGATAGTTTTGGAATACCCATTTTAACATTTATTGTATGGTGTTATACAAAGCCATCTTTGAATGGCTGTCTAAATATTTGTATCAAGTGTCAGAGAAATAGAATTAATCAAGAATTCGTGATTTATTCTGAATGAGAGGCTTGGAAGTGAAGCACTTCTTTATTAAGATTCTTAGGCTTCTTGGAAGCATTCAGAATTCGTTATTTTTACCTTGTCAACTTTTTGTTCTTCCTTTCTTAAACATGATAAGAATGTTGAGGGATTTTCTAAACCTCATTTAGTACCATGAAGCTCAACAGTGTTAATTGAGACGAAGTATGATTTCTTAACAATGAGAAGCGAGTATTCTTTTCTACAGAAAAATCATCTTATTCCATTAAATCACTAATTTTGATGTTATTGTTTATATTGTACTTTCTGTGCTATACAGTGGTAAATTTCATAGAGGTGAAGCTAGAGGCAGATATTGAGATGGGCAGGATGTAACTTTTAAAATATAAGACTGCATCCTGAATAAAGATTAAGTAAGGCATTAATTCATACTAGTCCACCTTAAGGGCAAATTACTCCTGCAAGGTTACAGTACTATTTTTATAGGATATAAAGTATACTAGCATAATGAATGAAAAATATTCAGAAAGTGTTTAGAAGTCCCTTCAATGACATTTCTCAAACTTCAGAAGAGAGGATATATCTATCAATAAAATGACACCAAAACCGTATTTTAAAAGAATTTAATATTAACACTTGCTTTTGAAAGATGACATTATAGGGTTTTAATATCTATAATCAGAAAGTCTTCTGCTCTTGACTTGCAAGGCAATAAGTTTAAGAATTAATTTTGTCTGCTATAAAGATAGCTTGCCTTTAATCTTCATATTTAATAGGTCTCCCTTTGCTGAATGTTGTAGGCAGGTAATTGAGGAAGTAGTCCACGTTCCATTTTAGACAACATGAAATGACATTGAAATGTCTCCAGATATTTCTAGGAAACTCGCACGAAATACTCTGATGCATTTGGTATCAAACAAGAGCTGAAATCTTTGTGCATGGTACAGCTTTTGCTAAGACACTGTGTAATAAAGATAGCCCCATCTTTCTTACAATTTACAGGCTACAATGCTAAACATATATAAAATATTATTTCATTTCTGATCATATAAGTACAATAGAAGATGTCCCAGAAATCCTGTATTACTTCATCCAATGCAATATATCGATATGGTTTTAAAGACAAACATAAAACTAACGAAACAAAACAAACATACTAATAGCCACTGACATTTTGATTGAAGATCTCTACCACTATTTTGTCAAAGGCAATCTTGAAAACTTTGCTCAGTAAACTTTGTAAAGTGCATAAAAATATGCACAGAGCATCAGAAACAAGAAACTGACCCTATCCAAAATAGATCCTTCCAGGAATCCCTGAGACCCTTTATACTTAGTAGTGGCAGTGGTTACATTAAGGACTCAGGAAGACATTCCAAATCTGAAGTGCTTTCAGTGCTAAAGAAGGACTGGCAACTTCTTTCTCTTTTATTAATCTTCTTTGCCAGAAATGACTTTTTCAATCAAAACAAACTTTCACTTTAGGGGAGTAGGGTTTTTTTTTCCAATAACATTTGAATACAGTACAGTTCAGCTTTGCCACTCCTCATCTTTCTTTTGAGAATGGAATTCCAGTTAGTCCAGAATCCATTGTGAGTCTGCCTCTTTCTTCCAAGGTTAGTTAACTATCCATGGTTCTGAATTTTGCTATATGTGTGCCCAGAGGCAAGGGGAAGCATTTTTATACATACCAAGTATATGAACAATGTTGGGAAGATGCTCTAATGGACCGTCTCTCTGCTCCCCTTCTCTAGCCTGCAGCATTTTATCTATTCTGCATGTATTACGGTTCATCTGGAAAGGCTCCTGGAAGTATTGTTTTCATATTTAACAATCTTTTTTTTCTCATTTAATTTCTTATTTTATATAGTTAAAATTAGGTTGCTAGTGTATTTAAACCTTCAGAACTTAATCTTTTTAATACGAGATGAACATGATTCACAAAATGAAACGTCTTTATCTTTGCAATTATACAGCTCTACTTCTCTACTTGGAGTATGTGTTTGTGTGTATCACTCTCCCTCTCCCTCTCCCTCTCCCTCTCCCTCTCCCTCTCCCTCTCCCTCTCCCTCTCTCCCTCCCCCTCCCTTCCTCCCCCACCCCCTCTGTGTGTATGCATGTGTTTGTTTGTTTTGGGTTCTTGGGTTCTCTCTTTTTTTTTGAAGCCAGGCCTCTCTGTGTCCTGGAACTCACCACACTGGTCTTGAAGTCACAGATATCCACCTCCCTCTGCCTCTGAGATTTGGGGGTTAAAGGAAGGAACCACTGCTCCCAGCTATAGTGTTATTTTTAATATGAGAGGCCTGGTCGAGGCAGTGGGAAAGGAAGAGCAGATGTTCACATAACAAATACACAACTGTGGGTGACTATCTGCTAGGATGACCACAGCATGATGTTTCATGACATGTAGGCACCCAGTCAGGGTCCAGCGTTAGGTCTCCTATTTAGGTGGCTCGCTCAGTCCCAGCAGAGAAGCCACATTTGCCTTACTTTAAAGTGGCCTATTTGGCTCATGTTCATAGCAGAGCTAATGGGCTTGAAGAGGCTGCCATATCTGTCCTTTAATCAAAAGGAATAATTACTGAGATTGAGTGATATGGGAAGTAGGCCAGAAAATTGGAGACTGTCTTCCAACAAACTCCCACCTTTTCCACAGCCGAAGCCATTTCCTCCTTTCTGTGCTGTGAACCCGCTTATGTGTGGAACTTCGTTCCCTTTCCCTTTGTCCACGTGTATTAGAAAAGTATTTTTACAAATGAGCTGCTAGGAAGTAGCTGATGTCTGGACCTGATTGTTCCTTTTTTGCTTTGGGGTCCGCGATCTCACTAGCAAAGGGCTCTCTCTCTCTCTCTCTCTCTCTCTCTCTCTCTCTCTCTCTCTCTCTCTCTCTTGCTCCTCATCTCCTACCCTCAGCACCAGCCGATGAGTATGCATCACAAGCAGGATGAAACTATCATATCCTTAAACAAATGTCCTTTTCAAAGGTATAATATAAAGCAGACCTAGAAAGTCTGCTGCTGTAATGATTTCATGTTTTGCTGATCTTGGTGTTTTCCTCTGAAAGGCTTTTTAGTGGTCCCCAGTGAAACGTTGAGATCAGCATTTAAATGCCGGTCTATCTTTTTTAACATACTTTCAGTCCTCAGAAGTCACTACATCTCTGAAGCTTTGAGGATTTATAAAAATGTCTCAGTTGTTAAAGACACCTCTCGTGCCCCCTCCCCTGCAATGTTACATTAATTGGAACTTGAAACCTTCTTGTCCTTGGTGATTTGGAGGAATCAGACCACTAAGATTTGTTCAAGACCATTTCTTACGTGAAGCAAATCTCCCCAGACATTTAGGGACCAATTATAGGAATTCTTATATTCTTTGGATTTTTTCATAGCTGATGTACTTGCAATGATTCCTCTCCTAGGTAACAGAAACATGCACATGTGCAGGAGATGTAGGAGAGAAAAACGGAAGTGAAAAAGAGTAATTATGTTGTTTCTTGTTGTCTACAGCAACCAGCATTTGGTTAGAACGCCCGTGCATGTTTTAATTTAAATGAAAAGATTAAGCAAAAGAAGTCAACATTCTCTTTAAAATTACCATGTTTCTGAATCAATCAACATATTCATTTAAATCGAAAGCAGCCTTCCATTCATTTCGGTTCCCTTTCCTTCCTCTGTCCTCTGATGTCCTTCCCTACAGTCTTTACAGACATCAGAAAGACATTTTTTTTAGCACTCAATACCAGAGAAAAATCTTATGAAGACTTGAGGACTTTATGCTCTGGAATGTTCTCATCTACCTGTTAGACTACAAAACATAGAGAGTTGTCCTGAGATCAATATGGTAAGATAAAGAAGAGACTTTTACCATTAGAGGATGGATTATAAACTGGGCATTGTAGCAACATGGCTCTATTCTACTCCTGACTGAGGTAGGAAGATTACTTCATCCCATCACAACAGAACCTGCTCAAAGGGGGAATACACCACACATGCATGCATGCATGCACATGCAGGCACACACACACACACACACACACACACACACACACACAAATACAGGCACATGTATGAGCACACATATTACTATAGAGCCCATGGATATAAAATCATTGCATGACTTCCTCGGTTGTCCTTATAGCATGCACTGAAACAAACTCTGAATAGCTTCTGGGGGAAGAGAATTGGAAGGTGGGGAAATCAGAATGTTTCCTTCCCTACATTTATGCTCAGACCTTGAAGTTGCTGCCCTACTGTGGTCTGCAGCAACAATAGCCAATAGTTCTGCATAACAAAGGGTGAAAGACAGAGACAAGTTCTAGAACTTGTCTAGTGTGAAGACCTTGTAGCAAGTATGAAAGGGCAAGGAGAAAGCAGCAGCACCATGGAGTCCTGCTGATGACTGCCTCAGCTGGAATCCTTTTTGTCCCTTTTTTGTCACACTGGGCACACTATTTCAAGCATATGCAAGCCTCATTTTTCTTTATTTATGAAATGTTATCACAGTAATGCCTACATTAGGTATGTGAGGAATACTTAATATGTTATATTAAGTTTAACATATGATGTCTTGCACACTGCTGACAAATATTCATTACTTAATTACCTTTATCTGGTGTTGTAGGAAAGGAGATAAACAACCACAGTACAACATTTATACAGGAAATAGTATTGTTAAAGCAGCAACCAAGCTAGGAATACTAATGGCAACAGTTTTTAAAAGTTTTTCCTTCTAAATACTTGTAGGATAGAGCAGCTTTTCTGCAAAAGAAGTTGTAACAGCTACTTTTCCATCTATTCAGAACAAAGTTTCCCCTTCCTATTATTACCTTTGAAATTAGGCAGTGACAATAGAAATACAATATATTTTTTATAACGTTCACGTTCTTAAATTGTTTTTTGTTGGAACAATTTGGAACAGGTTGGGAAGTTTATTCTTTACCCTGTATAATGCTTTTTAATCACTGTTTTGCAAATACAGAATAAGAAGTAGGAAAAAAAAAGCAATGAAAGTATTTCATCATTTTTGGACCTAAACACCTCCAAAGTAAAACTTTTCTGAGGGTTTATGAAAACAGAAATGTTTTAAATCACACTTTAAAACCCACTTTGAATTGTAATAAAATTGAAAAGATTACTCAAACTATGGGTTTCTGTATCAAGCAAGAAAGGTCAGTGTTACTCAGTATGATTGAAGTTGCTTACACATAAGCTTGAGCACATTGCCAAGAGGTGGGATGAAACACAAAGGCATCTTGAGTCAACATTCATCACTGACCAACCACTGACTTTTATGTTCATTTCCAGGACTCCATTAACACTTTCAGTGACATGACATGTTATTCTTACACATAACGCATTTAAGACTGCTAAGAATGTCAAGAATGAGAACCATGATTTAAATATAGAGACCAATTAGCAACTTATGCTTATTAATAAAGTGATCCCATACTTGTTCTAAATTTGCTAATAAACAACTTATAAACAGAGTAACTAGCATTTACCCTTTATAAGAACAGGCATTTACTGGTCATCCCTCACCTAACAGAACACTAATTTAATTCTTTATTTTCTTTGCCCAAGACTATTTCTCCCATATTTTGTGGCTTTTTTTGTCTGTTTCCCTACTATATGGGAAACTACTATAAGTAGTTAATATATATCACAAATGGCTTCCCTTTGTACTCCTGTTTGATTCCAGATACCTGTTTTAATAAAAAAATAATAATTCTTAAACTGCAGTCAAAACACCAGCCTTTTCTTGACTGTGACCTATTTGATGACTTTAATGCAAAAGCACAACCTTTCATTGTATTCAGTGGTCAAGCTGCTGTTGAGTTTTCTACGCTTTAGTGGATGAGTTGAGATGCCCTTGAGGGTGGCCCTGGTTACATCTAGTGGTCACAAAGCAAAGAGAACAAAACAAAGTCACATAATGGCTTCGGGGAACCTGTCAGAGTTGTTTGGGGCAGTCATGTCCACTGTATATAAGGGTGGCTAAGGCAATGACTAAAAATAGATTGTATCCTCTTCACGTATTAAATTATCAAAGCATAAATTGATTAAGTTTCATGGCTACTTAGATATTTGGTTTAAATGTCCTTCTTTTGTCTAAGTTTACTTCTTTGCACAGACTTGAGAAAGGACCACTAGAACATTTGCTGTGTTCTTTTGTTTAATGTTGTTTTTGTTTCCTGCTACTAGAATTCAAATATCTGAAAGAGAGACTCCTACTTGCCCTTCCATGATATTCCTCATTTTCTCTTGGAGACACTCATACAGCATCCAGTGAGTAACGTGACCTTATTTCCAGCTTTCTTTCCCATGGCTTTTCATGAGATTTGCTGAAAGTACTTACGTCTGAATATTTGACAGAAAGGAAACTGAGGTCTACTGCTTAGTTGATAATGGGGACTTTTTTAAAGAAAACTTGATGTAAATGATGATAAATGGACCTGTGGTAAGGAACCCAGGGGGAACTACCACCCTCTAAAATCCTGTACTGCAAGAGATTGGAGACTCCATAGGCATCAATCTCATTTCAAAGAGCAACTAACCATTAGATATACTTCTGTGAGCTGGGAAAACCATGTTCAAGAATAGAGGAGGCAAAGGAAAGAAAACAAGTATCTTTTGCATTGATCAACATGGAGCCAAAAAGGAAAGGTATTATTACGGTCAGGAACTTTATGTTTGTAAGTCCATGTGCAATCTCAAGAAATGACAACTAGAGTGGAGCTTCAGAGACATTCCTACTGAATTCTCAACATATCCACTTTAAAAATATTTTTATATTTTGAGATTATGATATAATTACATCCACCCTCCCTCTTTTTCAATCCCTTATGTTCTGCCATGTACCTCCCTACTATTTTTAAAACTCATGGCGTCCTTTTTAAATTGTTGTTACATGTGTATGTGTGTGTGTTCCTAAATTTATAAATGCAACTTGCTCAATCTATATAATGTAACTTGTTTAAATAGGTTTTCCTGGCTTATATTTAAGGCACAAGGCTTAGATACTCCCAGGTTTGCATATTATTTTCGTTTTCTTTTTTCAAATTGCCTTAATTTTAAATTTAAAATAAAAGTTCATTATTTCTCTACTTGCCTACTCGTCTCTCTCCCCATCAATTTTCATCTTTTAACTCCATGGGCTATTCTTTTTGTTACTTTTATACACACATACACACACACACACACACACACACACACACACACACACACACACACACAAGCATAACTATGTAACTGCACCCTGCTCAGTCTCCTTGGTTTAACTTACATGTACATGATTTCAGGACTGAGAATGTGGGACTAGATAAATGTGAGTGGAGGGGGATCTCCCATAGGGTAAGTATCCATCTCTCCTGCTCTTGGAACTCTTAGTCATCTGTAGTTCTTGTTTGGGGACAGTGTTTTGTGTGATTTTCCTTTCTTTCTAAGATGACTATTGGCCTTGGGTTGGCTCATTTCTTGTGTAGATAGCCGTGTTTTGAGGTATCATGTGTGCAGCCTCCCTGCCGCTTCTAAGAGACACACTGTCACTCAGACTACTTCCTCCTCTGGCCCTCAAGACACAATTCTTTTGTTGTAGGGTTCTCTAGCTAAGGGTTTGTAAGGGATCCATCTCCATGTCTCAAGACAGACATCCCAACTTACAGAAGCGAAGCTGGAGTGATAGTTCGTGAATCCCTCCAAATTTTATCTTCTTAGAAAGGCCTTACAAGGCCTCTCTGTGTTGCATTTGTTCTAAGAATTGTCAATTTTACATTAAATAAAAGCAAGAGCTGCCTGTGGAGGTAAGAACACGCCATGCCCCTAGAATAAACCTGTGTGTCTTACTGTTGATAGCAATTGGAACTCTGCCAAGCAGAGAACTAATGAATTACGACTTGGCAGCACTCCTCAGCTGACACAATTTCCTTCAAATTTATGAAATCTCCTCCTTCCAGAAACGCACTCATGCCGAAGGCCTCTCTGTACCTTTCTGAGTAAAAAGGCGAGACACGGCTAGACTTCAGATTTCACCTTATTAATGAAGTTAAACCTACGAACAACATATTCTTTTCAGACTGAAGCTTTGAGAATTCCTTAAAATTTGAAATAGTAGCAAATCCATTCAAATCATTATAGTTTTGATAAATTACAGAACATATCTAAATCTTCAATTACATCATTTTTTTTTACCTACAGCAGGAAGTGGTACCTTGAGAAAATGTCTGCTACTGAAAGATGTCTGCTGATATTCTGAAAAGGCAGAGTTGTCAGCAGTGCTCAGAGATGATAAGAAATCTCTAATATAAATTAACTTTAGCAGTTCTAATCTCAAATTACTGTTCTAGTAATCTAAACTTATTTACAAATGTTATTGAAAATAACAGGATTTCATTTTATGCTAGAGTTACAATTTATAAAATATTTTAATGCTAATATTTTCTAACTTAAAGGGAGAGAAACAATTTTTAAATAGTAAAAATATTAGGTGTTCTATCAGTTTTTAAATTATGTTGAATAATTGAAAGTATGGAATGCTTTGGTGTTTTATAATTAGTTCTTTGATTGCATATATTAATAATAAATATTAATTGATCTTAAAATAAAATAAAAATTGTGAAACCCCAAAATGTTATTCCTTAGTTGACTTGAAGAAAAGGTTTATCGTTGAAGATACATTCCATTTTGATACGTGTGTGTGTGTGTGTGTGTGTGTGTGTGTGTGTGTGTGTGCTTTACCTGTATATATGGCTCTGTAAGGGTGTCCTGGAGTTATAGACAGTTATGAGTCATGCTGGGAATTGAACTCAGGACCTCTAGAAAAGCAGTCAATGCCCTTAACCACTGAGCTATCTCCTGGTCCCATATGATACTTTAAGATTTACCATTTTAGGAACTGAAGAGATGGCTCAATGGGTAAAGTGTTTGCCGTAAATGTGTGTACATCTGTGTTTCGATCAGCAGCAGTCATAAAAATTGTGAGAACTATGTGCCAGCTATCGTCGAATCTCTGGGCTTGGAGACTGAGGCAGGGGATTGCTAGATAAGTTGGCTAATTGGAATCACAGGACTGGTGAACTCAGTGTTAAGGAGAGACTGCTTCAGTATGTAATGTAAAGAGCAATTAAGGAAGCATCTGACATCAGCTTCTGGCCTACACAAGCACATATGTGCACACACACCACCCACACAGAAAGAAAAAAATGGCTTTTGGGGATGTTAGAGATATTCTCTTAAGATTTTTCTCTGTAAACAAGTGTGGAGAGATAAGAGAACATTATATTTTTTAATATGTAGAAATGATGAATTGATAATTAGAAGCATAAATCATAGATCTTGAGAGAATATCTAGTTCTTAAAATGCATATATGAAGTGCAGGCCGACAGGAGCCGGATGTAGATCGCTCCTGAGAGACACAGCCAGAATACAGCAAATACAGAGGCGAATGCCAGCAGCAAACCACTGAACTGAGAATAGGACCCCTGTTGAAGGAATCAGAGAAAGAACTGGAAGAGCTTGAAGGGGCTCGAGACCCCATATGTACAACAATGCCAAGCAACCAGAGCTTCCAGGGACTAAGCCACTACCTAAAGACTATACATGGACTGACCCTGGACTCTGACCTCATAGGTAGCAATGAATATCCTAGTAAGAGCACCAGTGGAAGGGGAAGCCCTGGGTCCTGCTAAGACTGAACCCCCAGTGAACTAGACTGGTGGGGGGAGGGCGGCAATGGGGGGAGGATGGGGAGGGGAACACCCATAGGGAAGGGGAGAGGGAGGGGTTGGGGGGTTTGGCCTGGAAACCAGGAAAGGGAATAACAATCGAAATGTAAATAAGAAATACCCAAGTTAATAAAGATGAAAAAAAGAAAAGAAAAAAATGCATATATGACGATAGCTCTTCCAGAGTAACCATATAGTCAGATCCCGAAGAGCAGCAATTCATATTGGTCACCTAAAGCTGCCTCATTTCTGACGTGAGGGTTGATGGACACACTGTCTTTCCCCTTGTCTTGAACTAGATCTATGGCCTGAGAGTTACTAATGCCTTCCAGTGTAAATTATTTTCTAAATACTTTTCTTAAATTGTTTTGGGGCATTTATTGAAATACTCTTAATTTATTTGACCACATTTTCGGTTTGTTAAATCATAAGATTATTGCCTACAGCAGTGGCATGGTTTTTAGTTTGTAGCAGGTAAAACCTCTTACACATTAGGAGTATACATATTAAAATAAGTAAATAAATAAGCAGACCTTTGCCTACCCCAAGGTTTCTTCTCATAAGCTTTTATCTGTAGTTTTTGGAGGTTCACAATTTACAGAAATAATATATTTGCAGCCTAGTAGGAACTGATGAAAATTTTAGTTCATTCTGAAATAGCCAAATTGCCAAAGGAAATAATTTCTGTGAACAACAAAAGAAAGAACAATCTCATCTAACCTTGTGACCTTAGAATTAAAACACACACAATGAATTTTTATACATAATCTCCACTTTGCTCAAGGCATATATTATTTTATGCAAGCAATTTAAAGAGAGTGTGTGCATTGAATTGAAAATGTAAGGGTAGACAGATTAAAAATAAACAGATATTTAGAGTGTCCAATGTCCTCCTGATATGAAACACAGAATAATGAGTGTATAACTAAACTAATCAGTTGCCCAGCATAGGACAGAAAGAGGTGATATGCTATCTTGGTAAATTATTCTGCATTCTTCCAGATAATCGTTTATGTTATAACCCTCCTCACCTCCATTTACAGTTTTACTCTGTGCCTTTTGTCAAAGGCATCGCTCATCTATGTAGATAACTGTCAATTTTGTGTTTTATCATTCTGTACATGACTAGATGCCTCATCATCCCCCTACAAGTTCCTCGTTAGTTATGTGTGAGAAACACATGGAAAGGAATAGGCAGGCAGACATGATAGCACTTCATTCCTCTTACCGAGTTTTAACATCACTTATCCTTCCAGCTTTTCTAATATTTTTAAATATACGCCAAGGATTTGCTTTAGTGACTACTTGGTAGTTTGGAAACAGAACTCAGAGGACTACAGAACCATAAGAAGATTTCCAAAGGTAAATGGAAGGTATTGAAAGCCAAAATGTCTTTACCTTCAAATAAGATCACAACCTTAAGTACTAACTGTCAAACGGATGGGGAAAAAATAGTCTTGTATTTTCTCTCGTAGTGGAAGGCATACCCAAGCATGGTGTGTTCCTTCAGGTGAAATTGTCTCAGCCACCCCCTCTTCAAATCCCAGAGCTAGTTTTCTTTCTTCCTTTCATTTGCCAAGGAATTACGCACTGTTGACAGAAGCCAGTCCTAACGGAAATATCCAGAACACTAAAAACTGTACAAAGAAGAAGAGAACATTTGACGAAATCTATAGTAAACAACCAAAAAAATCCCAAATCTCATAGAATTGGATTGGTGAATCTGTGCCCACTGGAACTTTTAGCTCAGTTTCTTCCTGAGCCCAAGATTCACTTCACTGCTTGCATAAACTAGACAAGAGCTCTCAGCTTAACCATTGTTATCATTGGGGTGTTAGCCTGTGTTAGCACTTTGGCTTGTCATTCTCTAAAAACATTCCCTGAGAGCACTTAAGATTTTTGTTAAATAAGTAAGATATGAAAATTTATCACTTTGGTTTTCACTTGTGCTTTTAAAACAAAGTTACATGTTTTGTTGCACCCTCGGGATGTTCCTCAATGGGCTAATATGGATATAAAGAAATCCACTCAAGAAAATAAATCAAAACTTCCCTTGTTAGCATATGACGTAACAGCACACCTCTCCTCATTCTTTTACCTTACCCAACATTTCATATACAATTTATTTAGATTCTCTATCAATCTCAGGACTTAAGCAATTTGAACAGCGCCTCTATTAAACTCCAAATTCATGCTTTTCATATGTACACTCTAGGAAAATAATTAAATGAGGGAACATAAATTATATTAATGGAAAGACTGGTATTGTCCACTAATCTTTTAAAGAAATATAATAATACCTTTTTTCTATCTATCATCTATCTATCTATCTATCTATCTATCTATCTATCTATCTATCTATCATTCTAGCTCTCATCTTTCAGTTTTTTATTGAAAATAGATTCTTCTTTCATACAATACATCTCTATTTTAGCTTCCACTCACTTGACACCACCTATTCCCCTTTACTTCCCCTCTTCCCCAGAGATCCACTCTTCTTGAATTTCCTCTTTAGAAAAGAAGAGGCTTTCAAGAGGAGACAGCCAAACAAACAACACCCACCCCCCCACACACACCTCCACACACAGACACACACACACACACTCACACACAATAATAGTAATAATAGTAAAAATAATAATAATAATGATAACAAAAGATACAATAAGACAAAATAAAAGCAAGTATACCAATGCTGGACAAGGCAACCCAATATACTCATGCTCTTGGACAAGCCTGTGGCTTAGATAAACTTTTATGCAAAGGTAAATGTATACAGCTCAAAAAATCCCTTAAATAAATATAAAATTAAATAAATAAAACTTATTATGAAGCTGACCTGTTTGAAAGATGTGGTAACGCAATGGTTTAATAAAATAGAACCAATATTATTAATAAGGTTAAATGGCACCCATGATATTTATAAAAAAAACTTCTTTGATTATTAAAGGAAGTTTTAGCAGAAGGTAGTTAAAAAATCTAACACATAAACAGGCACAGATTTCAGGGAATTTGAAGCTTAACTTTAAAACCTTAAGGGGTATCATCCGTTCTTCATTGCTAGCATAATTCTCCAGTCTGGGCTCTGGCAGGGAAATAAGACAACTCTCCCTGCAACCTGGGGGTTGACATTAATTAAAACCAGAAAATCAAAACGCATCTGTGGTGCGTTTGGATGCCAAATGAGATGGAATGATTTTAAAAGTAAACTTCTTGCAAAGGTAACTGAATGTCAGAACCTAACATTTTTTCCTTAAAAAATGATAATTAAAATACCTTTAGCACATCATAGGCAAGCTGTTGACTTTCCAAATTAGGGACCAATAGACCTTCTTGTATTTATGAAGGCTAAGTGATGAGACTATAAATAGTAGTGTTAATTTTGGACCCAACGAAGGCAAATCATTTTTCTTTATTCACATACATTAATAGCGACAAACAAAAGATCTGCTTAGTTCCACTTATATTGAGATTGAAGATAATTTAGTAGCAAGCTGAGGTCAAAGCTTTTTAAATGTCGACTTTCAAATTTACCTTCTTGTCTCAGTTTGCTTTCTATGTCTGTGATGAACACCATGACCAAATGCAATCCCTTGAGAACCGGGTTTGGTTCACCTTAACAGAAGCTTGTTTGAGGGAAGATGACTCAAGAGCTTAAGCCAGGAAACTAGAGACAGAAATGGCGGTAGAATATGAAGGGACATTGTATAATGATTGCTCTTCATAGTTGCAAAACTTGCTTTCTTATCCTGCCCAAGACCAACATTCCAGGTGCTTTGGACAGGGACCTGAATTTTCCCATATCAATCATCAAACAATAAAAAACAAAGAAATAAACAAAACCTTCCACATAATTACCTATAGCCAAACCTGATGAAGATCTTTCCTCAATTGAGGTTCCCTCTTCCCAGATGACTGTAGATTTTATAAAGTTGACAAACCAACCAACTAGCTAGCTAATTAGCTAACTAACTAACTAACCACCAACTAGCTAATTAAACAGCATGCTGTTTCAGAAACATAATAAATGCTAAGTACATGTTTTGCTTCCCCCAAATTCAGTTAACTCTCAAGTCTCCAATATGATGGTACTTGGAGGTTGGGGCCTTGGAAGAAACTTGATCCTGGGAGTGAAATACTCATGAGTAGAACTAGTGTCCTTAAACAAATAGAAAGGGTGTCAATCATTCCACAGCCCACCTCCCTGCTCTTCTTGGTCTTCCCCTCCCTCTTCTCTGATTACTTAAGCCTTTCTGCCCACCTTCTCTTTCAGTGAACATCTGACTAGAATGATGCTGAGTGCTGACATTCAGAGAGCCATCATTAAACACTTTCCAGCTCAGAGTGTAATCATTTTTCCTCTTATTTAAACCAGCTTATGATATCAACATACAGTATTGTCAAATGACTGACAGCTATGAATTGTTTTGTAGTAATAATGATTTTATGGAATAACTTCATGAATAACTTACATTCTATGATTATTCCCCCCAACACCCCACAATATCTATTTTTATGATCACTAAAGGCCCTAGCCAAAAGATATATTTCAATTAGGCTGACATGGTTTTCTAGTATCAATCCCTAAGTGAGGATGCATATCTCTGTTCACCGACATTATTATTAACATTGGGCTAGTGATCAACTTTGAATATATTATGCATTAAAACCCTGAAGATGGGGAACATTATTAGAAGAAAATAATGATCTGAATGTGAAGAATGTTAGCTCTGTGTAGTACCCTACTATTCTGATTTGCCTAACACAAAGTCTCTAGACAAAGGACTTCCTGTATGTGGAGACAACCATAGAAACCAACACACAGGGGCACAATGACAACAGTCGTTGACACAATGACGATGTCAGTCCTGCATCATGCTAGGGTCTTTATAAATTGTTCTGAGATGAAAAGATTGCTGAAGATGTTGTTAGTAATTACATGATATGAAAGTATATGAAAGTAACATTGTACTGGTACCATTGTCCCCTCACTGAACTTTCTGAAATGAAATAGAATTTATAAAGAGAAAAGCCAAATACCAGGCAAAATTATAATAACTATGATAGTGCTCCTCAGAACCTGGCTCAGGATCCTAGAGTGGACGACCACAGAGGCAAGCCTGAATGACACAGAGGCATGCGCTTACAAAAATAAGTAATTAAATAAATAACATTTTTGGATAGAAAAAAGGGAGCAATAGTGTAAATTATTAAACATCAATCAGGAAATACTAGGTCTCAGAAAGAAAAAACTATCTGGCTCCAAAAGCAGAAGTACAACTTGAAAATAAATACTTAAAATTTTCAATGTTTTCAGACATTTTCATTAAAATTTAAAGAAAATTAGAGAGAGCCAGATATGGTGTTAGAGGCTGAGGCAAGAGCAGAACAGAGAAACAGTGTTCAAATTTTGCATTGGTTGAGTGTTAGAGTAGCTTGGTCTTATGTGAGTCTGTGTATCAAAAATATTAAAAAAAATAAAAGAAAGAAAGAAAGAAAACAAAGAGAGAAAGAAAGCAAAGAATGTAGTTACTTTAGAAATTCTGTTCAGTGAATGATTGACCCTAAAGATGCAAAAGTGAATAAGAGAAAATTGAAACTGTGATTAAAACCTTGTAGCAATTATTATAATGAAAATGAAAAATATAATACAGAAGAACAGAAACAACCAAGTCAACTCTTTAAACCATAGGCTTTCCCACAAATTACTTTTCTTTGTGCTTTTCTTGTTCCTCTGTGTTTTACTTAGTCACTCTGATATTTATGGATATTTTGTTGCTGTAAAATCACAACCACCATCACCACCACCACAACAAAAACATATAATAATGTGTTTGTTTCTTTCTTACTCAAAGTTCTCCGGCTCAGAGCCTCCTCAGATATGTACCACATACCCTCTGGGAAAATTTGACTCCTGAGTGCTTGTGATTCATTTCTCTCTAGCCTTAAGGATCTCAAACTAGCAAAGCATCACCCACAATGAAATGTAACAATAATATACTGTAAAAGTGGTTCGGTTTCCCATTCCTGCAGTTGAAAATTGCTTTTATACTGAAATTTTGATTACAAATCCAACCTTACATAGTTATCCAAATAGCATGATTCCGAATTCCATCAGGTTCCAACATCCCTCATGTCCTTGTGGGGTCTACTGTTTTATTTATTTGCTTGTTTATTGTTGGGTTTAGATTCAGCATTTTCTGGTAGATCAGGCTTGCCTGGAAGTTGTCCTAAACCCAGGTTAGCCCTGAACTCATACATACGTCCCTTCTTTGGCCTCTGGAGGGCAGGAAGGGGCCACCAGAGAGGGGTGTCATTGTGTTTTATTACATATTACACATCACTTCTTTTGAACATGTTGGATCCACAAACATCACATGGGATCACCCTAAGAAGAGGATATTTCCATTGAGAGAGGTGGAGAGAGGCTGTTTATCTGATTGAATCCAACTCTGGTCCCTCCTCTGTGTGTGCGTGGAACATTAACTAATTCACTTCCCACACCCTCTTAATGAATGCAGTTAGAGTCTACTAGGAGCACAGCTAAACTGTTTGCGAGTCACTTAGACATTTAAGCGTCTCTGAAATGAAAGTCCCACAGGAGAATTTATTTGAAATTTCGGATAATCTATTTAGAACTGCAGTGACAAATGAGATAGGCAGAGAGATTCTCAAAGATAATACTATTCTAGGCCTCTGCAAATATATACTTCTAGACCACACTGCAATTAAAGGAAAAGAACGATTAATAATACGAGTATCTAGAGGAAACAATTTCCAACTCACTGCCTTTTCACAGAACAAGTCAGAATTGTTGGGCGATTTTCTTCAATTTTACTTTGGCTCTAAATTTCTATTCCAACACAAGGAAACTCTCCGGGACACAAAGCATATGCAAACAGACAATCCCTTTAGTTAATGAAATGCCTCTGCAAACACAACGCCACTGCAAGCAATGTAAGCCATAACAATCTAATGTGTGTTTATAAATACGAGAACAGTCTCCATAGAGTGAAGGCCGGCGATGAATTATTCAGGAGGTCTGCTGTGAGGGCTGGACAGCTCCTTCCTTGCTAACAGCTCTTCAGTGACAGAAACACCTGGCTTACTGCCCTCTGACTGCAGCCACCTCTAAAGAGCTGAATGCCTTTCCCCTCTTGTTCTAGATGTGACTTATCCAGAGTGCCCGTTGTTCTCAAAACTGATCTGAGGGTAAGCTCTAAAAGACACCCAGGCTCCAAGAGTAGTAAGCCACTTTGTTCTCTGCCTGTCAAAGCCCCAACCGCTGACTGCAGAACACACCATTGGCAGTGCACGGGAGACCAGGACCTAATAGACACTTTAATTCTTATGGCCTGTCAGGCAGGGTTAATGTGAGGAAGGAGACAGAAATTAGTAGCTAATAAGGGAGAATAATAGAAACGAAGACTATTTCCCCTTGCTAAATGCCTGTAATTTGTGCCTCTTCCCATTAGTTTCCCAACCAGAGTTGTTATAATAATAGCAACAATACAATCCCTCTGAGGATTATTAAGAGTTTCGCCCTTCTCCAGATTCGTGAACGTGGTAACTGTGACATTCGATGTGCAGTCAACAGTACTTGGGAATTAGAGAGGGTCAAAACTTATTAGCTAGTTTAATCCACAAGCTAAGTATTTCCTTCAAGTCAGCCTTCTTAAATGACCCCAGGAATAGTGATTCTTTTCTTTTGCCACATCTTCTGGGAAGCAATTAGAAAGCCAATAATTTTTAGGATTATTAATTTTTTATACTCAGGCTAAATATTCCTTGGCTATCTTCCTTCCATTTGTTAGGACTTTGTGGCCTAGATAATGTTTCTAAATAATATACATGTGTATAAAACAAACACTTGTAGACTAGAAACATTTGCTAAGATCGAGAGACCAATTCTTTGGAGAATCGAACTACTGCTTCAATTCCTTAAAAAATAAGAGTATTTCACATGATCGCTTAATTCGTGAGGAATCTGCCTCAGTGAATACTTGTATCTAAAACTTTCGTTTCAACACTCTGATTGATTGAAATGGGTCAGACATGTTCTTCTGGTACTTTCAATACAAAATAAGTTTTTGTAAGTTCTTCTTTTGCCACATATTGAAAGCCACACGCATAAGCACTGTTGCCTTCCACTCTTTGGATGCTGGCCTCAGAGAACAAGCAAGCATCAAAGGCCTTCCCTATCTGATCAACAGAAGAAAAATTTCACAGAAGGTCAGCAGATTTTGACCCAGTTCCTAACCCGCAGGAGTCTGTATTAGAAAATAAAACTGGCCTCACTTCAATGCCCTCCTCTAAGCTCCCAAGTGAGTAGAGAATGTGAGGTGTCTCTGTTTCTTTAAAACATTTCTGCACATTAGAGGCAAAGAGGTACTGATCTTAATCTCCAGACATTCCTGTTTCCTTCACACACATGTGTGGAGGTAAAAACACTGTCAGATACACAACTGTGTGTTGAAAATGCAACTGATTTACCCAAGGTCAGGGAGGTGGAGGGTTTTTTTTTTATTTTTTGTCTGCTCAAAGAGAAAGATCTTTTCTAAGCATGGCATTAAATGTAGTACCAAGTAACAAAAGAATATGGGCAAACTGGTGTATGTACTCTCACAGCACATACATTCAGTTGCCCAAATTTAGATCATGATATTGAACAGTGAGGACAGCTAATTAACTCCCAAATATAGATATTAGCATTGGCTTGTAAACTCAGAGAAGTAACCTACCCGAGGATTTCATGTGTTTGGTTACTGTAGCAACTCCATGTGTGAGAATTAAAATCAAAAGGAGTTGAACACAAAGCATAGCAGATCCTGCTCAGCTGCGATAAATACAAATGCAAAAGAATGGGCCATAGCTTCCAATGGGAATGTAGCAGTTGTTCGTGATGTATTAGCACCCAGGGAAGAGGAACCACGGTACACTTATGATTAGTATATGCTAGTATCTATCAAGCAACAGTAAGAAAGATTTTTAACAGTTCTTTCAGTTGATATATCTGTTTCTAAAGACAATTTGTGAAATACTAGTTATTTTGTGTGGTCAAGCTTTTTATTTATCTTAAATCTTTGTTAATGTTACAATGTTCCAAGCACCTAAAATTTCAGAATTGGAACACCGTGTAACTGAAAAGCACCTATATAGAAAGGGAAAGATTTAAAAGAATCCTAACTCAACCTACAGATAAAGGATGCGTGAAGAATCCTTATCTGAAAAGGGGTTTATACCCAGAGCATTTAAAGAACTCAAATCAATTGCAAAAGCATGCAAATAATCTGATTTATTTAAAGGCCAGTAAACTAGCTAGGCATTTCTCAAAAGAGAGCGCATAAATTGCCACAGATATATTGAAAAATGTTCAACATCTCTACTGTCAGGGCAATACAAATAAAAAAAAAATCCCACAATGACTTATCACCTCTCTGCAGTTAGGAGGACTATTGTCACAAGCACAAAAGATTGGTTCTGGCAAAGACAGAATGCAACCCTTATACGTTATTGGTGGAAATGTAAATTAGTTTGTGGAAAGCCGTATGGAGCTTCCGCAAAAATTTATATGCAGAATTACATTCTGTATCCAATAACCTCATCACTTGGTGGATATCCAAAGAAAATGAAATGGATATGTCTAAGAAACCTTTGTGCTCTCCCATTTATTGAGCATTACATACAGAGCCAAATATAGAAACAATGTAAGCATCTACACACTCATCAGTCAGCACAGGAAGTATGATACATTTCACTAAGGAATACAATAAAGTCATAGAAAAACTAGAATGTGGTTATGTGTTACATGAATGGAACTTGTGTTGCTAAGTTAATGACTAAACGCTGCCCAGAAAGGCAAACATCACATTGCTTTACTAATATTTAGAATGTAAAAATACCGATCTTATAGATGTATAAAGAAGAAAAGAGTATTATGCTTTTATACAGAATTAATATGGAAAAAAGAGTACGGAAAATCTATTATAAAAATAAAGTTGGAATGATTTTTAGTGTTTTCATATAAAGGAAATGATGAATATTTGAGCACAAAAGAGATTATAAATATGAAAAGAAATAGAGGTGCTTAACCTGAATGGTATATTCCAAAATATATATGTGTGTCAACATATCCCATAATGCTTAAAATGTGCTATGCTTTTATCTCAATTAAACAAACCTTAATTCCAATAAAATTCCAATGCACGTTTTCTGTACCAATGTCATATCAGAAAAAGTAGACTTCTTAACTTCAAGTAATTTTAGCAGTTGTTTATTTAGTGCTAAGGCTTTCAGAGAGTAAGTATAATTTCTAGTTTTTTATTAACATGCCAAAATACATACCGTGAGAAATGTTTATTTTTAGTTCGAAAACGTGTTATTTCAAGTAACTGAATTTAAATCTTTCATAGTGTTTTATGAGGACATATAGTTACTAAAAACTTTATAGAAAAGGATAGGAAACATAATTATTTATACAATAGTTATGGATACTTATTTTCTTCATGGGGTACGAGGAAAACTATTACTAAACACCACTCCAATTTTTGTATGCATATGTGTGTTCTTATGTGTGCATGTTCAGATAAGCACGTTAATGCATGCCAGAGAACAGGCCTGGAATCATATCTCAGTAGTTATGTGCCTTGGTTTTAGAGACAGAATAACGCTGTGGTATGGGAATCTCAACTAGGCTAGGAGCAGCCCTAGATCTCTGCCATCCAGGTGGTAGGATTAAAAGTTCATGTCACCATATTCAGGATTTTGCCATGGTTAAAGAAAACAGAACTCAGGTCACTAGAAGGCAAGCACTTTCTGACTGAATCATCTCTTCAGGATGCAATAATTCACATTTTTATTGGTGACAAGAAACTATACCACAACAAAAGAAAGAAGGATAATGATACTCTACAGAAAATTTGAAGTAAAATATGACTTATTTCTGCCACTTATAAAAGAATAAATAAGGGGTTGGGGATTTAGCTCAGTGGTAGAGCGCTTGCCTAGCAAGCACAAAACCCTGGGTTTGGTCCTCAGCTCCGAAAAAAAAAAGAAAAGAATAAATAAATTGGTCATTTATTTATATGTCTGTCTTAGTCTCCATGTTCTGTTCCACCTGCAGATAATTCATGACAACATTTAAATTATATTAATTTCTTATATTATTATTCTATCCAGTGTTCCTAGAACACTAAATGTATGTCAATTATCAGAGAAATTAATTAATTTATTTCTCAATTATTCTGCTCTAGAAAAGTACAGTTGTAGAATGATCCTGGCCACTTTCATGTGCATCACTCTTCCTTGAAAATATTCCTAGCAAAGACAAGTTACTTGATGATGTGTGTTGGAAATAATATATAAGACAATGAGAAGGGTTGTCGACGTGGCTTGGCAGTTAAGATCATTTGCTGTTTGTCCAAAAGAACTGGGTTCAAATCCTAGTCCTGATATGAAGGCACACAGTTTTCTATAACTCCAGTTCTAGAGAATCCAATATTCCTTTTTGATATTTGTGGGGACAAGACCTGCATGCTGTATAGGCACATATGTATCCAAAACACCACACACACACACACACACACACACACACACACACACACACACATACACACACACACACACACACATGGTTATTTATCACATATATATATATATGTGTGTGTGTGTGTATATATATACAATCTAGCCACTTTAAAAGAAAAATACTTTCTTTTAAAGAATTGTTTACATATTGTTAGGAAATTGTAATCAAGACTGAAATGACTTGAGTTAATTAACTATTAAATTATAGTATAAATATAATTATGTACAATTGCTTAAGAATTTTCTATAATTATAAAACAGAATTTTATGGTTATATAATAAACAGAATATACACTATAACAGTATTAGTGATTTTGTGCCAGCATTTCATTTAACATATTCTCTACTAATAATATGACTCCATTTGGGGCCACGGAAATTCTGCTATTGCCCCGTTTGTAAATGATCAAGGCTCCCATGGTATTAAGCAGCTGAGTAAGGAAGATCCTGTATTTATCCATTCCTGTCAAGAAGGAGATGCATTATTCTCACATATTTCTAACATCTTTCTGTGAGGATGTATACTTTAGGAACCTAAGCTGATTTTAGATATTTTATCCTAAAAAATGATGGGTGCTTAGGTGTCAGCTTCTTGTAAATATGAAAAGGTATTTCCTTATGATTTCTAATATACTTTCAGGAGGCACAGTCACATATGTATTCTTTTAGTGCCGTAAGCTCTATTTAACTTTCTGCTGGTTATATTATGGTTACATCTTAAAAGTTCTGTGAATCAGAAGTGAAGTAATTCTATCCACTTTGCAGTATTGATACAATTATTATAAATATGTACCAACATTCACAGCCAAATGATTAACTAGACCTTGTAAGTTACTCCCGTTCTAGCCACACTTCAGTTGCTGCTGTAAAGTATTCTGACAAAAAGCCACTTCTGAGTGGAAAGGATTATTTTAGGTTATAATTCTAGGTTACAGTCCATTACTGCCAAGAGGCCAAGGCAGGGGCTTACACAGCTGGACACATCACAGCCTCAGTCAAGAGCAGAGAGAGGTTAATGCATTCCTGCTGCCTGCTTGCTTGTTCGCTCACGATATTCCTTCATAGTGAACAGTTTGGAGTTCTGCCTAGAGAACATTCCTGCCTAGCATGGGCTGAATATTGTACATCAATTAACAATGATGTATTTTCAAAACAATGCCCCGCAGACATTCCCATAGGCTAAACGTATCTAGATAACTGTGCAAGAAGTCTCCTTTTCTCCTATCAGGTGCATCCCCAATATGAGGGGGTTGTACTTGTCTTATTGTATCTTGTCCTGTCGTGTTTGGTTGTTGTCTGTCAGAGGCCTGTTGTTTTCTGAAGAGGATATGGAGGGGGGGATCGTTTACGGAATGAGGGGAGGTGGGAGGAACGAGCAGGTGCAGAGGGAGGGGAAACCGGTCAGCGTATGTTGTGGGTGAGAAGAATCTATGTTTTATTAAAAAAAAAGACCCTTTTCCTCAAGCAATTCTGTTTCAATCTGAGAGCCAAAACTAACCCACACAGGAGAGTTAAGAAAGCCGTGGGAATCAACTCAGACGGGTGAACCATGTGCTTTGTAGTGTAATGTTACCTGCTGTTGTATCTGCTGGTAACTCCATGTAAAACAACTCTCAGGTCAACCACAACTTCCTTGGATGGTACGTATTTTCATGCTTCTTTGTTCCCTTCATGAGTGTCTTACACGCATCTTACCATTTTATGCTTTTCTTTTCTGGTAGGTACGGCCGAGGGCATGATAGTAGTTCTTCTCCAGCTCACAGCTGTCTCCCAAAACTCTTACAAAGTAACCTGCCTAAAAGACAACTGTCAGTGGACTAAAGTCCTAAAAGGACTTTGATTTGGAAGCTTTATTTCACTTCATGGCACCTCGAAAATTGTATTTAATATCACTGTAAATCTATGTGACTCCGGGTGTGTTGTTGTGCCTCTCTGGTCCCATTATTCACCAGCAGAAGCAGAGCATTGCTGTAAGTCTGAACACAGCCTGGGGTGTATACATGTCCTGTTCTAGTGTTACAAATAAAAAGATGTATCCTAAATATTTTATTCTTATATTGGGCTTCTGTAATGACTTCCAGACTAGCAAAGCAGCAAGGCAAACTTTCTATCCTAGCAACACAAAACAAACAGCACAATGGGTGAATATCTGACTACATATGTAAATATGATAACTTTATTACATGACATGACGTTGTTAGGTTACTATTTTGTCTCAGTTTGGAGACAGATATAATTATTTATTTTCTGTGAGACAAGATGCCTAGTTTTCCTATTGGAATCGTATGACACTATGATCAGTAACAATTTTAAAGATTTGAACTGATTGGTATAATTGTTTTCATGCCATTTTATTCTTTTTTGTGTCATAGTGGTAATAAATACAAAGATATTTTGTCTAGTAAATTTATAATTACAGAATAACATGACATACAACGGATGTTGTCTATGAACGTGGCCCTTGCATTACCTTCCTGGAAGACACCGACTTCATCATTATTTGCCTTGTGTAGAAATTTAAATTTTATGAAATGGAATAGCACCTGGCATTGTTATGGAAGTTAGGACCAAACTGTGAGCAGCTAGGTTCTTAACACTATGTTATCAATAATTTCACAATATATTAGACTGTTTTTGTCTTAACATGGAATGTATTATCCTATCGCATTGACGTGCAAGAGTTCAATATCCATTATTAGCATCTAGTCCAATACGAAAATAAAATATTTAGTTTATATTATTTGATTCTAAAACTGGTTATCTGCGTCATTACTCTAGTAGGTAGGAGAGACTGGCTGAGACTGCACAGCCTTTAAACTGCTTCCATTAATGTTATTCATTGCACGTAAACCGGATCCTCAAAAGTTCATGAATTCTTAGTTGTCTCAGAGGAATTCCTAGGAGTTTGGGAGCTGAGCCCTAGGTAGTAGGAGTAGGTCAGAGTGAGCATGCCTTTGGAATGTTTTGTCTCTCCCTCTGCTTTTTGTCTGACGTGGACTCATGATGCCTTCAGTCACCACAGCACCAAAGTCAACAGAGACATGTGGACATGGAGTGAACTTCTGAGATTATAAGCCAGAAATAAGGAGGCCATTCCTTTACATGTTTCTCTCAGTATTTTGTTAGAGTAGAGCAAAGACCTGGTATCATGAACTCCCGGAACTCCCCTGAGTTTTCTAGGCACTCAATGCCTACTTCTAAAAGATGGAAACTAACATTTAACGTGTGGTTATGAAGATTCAAGTCGTTAATATTTTAAAAAGCATCTATCCTGGTTTAGATAAGGACCTGCTGTATCTTCAGTGCACAAGTCAAAGGCCATTCTTCCTCAGTAAGCTTTTGGTTAACTTAGAAAGGCTTCTGGTGTAGCTTTCTGGATGGATTGCTTCAAGTCAATGTATTTCTTTTTACAAGTGTTGACATTCCCTTGTGGCACAAAGAAATCAACATTTTGAGTCACTTGTTTTAAATAATGGACTGAGACTCGGCTTTGACACCTATCCATTTAGAATCTGTTTTCGATAGTTCTTTTACAACATTAAAGGTAGAAGCTTGATGTATCTAAAAAAGCTGGGGTTTCCCCTCTAACTCATAACTCCAACATAATAGTTATTATTGTGCCATGATGAAACTAAGACAGATTATTATCTGGAGTTATATCTATAATTCATGTTAGCCAAAGTATTAGAACTAATGTGAAAAGGGATTTTGAGACAACTTAAACCATCAAAACCTAAACTCTCCTCATACATCCAAGGAACACGGGAAAGGAAAATACTCATAATCAGAAGCCTGAGGTCAAATTCCTGCAATTTCAGAAAGAAACAAATTGTTTGTTTCCCAGCCCAGATATCAAAAGCACATATTAAAAATAACACAATCCTGTAAGAAAAAAATGATGGTAGTGAAAATAAATGTGATACAGAATTCTCTGGAAAATCACATGTTATCCACAAGCAGATGAAAATTCATACTCACATTTATGACAAAGGGTGACCAATCGTTATTCCCACATGATTCTCCTTACAAAAGCCATATGATATCGAAATGATTTCAATAAATAATCCCTTCTCTAAGCCTCTGCATCATACTGAGATCTTATAATGCTATAGTTTGGACTCATTGATGCCAAATATTGATATAAAATGTTCATAACTTTGTGGAAATAAATAAATAAGGAAAATGAAGAAAAACCTGGAATAGTTTTATATAACGTCACAAGTGTCTTAAGGGATAATGAAATCACACACACACACACACACACACACACACACACACACACACACACACACACGAAGAAGAAGAAGAAGCCTTTTCCTGAGTTCCCACAAGTCTTTTTTGGAAGAATTTGCAAGCCCCTCAGATGAAGGCAGTTAGACTCCTATTACAACCTTAAGTATGGCAGCTCGTTCACTAAATGCTTAATAAAGATTTGTGGAACAAGTAGCTATAACAGCTGTTTCATATATACTTCCCAACACTTATACACTCACAAGATTTTGCAATCCTTTACTTTGAACGACATTATCCTCCTCACATGGATGCCAGTGGCAGTACTCAATACCACTGTAGAAAATCAATGTTTATTAAGGGAGACCAAAGTCATATCCATAACACCCATGACTAGCTGCTTCAGACATTCAAATAAAAATGCAAATATGAGGCAGGAGCTGTGGAGTTATTGAAAAAGGCATCTTTTAAGAAAATTGAAGCTATAATATTCTAAATTAAGTTCAGTGTGTGTGTGTGTGTGTGTGTGTGTATGTGTGTGTGCGTGTGTGTCTATCAATATCACTACTCATTGTGTTACCTATAATTAAGTGTAGAGTTTTAATAAGAACTTAAATTAGACGTTGCAGCACATGGTTATAACCAGGACACCTTGGATATAAATGCAGAAAGCTCAGGAGTTCCAGGACATTGTATGCACTGATATGTTTTCATGATAGGTCATAGAAAATCCTTTCCATTTCACTTGTAAAAGATAGTTCTGGCATAAGCTTTATTCAGAAAATCATTGCTGGTATACGTTTTTGAAGCTAGAGTTATATAGCACATTCTGGGGTTTTCATTTGATTAATTATTGTCACTGAGATAGTCCATGACAAATGCATGAGATTATTACCTAAACTGAACAGTGTATTGACTTACTCTGCAGATATTGAAGCTGTCACATCAATATTAATTCATACATAATCTTAACGATCTCAGGCTACCAAAGAATGAAAAATCTAACAAAATGTTTCTCTATTTGCCTAATAGGAAATTTAAGAAAAATACCTTCTTCTTTCAAATTAATAAAGTTGTTCCTTCAAATCTGCATCTTGTGTTAGTAAATTAAACTTTGAACTCTTATTTTTTCGCAGCTACATTTTTGTCCAATTAGTTCATCGCTGAGAGACGCAGCAATGAGTATTTTTGTCTCTCCCAACTCTATACTGTTTTATAAAATTATAATGCTGACACTTCGTGCAGCTATCCAAATTGTGGGGATGTTTTAAAAGAACCCTATACTCATTAGAACACCCCATTGTTTTTATTCTTCTATATCTCTTATAATATTATTGATATCTACCTAACTTTAGATTAGTATCTTATTCTTGGTTATTTTAGTGGTTCAAATAAACCATGTTCTCAACAGATCCAAGTTTTTTAACCCTCGGGACTCAGCAAGGTGTTCAGGAAGATGCTGTAGTCTTGCTGGAAAAAGTACATCATCGTAAGCCACCTTCGTGTCTTTGTAGCTTTACCCCATCTCAAGGTTATTCCTCTATTCCTCTCTCTGTGTTTTGTGTTTGTTGTTGAGATCTGATCTATTAGCTTCATGTTCCCGCTCCCTCTGCCATGCCTATTCCAACCATGATTTTCACTCTGGAACTCTGAACCAAAGCAAACACATCCCTATGTATTTTATCACAACAGAAAGATGAAGACTATAAGACTGCCTTCATTGAGGTTTCTATTGCGTTGATATATCTAATGACCAGTAACAACTTGGAGAGCAAAGTTTATTTCATCTATACCCACACATCACAGTCTGTCACTAAAGGAAGTCACTGAAGGAAGTCAGATCTGAAACTGAAGGCAGGAACATGTGGACAGAACTCAAATGGAGGAATACTGCTTACTGGCTTACTATTAAGCATATCTTCCTCAGCCTGCTTTCCTGTACCATGTAGGAAATCTGTGGCCAAAGGTTGCACCATTTCCCACGAGCTGGGCTCACCAACATCAATAATTAATCAAGAAAATGCCCTATAGGCTTGTCAATAGCTCATTCTTATAGCAATATTGGATCATTTCAACAGGCTACGCTTATTGATTTAAGATTTCCTCTTTCCTGATACGTCAAGATTTGGATCATATTGACTGAAATAGCCATTACACATTCTTTGTAGCTAATAGCATGACAACCATATTGTAAGCTTTCAACAGATACTATGAGTGACATTTTATTTTCTTCAGATAACTGCTAGGTGTATCTATGTGTCACTGACTCTTCTTAAAGATGGGCATGTTTTCTAGACACTAAGGAAACAGAATACAACCGAGTTCTATAGCTAAGATATGAGATCTGCTCCTATACTCATTTAACCATAGAGGTTGCGATTTAGAACTTCAGCAATTAACTTGTATTTTAACTTGGCTTAACACAATGGCTATATAGCACAAATCCATATATGTGTGTTAAAATGACAATAAAAACAAACAAACAAAACACAAGTAACAACAGACTCTCTTCCAAATGCTGTATAGGACTATCTCAAGCTATTTCAAGCATTCTTATTGTCTTTCAGATTCCAATGGTATGTCAACTCCCACATAACAATCGTGTTTTGTAGCCTCCGTTGGCATGGGCAATCGATAAAAGTTTATCTGCTAAAACTAAACACACCCGAGCATCAGACCAAGCATTTTCCATAGCTATCACACAGTCACTTATAAAAAATTGCAGAAAACTTGGGACCTATAATCTTCCCCTAAAAAAACTTCACTAAATCAAGGTTGCTCTAGTGAATGGATAAGAAAAACAAAATACAATAAAGAGAAGTGTGATGTAAGTTGAAGAATGGCACCAATAGAATCTTGCCTCAAGTGACAGAGATAAGAGGTGATGTCAGGGATCATTTTGATCAAGGAGAGTCAGAAAATGACAAAGCAGTAGCACAGGGGCTCAGTATACAGAAAGGACTAGCTGTTCAACAGTGGGGTCGTGTTTCCAGTTCATCTAAATTTTCAGCGGAAGTTGGTAGTTTTTGAACATGGACAGCTAATTCAAGAGTCGAAAAAGGGAAGAAGTAAGTAAAATAAGACACGGAGAACTTTGTAGGTAATTGTAGCGAGTGTGAAAGGCGGGGCACACCGGAGCTTCTGTGACTTGGCTTTTGCTGTCTTTGCTAACCCATCGTAACAACCATCTTCATTTAAGGTGAAGGCCCAGGAATGGAAAATTAAGCAAAGTACTATAGACAAGGAAAGTAGGGTAGGAAGGAAGGAGATTTAAAGTGAGCTACAGTAAGACTGTACTTTTTTTCCCTTTAGTGATCTTGCATAAATAGAACGTGGAACTTGTTGACTGCAAATAAGCGAGAAGTAGATATGGCTGGTGATGGATTATATCCTCTGCAAAGTATTGGCTTTGAATCAACCCACCGCAGCTAAGCAGAAAATGTAGGGCTGAGGACCGTACACCCGTGAAAGGTATATCCTTTAAGTTCAGCAAATTATATATATTTTTTCACCTCCAGCCCTGATTCACCATTCACGGACTTGTGGCTCATCTGTCAGTACTTAGCTCCATTTTCTACTCTGCGGGCTCACTGCAGGAGTTTCACAAGATGGAAAATTCACTTAGGATACCTGCTCTAGATAAAAGTCAGGACTGGTGAACTCAAATCCCCAGAGCCTCTGGTACATACTTCAGTTAGACAGAGAAAAAAATCTAACTGCACTTGAAAGAAAATGACCCTGGAAAATAGGTTAGCAAGGCAGCAGGAAGCGTGAGCCTGGGTATGTTTTGAATTTTGAATTCTAAGTAGTCTGTACAAGCCAGAAAAAAAAAGGAGAGAGAGAGAGTGATGCTATATGCCTGTAGCTAAAAGACCAAAATAAAACAAGGCCCTACCATTCTGTTATCAAACCATAAGCTTTATTCAAGATGCTTGATCTGTAAAGTTACATGCATGAATTATTTACAATTAAAAATATAATTTCATAAAAATGTAAACACTCATTTTAACCACTTAGTAACAGATTTTGCTTTCTGAAATGGAAGTACTCAATAGAAGAGTGAAAAACATCTGTTTATCAACCAATGCATATCACTATTAAGTTTCTACAGTAATATATTAATATTATTTGAATTTTTGGGCTCAAAAAAGTTAAAAAACATCTTTCCTTCCTCATAGAGCATATGGACTGCCTAACAAAACATTAATTAAGAAACAAGAATATTTATCTGGGACAGAATAAATTTTCAGGAAACTAATATATGAGGAAATTGTGATTTCTCAAACTCCAATGGACATACAACTAATCATTGTGTTTGTAGACAAAGTATTACTTTGAAAACATATTACAAGTAGCAGATAGCTAGAAAGACAGGTACACAGACAGGCAGGTAGTTAAATTATGGAGATGAGGAGAGAGAGAAAATGAAGGGATTGTTTAATAAAATGGTTGTGTTTGAAAACATAACACATAAACTTCTGTGCTGTTTTTAGGGTAGAATTTGAACACCGTTAATAGCAAATTCACATGTGAATTGATATGCTAGTCAAAGCTTGGAGTAAGATAGCTAAAGCGGTGTGAAATCTTCCAAAATATTAAACAGAAGGCCATAGTTTCCCTTCTCAGTTATTTACTGTTTAAACCTACTTTTAGCATATTTATTTTTGATTTAACGTTTAATTGATAATACATTACTGAGATTTTAAAAAAGATATCGATGCAGGAAAAATGTGTATTCATTGGTTTGCACAAAACAACCTTAGGTCTAATAGATATAGAAATATTTCCAATAGCTGAGAAGATACAGGCATATTTATTTGAAAATCTTTGATGTGTGTATATGTGTTGTGTATATGACATATGTAATATAATCAACTAATCCTTGTTAAAAGTACCTCATTCTGGGGTTGGGGATTTAGCTCAGTGGTAGAGCGCTTGCCTAGGAAGCGCAAGGCCCTGGGTTCGGTCCCCAGCTCCGAAAAAAAGAACCAAAAAGAAAAAAAAAGTACCTCATTCTGATTTAGTTTTGTCAATAAGACACCCATACTTCAGAAATTTAAACACTTTCCCAGAGGAATTTGGATTTTAATATCTAGAAGTAAGTCTTGCTATTGTTATAAAGCGATAGGCACGATCTCTGAAATGTGGAGACCTTAGTTTGTTTCGAGCTTCTTCAAGGCTAGGATCCCATTGACGGGACTGAAACGCCAATACAACAACAAAACAACAAAACCTACAAGTCACAAACATGTTCCTTCAACAAGGTTCAAAGGGAGAGTGGTATCTCAGAGCTTGTGGGAGTGGGCAACCAATGACTGGTCTAATTTCAGGACTAAAACATGAGAGGGAATCCAGACACAACACTGCTTAGATATCCAGGAACAGGGAGGGAGCTGGAAGGCTCAAAGGTAAAAACAAATAGGACTGATCAAAAAAATCAATAAAATGATTCCTAATGAAATTCTGCCTATCCTTACCATCGTCAGAAAGGCTTTCTCCAGCAACTGATGCAAACAGATACAGCCAAACACACGGCAGAGCTGAGGGAACTCCTCCCGAAGAGAGAAAAGAATGACTGTAGGAGTCAGAGGAGCCCAGGATATCCAGAGAAGACAGCACAGAGTAAGTGGTAATCACAAAGCGAACATGGGTCTGTGCTAGGTCCTCAATAAATGCTGTTGTTATTTAGCTTGGGTTGTTTCTTGGGCTCTTAATAGTGGGAGTGGGGATGCCTGCTCTTGGGACCCCTTTCATCCTACTGGATTGTATTGTCCAACTTTGTTAATATGGCTCATGCATAGTCTTACCGAATACTGCTTTACCATGTTTGATCAGTAGCCCTACTGAGGAGGACTGGATCTATTGGGTAGGAAGTAGGAGGAGAGGAGAGAGGAAAGGCTGCAATTGGGTTGTATTGTATGAGCTAATTAATTAATTAATTAATTAATTAATTAATTAACATGTGCCTCAAACAAACCACTCTGGCATTTTAAATAATCTACACATTCATCCACACTGATTCTCTTGCATATGAAACACATAACTAGTCACAGGAGTATCACATGCAGCACATCATACAGATAGGGAAGTAGAAAGATCACCAGGAAAAGCTAGCGACAAATACCACATCTGTACAGATGCGTGCATAGCCATTTTTGTTTGGTTGACATCCAGCTTCCTACGTGCTAACCCTTCTGCACCCAGGACTTCACTACACACCGCCTTAAGTACACTTATTCCTGTGATCTCCTCCATTTGGCATTCAAAGAGCACCTTGGTGGAGGAGGGAATGTCATATAGATACATTTTTCCGGTGAACAAAGGAAAAAGTAATCTTCGCTCATATTGGATAAAATTGAAAAAGAAAAGGGTATTTCTCTAAGTCAAAATTCACTGAAAAACCCATTCCTTTGACTATAGGACTTCAACAATTTGAAGTCATATGTTAATATGTCTATAAAAATATGGGATAATATGTCTATAAAAATTCTACCACACCCAGGATCGTAGACATCTGTATACATCCAGTTGTTTTTTTTTTTTTTTGTTGTTTGTTTGTTTGGTTTTTTTTTTCACTTCAGTCAAAGGAAGCAAACCTTCTCTTCCCTGCAACCTTATTGTCGATTGGCTTTCTCTTCTATCTTTCTCTATTTCTTTCTTTGAAACTAGTCTGTTCCTTTTACAGCAAGAAGTGTTTCCAGCTGATGTGTTTGATTGATCTGGCTGATAAGTTTTATTGCCCTTGTGTAGACAATGAAACAAATGCCCGGTGGAGGAAATTGCATGGAGTTTAACTGGAAACCAAGTTAGCCTCCGGCCACTGAGCTGGTCCACATGAGATGACTAGCTTCTGCCCACTCTCAGCTCCAAACTGTAAAGCAGGAGGGAAGACAGAGATGGATCTTTCATTAAGATAGATGAACTCCAAAAGAGCGGTGATGCAGAGAGAGTTAATAAGGGGAGCAGCCGTAAGTGGTGCTACAATTATTCCCAGCATAAAGCAAATTGCTTAGGGTCTCATAAATCTTTTCAGGTTCAATTCTCTGTGCTTAACCAGATGAGAAGCCCGAAGGTGCGTACATGCAACTTGCCCCAGTGTCTTCGACTGTTTCATCTACAAATAAGAGGTATTTTCACTTCAAGAAAAGTCGTTGAACACAAATCCTACTATTCAAACATTATTATAGTAGCATTCATTTGAACGCTTCAAAATTCAGTTGACTTTTCACGAAGCTATTCTGGGTTCTGTGATGTGTAAATCCGTTTTCTTAAGTCATGAAAGGGTGCTTTTAACAACACCCTAAAATTAATTTGCCTGGCTCACTTTAATCTATTTGATACATATCTGTTGAAACATATTATTCTTTTTTTCTTCTTACCATAATTAAAATTACTTCACAGAGTTTTCTGCAGATTAGAAAAAAGGGTAGTCACTCATTTACTGTGGCTACTATATGATCTATTTACCATTAACATCTTTACTTCAGAAAAAATAGACAAAAGTTATAGGGTCTTCATAGGTTGTGTTAAAAATGAAAGTGCCTTTTATGAATAACTATATTAAGCCCATTGTCAGCATTCAATAAAATTGTTGTGCATATACCCACACATGAGTTATGTGTAAAAAAAAAAAGTTAAAGTAAAAAAAATCTCAATTTTTTATTAAAAAAAAAGCACTTTCTGTCTTTAAAGAAAACATGTCCCCTGTGATATGCTACTTCTCAGAGCATCTGTATCCTTTGTGTGTGTCCTGAATTTGTCTTATAATAGAGCACTACAAATGTCCATTCCCTGCATTTAGCACATTCTCAGCCACTGGCCCACTTTGCATCCACTTCGTCATCATTTTCTACTTTGACTCTCTTCCCTGAGTTCCCATCTTGATGCTTGCTTTGTCTTTCTGTGTCAGCCTGCCTCCTGTGTCATTCCATGTCTTTGCCCATCTGTGAGTACACGGCACTGTAATCTTGCTTCTGGGGATGACGTGTTTTATAAAAGTGTTTACTGCTTTTGGTATATATTTTCCTTGATCTCTTTTTCAGGACTTTACATTTACTTATTTGTTTATTTCTTTATTTTTTTATTCTTTAATCCTTTTTTACAGTACAGTCTTTCTTAATCTTAATGTCGTTCTTCTCTTGTAAGCAAAGTTGAAAATGCCATTTGTGACCAGTTCTCCTCATGGCCTTCAGAGGGTCATCTTTAGATGGTGACGCTCACTTTAACACCCTGAATCCCTCAGCTTGGGCACATCTTCCCTAAGGAAGAGAGATTGACCTGAGTTCAAAAAGAATGTTAAGTGTGGAGTTTGACTAAAAAGCCTCCTATGTACATAGCAGAGTATAATATAATAGTTTACTTTTCTTCTCAACTATATGCTGATATACATGTATATAATACATGTGTATAAATACTTACTTAATATTTCTTTATTCATATGTGTATACTTTTGTGTGTATATTACCGCTCTCATTGTCTCTCTGCCTCTCTGCCTTTCTGTCTCTCTATCTGTCTCTGTCTCTGTCTCTGTCTCTCTTTCTGTGTGTGTGTGTGTGTGTGTGTGTGTGTGTGTGTGTGTGTGCCAATAATCATGTTCAGAAATAATAGGTTCGAAGTTGCATGGAAACATTTTATTTTCTTTATTTGTGAATTTGCATTACTAGTACTCTTAACTGGATCAGTTAGGATTCTTATATATAGTTGATTTACAAAAAAATAGTTGGTATATGGATTTGGTTTTTACCATTTATCCACAGGCCCTTGGCCAAATCCCATATGGTGCATGGCTGCTAAATCCCTGTGAAGTGAGTTTCAACAAAAGTGGATTATAGGTCATAGCAAGACTACAGAGTGTATCCTAACAAACACAGGTTAAGCAAAAACAGATTTCTAATGTTAATCACTGTTATAATAATTACTGATGTCAAATCTAGTTTTCATGCCTGTCGCACTCTATTAGATTTACGGCTTCAAAATGTCAGAACATTCCTATAAAGTCATCTGTCAAGAAGTAGGCAGTTAAACAGCTCAACTCTAACTAGAAGTTTGTTATCTTGGAAAAAAAACAACAAAAATTAAGTAAGGCTGATTCATTTATCCTTAGTATCTTAAATATGTCCTCCTTATCCTTTTGGGAATCCATTTCTATCTTCTTCATTAAATTTATTTCTAATTAAAGATTAAGGGAAATAATAAGAAAAAAGACAAATATCAATTTTAATACAAAATGAAAAGTGTGACTTAATCAGAAATATACTGTTTTTCAAGCAAACCCTCCAATAAACACTCTTTAAACTAAAATGCATTTCTTATTGCATGTATTTGTACTCAATTAGTCACACAGAGTAGAACTTCTTTTAAATTACCATAATATTAGTAGATACTATTTCAATTGATTGCCAAGGAAGGTTAGAGTGAAAGAGAAAATGAAAGCATACTGCATTCAATTATGGTATATCAAGATATGGCTAGCGCAGCCTTTTAACCAGTCTGTACAATATCAGTTTCATCTTCTTCATTACAGATATTTTCTGCTTCATTATTTCTGATGGAGAATAAAAAAGTAATGGACTAGCTAGAGATTTGGATTCTGCAGAAGCAGTCTCTGTGATATATAATTCGCACTCTTTGTCAGGAACGTTATTTACAGTATACTCTTCTGGAAACGTTATGACTCAATGCTTTTACTATTCCTAAATCTGGTAATGAAGCCCACTGATGGATTTCTCTGTGACATACAGATATACTGCTATAGGATGCCTACAGTTCACTCTTATACTATATACTGCTATAGGATGCCGACAGTTCCGAGAGTCACTTGTATTAAGTCAAAGCATCCCTTTACTTGTGTCTTCAAGAGCACTAATTCACTTTTTGCTATTGATTTTTGAGTGTTAGTTTTGACCTATGAGACTCAGCATGACCTATTGCCATTTACAAGAACTCCTCAGAATCCCCTGGCTTGTCTTCTTGAGGCAAGCTGACTTTGTGAGCTCCTGTTAAAGCTTGTGTCACTGTGATTACCCCTGGGTTTTTCTCTTTATTGCTCCTTCTACCTTCCGAATTAATAGATTGGAGAGATTAGGTCAATTGGCATTTCTGAGGCAAGTCTGAATTAATTTTCTTTGGCTTGTCTTGTTGAATTTCACACTCCCTGAACATTTCTTACTGATAAGCAGATTATGATGCTGGCTCATGTACAGGGAGAGCAACTCCAAATGCTGCATTGTTACCTTTTAGCACCATCAACCGCAATCAACATGCTCATTTATGAAGTTAAAGCTCTTCATTTTGAATCTGTGTCAAGAGGCTAATATAACTGTGATTTTAATTACTAAAAAAATCAATCTAAAATTAATGTGAAATTTAACAGGGGAAGATGGGTATGAAACCCAGAGACACCTCTCCTTGGGTGTTGTCCTCTATAAAAATCACATTAGCACAACGCTGGCTTCTATTCAGTAGCTTTCTAAGTCTGGGTTCAGTCAGAGAAGATGTACCTAACCCTCAAGAGACTGGAAGCCCCAGGAAGTTTAGAGGTCTGATGGGGTGAGGGGTAGGGACATCCTCATGGAGATGATGGGGTTGGCGGGGAGGACTTCTGGGATGTGGAACAGTTGGGGGTGAACCTGGAGGGGAATACAATCTGGAGTGTAAAAATGAAAATAAATAAAAAAAGAAAAAGTAAGTCAGAAGAAAAAATTTTAGGGATTTATTATTGAAATATAAATAATGGGAAATCAAACTTGCAAACAGTACAAATAATTTTCCCATTTGCTGCTTAAGGCAGCATTTTAGTGAGAATAATTATAAGAAGCCACAGAATATTCAGTGTTTAGGAAGTCATCAATATCAGTAAGCTGGGCAACTTTACAAGAAATTCTTATCATGTAAACGGTGAGAGACTAAAGAAACTTGGCAGAATCATCACACTTACGGTCCATATTTCCAAATATTTGTAAAAGTAATGCAAAGGGAACCAAAAGAACAGTAACAACGGCAACAACAAATAAACCAAACAAAGAAGTAAAACTACCAAAAAAGCAAAAACCAAACCAAACTAACCAATCAAAAAGAACTTTCAAAAACAAAAACAAGTGGACTTTCACTTTCTAGGATGTCAGGTGGGCGTGGCCTTTTACAACACTGTTGATAGGAGAAGGTGAAGAAGACAGTGGAAAAAGTGAAAATTCTGTTTGAGTATCATTAAAAAAAAAAAAAAACCAAAGCCAGTGAGACTTATACTGATTGACATCTCTAAACATGAGGATAAAATTGAGTAAAGTGTCTTAGCTTTGAAGAAAGAGGGACCATGTCATTGAGTCATCTTCTTTAAAGTCGCAAAGAGCACACATTATTGACAGCTCATACAGGCAGGCCATGAAAAATCTACCACAAAATGGATTTAGATCCATTCTTCTTAAGATATGGTATCTATCTTCCAGTGGTCGATTCTCTGACACAGCCCTCTGCACTCTCAGGAGTACTTAAACAGGGAATCCTACTTAGAAACGCCCACTTGCTAGGGCAGCACTGGTCCCAGGATATCCTTCCTATTAACAAGCATACCTCTGTAACTGGGCCTCTCCTTCCTGCCCTGGAATATATTATGCCTCTAGCTTTGTCTTTGGGTCTCTTCTCTCAGTCATGACTAATATTGATTATCTACTTAAAGGTTTTAGATCAATGCTGCTCCTTCAAATCTATCATGTCCCTATCTTCTCTCAGGCCTGCTACAATAGAAGAATTCCATGAAAATTCCACTCATATGTATATATATATATATATATATATATATATATGTGTGTGTGTGTGTGTGCGTGTGTCATATATATATATATATATATGTATATATATATATATATGACTTCAAAATATATTTTTGGTTCTCTCCTGAACCACCTGCAGATCTGGGTTCTCTATTTCTTCATTACTTCAGGTAAAGATCAAAACAAACAAACAAACAAACAACAAAAAGACCATAACTCAAGTAGCCTTTGCTTTCTATCATGGCCCTTAGCAAATCTCTCAGCATGGAGTAGAAGCTCCCACATATCAGCATATAAGTAATCTCACCATTACATCTGTGTCCAGACTATTATTTCATCTACATTTTTTGTGTTTTTTCCTCACTACATGGCAAGTTCTCTATATAGAAATTACAATAATCTTTATAAATCAGTAGTCAAGCCAAGTTACTCCTTACTGAAAATCACAGATCATTTCATTCCTACCTACAATGCTTTCCCAAACTTTACTGATCATAACTTCAATGGACTGATATTTGCAAGCATTTGATCGGTATAACATTTTAAGTGTGCATATAGGAATTTTTTTTACTTAATTAAGAAACTATTGCTTAAACAAGGTGCAATAATTATTAAACGTTCCTGAAAATTTTGGGGGCTGAATAGGAAATTCTAAAGCCATCAGCATTCATATTCAGAAAGAGAAAATGAAAAGGTGTATCTGCATTTTCTTGGTGTAAGGTTCACATCTACATTCTGGGAAGGAGAGTCAATTCCACTAATACATAAATAGAGCAGTTACTAAAGTGACTATTTCTACTATTATAGCCAGAACTAAATAAAGTGCGGATACTGATAGCGAGAAGCAATAGTGTTCTACAACCACGCCTTTAGTTACATTTGAGTTTGCAAAAAAAAAAAAAAGATCATTGTGAAACAGAAAGATTATAAAGTCCAGTTTTTTTTCAGAACAAGAAATCCAAGAAATGTCAGGAAATTTTACAACTGCTACCTGCTTCCACTTTGGATACTTAATCACTAAAAGAACATGCATTTCATTGATTAACAATGTCTCTTCATATATAATTGAAAATCATTTTTTAATAGAATAGTAATATTTCTTGTTAAAGTAAAGCATCAACAAAATTAAAAATTTACTTCTCTCTAAAATACCCGATGATTTATGTGTATAACTCAATTTTCTATTTCATGCAGCTGTAAAGAAATGTAGTCATAACTTCACAATTACATGAGGGCTGAATCTCTGCATTGGGAGTTTGGTGTCTGAACCATCCTATCATATGACACAGAGAACAACATTAATAACAAAATTCACTAGTGCTTCTTTAACCCTGAGACTTGCTGTGATAATGTGATATACTGTACAGGTATCTAAATTCTTTCTTTCAGTAGGTTCTTTGCTGTGTCTTAACATTGTGTTGATCCTCACTGAGATCTCTGTGAACTTGCGGAGAACTGGCTCTTAAAGAATAATTGTAGTCATGGAAAAAGGTTTTTAAGCACATTGTTAATTATGCCTTGAGATATGTAACTCTGTTGTATTATCTGAGAAAGAAGTTTTATGATTTCGAGGAACAAAAACTGAACCCTAAAAGTAGAAAAGTGCTAGTAAAATTTTCTCTATCTTGTATTCAATTAGTGTGGCCTTTTCTGGTCTGTCAGATGTTCACTTGTCCTTGAAATAGCTTAATACATTCCTTTGGTTATCCAATTCGCTGCACCATCTCATTCTATAGAATGTGCATACTCTATACCAAGTCATAGGATATGTATGTCATATATCTTGCTGCTTTCAAAGAGAGGTACTTGTCCTCATAACTTATCAACTCTTCTCTGGCATACTCCTTAAAATAGTATGACACCATTTTCTCAGCATTTCTAAAATTCTTGCAGTTAAAATAAATACATTGTGTTTAGTCTGTCTCTTAGAAAAATAAATCAAAGAAGAGGAGTCAGGATTTATTGAAGTGATGGGTTCCTTGCCTAGAATATGCAAATCCCTCTGTTCATTCTCCAGGTCCACAAAGGAACAAAGAACTTTGTTAAAATGTCAATTTACCTTAAACTTCATATTTGAATGCTATACATCCTTTAATAATGCTTCTATCATACAGACTTCATTCTGATTTCTTAGTTTAGGACTGTTCCTTAACTTCGGCTCTTTGGCAGAGAATGATGAAAAATTATCAGTGACTGGACGTGATACATACATGACTGCATAGAAAACATTCAATTTTCTGTCTCACAAAATTTAAGTTTATTATTATTGATACTAGCTCTATGCATAACTACTTGTTTTTTTTTTGTTTTGTTTTGTTTTGTTTTGTTTTTGGTTCTTTTTTTTTTTTTTTTGGAGCTGAGGACCGAACCCAGAGCCTTGCGCTTCCTAGGTAAGTGCTCTACCACTGAGCTAAATCCCTAGCCCCAACTACTTGTTTTTAATCTTTGAAATTACAGGGAAATTATGTGTGTATTTTTGAGATATATCCCATAAAACTCAATGCTATATTAACATATTTCATCTCAGATTAATTTGTGTCCTATTTACCTGGAAAACTTGTCACAATGAAGTCTCTTATTCAAGGATATGTGTAAACATCTAGTCATGCATTAATTATATTCTTATGAAGAATTCATTGACATTCTGAAGAAATGCATTTAATTATATATTTTTACATTAAGAATCTAGTATTATCCTGCTATATATCTGAAGGTACGTAGCCCTGGAAGAAATTAGTTTCTTGAGCTAATGTAAATGTTTATTAGATGTTTTAAGCTTTATAATTAATAGCTATTGATGTGAAAATGACATTATTCTGCTAATTACTTTCTAGAATTACAAATATTTGAGTAGGTGGAACATATCCAACTAGAATTCAGCAGAAGCTACATGAGCAAATGTTTCCCTAGACAATTATAGGACACAAGACAATTGCCATTGGTAAGAGTATACTTTAAAGATTGTATTCCTGCATGAGGAGTTGATGTAATATTACAATAGAGATCATATTATTTATATGGAAATCTATTCACACTTAGATGTGCAACATATTGCATAATTGGTTATAAAAGATTTATATTACCATTTGATAATAGTGTATTTTTTACTTTCTCCATGTGTGTATGTGTGTGTATGTGTGTGTGTGTGTTAGTGTGTGTGTATTGTGTACATTCATGCACATGAAGTAGACATGTATGTGCCATGGTGGATATAAGGAATCCAGCAGACCACACAAATGTCAGTTCTCACCTACTATCTAATATAATAAAAAAAAACTTTCTTATTTTGCAGATGCTTATACTGTTCTGGATGAACCATGAGCTTTTTTGAAATCTCTTATATCCACCTCATGAATTCCTGTAGAACTGACCATTCAGATTACAGACTAGGGCTACAATTTCTAGTTATAAATTGTTTTGGGGGACTTGAACTCAGTTACTCATGCTTGCGTGGCACAGACTTTACCCATTGAGTGATCTTAAATACCCAAAGCCAGGAAAATATCACATGTGAAACTATCATGATCTAAATTTAGTGAGAACACCAACTGCCTGAAATATTAAGTTTGTTCGTGTACTCAACTTATTTTTAAACCTTTTTAAGAAAATGAACTGGGACAATATGCCACATAAATCTACCAACAAATAAAATAAAAATAAAAAAAGAAAATCAATCAAAAAAGCTTTCTCCATGCCACAGAGAAATTATATGTTTGACAGTTTTTCAAGTATTGCAAGCATCTTTGTTAGGTTAGATTCTTTTTTACATATTACTCTTTCATACAGTGATGCAATAATGAGTATAGATGAATCTCTTCAAATGACTCTTGTAGAGACTTGAAAGTGAAGAGAGCAGAGTCCAATGAACAATATGGATCTTGGTGGATGAGGATGTTCTAAAACTAATATACACTGATTTACCTAAGGATAGGATTTATAATCAGAAAGTGAGAAGCTCATGGTTGTCTTCATATAAGAGAAAAACAAATTTATAAGAAAAAATTGATGTGGGGTTAGGAAATCTTGAGTGTAATAAGATGTATATCATACCAAGTTTTACTCCAAACCCTTAACATGCATTCAAATCATCTGGAAACTGTTGTGAAATGCAGTCTCTACCTCGGAAGGCGTATAGGGTTTGTATGGAAACTAGCAGACTCCTCTCCTTTACAGACACATTGTACTTTGACAAGCAAGACCTTAAAAGATGGAAGGAGTTAACTTCAAATGATCTGTCATAAGAGGAAAAGATGAGAGTGAATGAGGGGGAAGGAGAAGTTATTTGAGCTGGTGACAGATCAATGGGACTGTAATTCCACTGTGGTAGACATAGTGTTTATTTTGAAATACAGGTTTGATAAATGTCCAAATATCATCTTCCCATTTACCTTCAGACATGGAAAATTCTTGGGCTTCATGGGCTGTTTTAGTTGTTAGAGTATGTAAAAAAAAAAAAAGACAATACTAAAAATCGAAATGAGTGTTAGGATACTTCTAGTAGGAGCTGGCTGTAGTTTCAGAGATGGAATCATCAAGATGTTGGTCGGCGACCTGAAAATATTTTCGTTTGTTCCTATCTTTGCTTGAACATGTGTGTGCCCAAACACTTCTAACATTTTTCTTCTCAACTTTTCAATGCTGCAAGCATCTGTCTTTCTCTGTATTATGTTTTAGACCTAACCTATCTCCCACAGGCATCAAAGCTGAACAAGACGGTCATGCTGTTCCAGGCAGCCCTGAAAGACAAACAAAAGAACAAACACACCCCAACGACTTAAAACTGGCAGCCAAGGGAGCTCTCCAGGTTACAGGATGCTTCTCTGATCCTCCCAGTAAATATAAAAAGAGTCTTTCTTCAGTCGCTGAAAACAATCATAACTGCCTGCCTTTCCTTGAGTCTGTTTGGACCTCTGGGGAAGAGAGGAAAGACACAGTATAGAAATATGTACCAGAGTGACCAAGGCAGGATTTGATTTACAAGAGGTGGTTGGCTGTAAGCTGGGAAAATCAGGTAATGGGTTTCCTTAGATACAGTTTCAGTTTCCAGCAGAGGACCCTCTAATACTACTTAGAGATTTGGGTAAAAAATACAAGTTTTCAAAAATACAGTAGACCAAAATACAATTGTATTAAACTGGCTATTAGACAATAGCCATGATCACCAGATAGTGGTACATGTCATCAGATCCTATTGAAATTCAGAAATTGCATCTAATTACTTGCAACATAGGTGGAAAATTTGTCCAGATTCAGTGTACACAGATTTTAAAGTTGAATATTCTAGAAATGTTTGACTTCAACTAGTGAAATAGAACCTTGAAAGTACATAGAAGTTTGCAACTCACTCCCTAATAATACTAATCAATTTTAATCCTAAACATAATTTTCAAAAGGCACTTAGTTTTAACATAATGGTTTCTGTATACCTATGTGAAGTTTCTCTTCTTACTAAACCACCTTTCTAGGTTGACTATGCAAATAATATAGTTGGTTGAACAAAAATAATATTTCTGGCACTAAGGGCTCTCAATTCTTGGTTAAAAATGAGCATTCTTTTTACAGCGTATCTAAGTTTGCAGCATATATGTCAGGCAGCTCAAATATTCCCTTTCATCCAGCGCCATAATATTCCACACCCTCTTTGCTCTCTGTGACCAGAAAAAAAAAAGAGAAAGTGGACTGAAGGAAAAGAAATATGCTTGATTACTTAGATCACATAAACAAGAGTAGAAAAAATGTAGTTTCTAAGCAAAATGAAATATAAATATTCATAGGATAATTTTATGAAATATTATGAAATGCTTGTAGGTATTGTCATGAAATACTTCAAATATTGATGAATTTGATGTTATAAATGATAAAATCAAAGGCTTGGTTGCCATTTCAAATTTTACAAACTTTACAACATTGAAATTATTTTCCATTGGTCCTCATAGAATATTAAACATTATTACTTTTTGGAGCCTCTATCCTAAACAAATAAGTAAGTGCTCTGGGACTTAGGGACACTGCTTGGTGCCATAAATATTCCCTTGATTACTTATTTTGTCAAATTCAAATCCAAGCATGTTAAAAATATTTTAATACATTACTGAGTATTTGAGTGAATTTCACAGCTATCTCTTTAAACCGTATTCTTTTAAGAACTCCTTCTATCCACGAGCTTGATATTTTTCCCCCACTGAGCTACTTCAATTTTTAAAAGAAAAAAACCCATAATTTCTCACACAAAAAACATTAGAACATGTTGCCACATTTCAGGATGAAAACAGCAAAACTCCAGGCGAGAGGCTTCGTGCTCGCTGCAATTTAATACCAACTGTTCTCTGTAACGCTCTAACCTCTCTACTCCATACACCGAGGTCCAACTGTGAAGACTCTCGCTGGTTGTCTTACATCCTGGCTTCTCTTCATGTTCTACCTGGGGACTCTAAAGCTACTTCTCAGGCATCATTCTATGGAATCTCCATTAAACCTTCAAAAGACTGCAAAAACAACAGTGTCCAAAAATTAAGAGTTGTTTAAGAGAATATTAATTATTCGATATGCCTAACCAATTCTCCTTGTGAGCTTGTATGTTGGCTGCAAACGCTGGGGGCAAACAAAAACATTAATTAGCCTAACTGAATTATCTCAAGAAATTGATTCCTGTGCGCACGTGTGTCTGCTTGAGTTTGTGTGATTGTTTCTGTCCGTGCATCTGTGTGAGTGCTTTAGAAGTTGTGTTTAAAAAATACCCAAGATACAATTCACAGACCACATGAAGCTCAAGAGGGAGAAAGACCAAAGTGCAGATGCTTTAGTCCTTCTTAGGAGGAACGAAATACTCAAGGGAGGAAATACGGAGACAAAGTGTGGAGCAGAGACTAAAGAAAAGGCCATCCAGAGACTGCCTCTCCTGAGGATCCTGCCCAAATACAGTTACCAAACCCAGACAATAGTGAGGATGCTAAGAAGTGCTTGCTGACAGGAGCCTGATATAGGTGTCTCCTGAGAAACTTTGCTAGTGTCTCACAAATACAGAGGCGGATGCTCTCAGTCAACCATTGAACGGGGTTTCCAATGGAGGAGTTAGAGAAAGGACTGAGGTAACTGAAGGGGTTTGCAAAACCATAGGAAGAACAACAGTATTAACCAACCATATCCCTCAGAGCGCCCAGGGACTAAACCACCATCCAAAGAGTACACATGGAGGGACCCATGACTCCAACTACATACGTAGCAGAGGATGGCCTTGTTGCACATTAGTGGGAGGAGAGGCCCTTGGTCCTGTGAAGGTTTGATGCCCCAGTGTAGGGGAATGCCAGACAGGGAGGCAGGAGTTAGTGGGCTGGTGGGGGAGCACCCTCATAGAAGCATGGGGAGGGAGGATAGGATGGGGGTTTCCAGAGGGAAAACTGGGAAAGAGGATACATTTGAAATGTAAATAAAATACCCAATAAAAAATAACTAAATTGTTTTTCAATTGAAACAAATATTGTAAATTTAGACCATCTCTATCTTTAAAAACTATTCAATGAAAGGCTAAAAAAATTAATAAAGTTTTGGTAGGTAGATAGATAGATAGATAGATAGATAGATAGATAGATAGATAGATAGATATGACATGTATATTCTAACCTATTGTATCTTAATTTTGTCAATGCCAATATGAGGGATACTCTACATCCTTAGAATGGAACTTTCCCACTCCACAGGTTTTCATTCTTCTTCAAAAAATTTTATTCAGATTTTCTTTTAAAAGAGAGAACAGAAACTGCTAAAACAACAGAAAAATAACTACAAACAATAAATATTATCTATGACTCAAATTTTATTTATAGCCCATCTTCCTGCTTACTCTTCTGTGAAGGTGTCCCTGAGCATTCTAGAAATGAAGAACTATCTACATTTCTGTAGGTCCAGTGTGTGTGTGTGTGTGTGTGTGTGTGTGTGTGTGTGTGTGTGTGTGTTCTTATAAACATATTCAGACAATGGATTATGTTTGATTTTTCTTTCTCATTTTTGATGTGTTTTGTGAGATAATTTCTCTTTCTGTATCAGAAGCTGAATTAGAACTCATTATGCATCAAAGGCTGACATCAAGTTCACATCCCTCTCATATATTCTGGGCCACTCGACAAGGCTGTAGGTACTTTCATAGGAGAAAAGTACTCTTACCCCAAATTAACAAAAATTCAGGTTTGCAGTAATGCTTTGAGATAAATTTTAACATTATGCTTGCAATTGGAAGGAAAAGGGAGCAATGGTGGCTAATCTCAAAAAACCATTATCGAGAGAGAGAGAGAGAGAGAGAGAGAGAGAGAGAGAGGAGAGAGAAGAGAGAGAGAGAGGAGAGAGAGAAGAGAGAGAGAGAGAGAAGAGAGAGAGAGAGAAGTTTACAGCCAAAAGAGCCCCTAGTTTCTATAATACTAAATTGCAAGGTCAAGATATAAGGGTGCAGTGTTATAAATAATCTATAGGACTAGTCTGTCTTTCCTTCTTTATGTGGATACATATCTTTAAAATTACGCTATTGAAATACATTGTTCGCTGGTTCATTCCCCAAAGCATTCCCTGTTTGTATGGAGGATGTAATACAATTCTATACTATTTAACAGGTAGCAGGAGGGGTGTTTTACAGTACAAGCTCTCAGCCCAATCCTATTGGCAAACGCTTGCTTCCAATTGCTTATCTCTCTATAATGCCTACCTCCCTTTTCTCTTTTTTTTTTAAAGAAGAAAGGTAAATTGAAATGTTGAAATAAACCCTGATTTCTAGCACAGAGAATGCTTTCTCTGTGCGTAACTCTGATAAAAGTCACCTTTGTTTGTCAGCACCTAAATTTTAAAAAATGGCGTGTCAGATTTTCCCTGTATCATGGATTAGTTTCTCCAGCCCAGTGAAGTAAAAAATACCTAGCAAGGCAAGCTAATCCCTGCCAAAGAGGATATCATTATACATACGATCTTCTCTTTCCTTAGAGGTTAAATTCTTGGTCAAATGTGCATTGGGAATTGTGTTATGTTCTACCTGAGGTAAACACACACACACACACACACACACACACACACACACACACGAACACACAAGAAATGGCATATCTGACACTTTTCCCATAAAGCTTCATCCCTTCTCTCTCTTTTTTTTTTTTGGTTCTTTTTTTCGGAGCTGGGGACCGAACCCAGGGCCTTGCGCTTCCTAGGCAAGCGCTCTACCACTGAGCTAAATCCCCAACCCCTTACCCCTTCTCTTTATGTGACATATTTGTATATGCTTTAATGCATTTTTGGTTATGAGTTTTCATGATATTTAACACAAAATAAATTTAGGAAAGTAAACAGAATGTCTACAGTCTTGTCCAATAGTGAACATCACTCAAAAAACAAAACAAAACAAAACAAAAAAAAAAAAAAAAAAACAAAAAACAAACCGTGAGTCCCACCTAAGGTATCTGTCAATGACTCTCTACTAGACTTTCCCACGAAAAAAAATAAATAAAAAAAGTAAATAAACGCTGTACAAAGTTTATAGTACTGTGAACATTCATTTAGTCCCTTCTGACTAATGGGAGGAAAGTGGATTTAATAGCAATTTGCAATTAACGCTAAACCTCCAGCAGTAAGTTTGTGGAAGCGTTAAAGAAAGGCTCTTTTAATTTCTCAATTGTAAACTCTCCTGAAATCCCCATGGAAACGACCTTTTACTAATTCTGTCCATATTTTTATGGATGTGAAACCATTTTAAAATATTTCTGTTAAATCAGATTTTATTATACAAACAGAGCTAACATTTAACTTAAGTGTCACTAATATTTAAGTTACACATACACAGAACACAAAAATAGCATTAACTTCAGATTTTTATAGGTGTAGATTATTGTAGTTTCTGTCTACACTAAGGGTTTGAAAGGACAAAAAGTTGACTAGAGACTGCCAAGGAAGAACAACTTAAATGTCACAGTGGGAAGCCAACTTTGTCCAGGGAGTAACATCAGTGTCACTTACTGAAGACAGTGATGCTTGCTTGTTACTAAGCGCTATTCTAAACTCCTCAGGAAGAGTCAATACATTACTACACCCACGTAAACATTGTAGGCATTTTGGTAGTTTGAATTTCTGTTTTACAAAACGTGTTATTCTCATTACCTCTGCATTAAAACAGGTGTCAGAGGCAAAGAGTTGTTCTTGACCTTGGAGTAAAATGAGCTGAATGCTTCTTTTTCATCTCTATTCACATCTAGGTCAGTGTATACTCATCTCCAGTAATTGAAATATCTGCAATGGACCCGCCTCTCTCATCCCAGAACACCTGCTTAACTCTGACTCCAACCTGAAACCATTTTAATAATTTATTGAAATTTACTGGTGAAAAATTATAATTACTTCTAAAGATTTAGGAATCTCATCGCAAGTCAGAGGGTACATCTCGTCACATGTTACTATTTTATATAATTTCCTCGCCTCTCATTTACAGAAATATTTACATTGTCATATTATTAGATTTTTAAAACTTTAATATTTGCAGTCAAATGCTGCAATGAATTCTTTAAATTAAAGGGAAAATACTGTAACTTCTTGTTTCTTTTCATTTGATCGTCTGTGTAAGGGCTGGGAAGATTGGTGATTTAGTAAGTTTTGACATAAAAGGGACAACTGAAAAAGATGGTAAAATATGAAATGGGAAAAAAGAATAAAAGCCGAAAATAACTAAGGCACAACTAATAAAATGTAAGGGGTATTTATTAAAGTAGTGTTGATATGCCAAAACGATGTTTTGTAACAAAAATAACATGTTTTTATAGAAATAATTATTAGACTGATCTGGAGTAGGAACTTGGGTCAGTTTTGTCAACTGATGAATCTTTATAGGAGAGCATCATCTCAGACACATGGAAACCTCTGTCAACAGAGTCTCACTGGGTGTTTAGTATTTTGATACAAATTGTTTTGATACACTTTGAAATATGTAAAAATAATCATTCTAGTCCTTTGTGGCTATCAAGAGATGTCATAGTTTGTGAGCTAGGGTGAGAGTTTGTGACACTTGTCATGATTTATTTAATTTTTGCAGAGCTTGATGAGCGGGCCTAAAATGTCTGCTAATTAGAAAGGCGGTCGATGGAAGATGAACGCTCGCGGTTACCCCCCCCCCCCCATATACAGAATCGTGAGGCATTACTACATTTTCACAGTAATTACCCTGCAATAGTAAAGAAGGGCTCATTTATAAGTGCCAGAAAATATTCCTAAAAGGAAGATACATTCTAGGGTGACACTACATATTCAGATGTATCCAGGAAAGTCTGTTCTAGAGATAAATAATAAGAGTGATTTTTTCTGAGGACAAGGAGAACAGATGTTAACACTAAATAGTGGTATTTCTGGGGTTATAGAAGTAAAAACCTGATTCTAGTGAGGGTTACTTCACCAACTTTTAAGAAACTTTTCCAAACTGTCACGGAAATACGCACTGGAAGCATGCACTAAAGAATCTGAGAAATACTTCAATAATGTACAATGTGAACCTCTGTTATTTTTATATAAAGGAAAAGTAGCAGGGGTACACCTCTACTCAATCTGTTTTCTTTTATTATGAAATTGAAGCGAACTTTGGATACATCTTCTTGTGTCTCTAAACTCAAGCCCTCATCAGCGCAATAAGGATCAGAAGAATAATCACCCCAGAGCGCTCACTTAGAGGGTTTATGAGGCAAGAACAAAAGAATATGTGGTCTGCGTATAGTGACAGCTAAGCTCTAGGTGTCATGTTGATATAAACTAGCCAAAAACTAAAAGGGGAATACGGGAAAGAAAACAGAACACTCGTTTTAAAGAAAGGATTGATAGTGCATACTACTTGGAATATGAAAAATAGTTTTCATGGACTTGAAATCTTGTCCAAAACATTCTATGCCAATGTCATGAGAGTAGTTTTTCTCTTTGTTCAGTTGTGTCAGAAATTTCACCCAGAAAATCAAACTTAAACAAACCCTTTATCAAAGTTGTGTTATCTTGCAAAAGATGAATGCTGAGCTTTAAATTCTGTGGGCAGGGAAGCGCATGAGTGTTTCCTCTATTTTTTTTTTGAGAAATTCAGACACTATTTATGAAGAATAATGAGATTACCCTATATGACTTTAATATGCAGATATTACTGCTTCTGTGATCTTGGAAATGAAAGTAGATGGTGGGTAAGCTCTAGGCTGCATCACTGACTGAATAGAAAGTTTAACTTTGGGCATGTCACTTTTGACTTTCAGAAGCAATGACCTGCACAGCCTTAGATTATTAAAGGGTAAAGAACCAAACACGGAGACCCAGGTCAACACATAGTGAGGTGTGTTTACAGCAAAAGGAGTTCGGTGTCAGTGCTATTTGAGTTTCCCTGCTTTGGCTGGTTGGTTATTGGCTGCTGAGAGGATCAAATACACAATGTAATTGAGAGATATTGTGGCCATGTTATCTTTGTAATTTTTCTTTTAGGAAAACTATGTCTTGAATGTGCAATTCTATATCTACAAAACAAGATGACAAGAGTAATCAAGTAATTTGTCACTAGTATTGGAGAAAGCAATCTTGAAGAAAGCTCATTTCCAAAAAAAAAAAATTCCCATTTTTAGGAAAGGAATATTTAACCTTTATTTGAAATAGTGGGTTCTTTTCAAAGCATATTTAATAAGTATTGAGAATCAAATAACTTATTATTTGGGTTTTTATAAAAGCTTACATGCCACTAGAAAGTTTTAATAAATTGACTAGAAATATTCTGTGTTAAAATGGCTTTCCAATTTAAATATAATACTTACAAAAGTTATTTTTCTGTGATCTGGTCCTATAGCTTCCTCTGTTACTCAGGAATATTTATAACACAAACTGGAGTCTCTGAATGCCCCAGAGAAATATTAAAACAACAAATTTAAATATGCTAAACTAATAACCACATCCATACTAACTATTGAACATGTATAAAATGATTAATTAGTGGACAAGTTTCCATGTATACATTTAATATCAAAGTTAATAACTGCCTCTTATTGGTAATTCATATCTATGATATGTAAAAGAATGAATGAATTCTAACATTTTTAACCTTTTATATAAGACATGAACTAATAATACAAATGAATTATAGTGAAAATGGACCAAGCGTCATATTATGCTTTCAGAAACTATTTTAGAAATAAAGTAAATAAGTGAAGCAATATTTAATTTGTAGAATAATATGGTTTAAAATACATAGTTATATTACAAATGGTATAAATAACAGCTGCTTGGTGATTTGGGGAATCACTAATATATTTACTCAAATATCACATGCATAATTTGTACATGAAAGTAAAAATAATTTATATTTTATACTATCTTGCTATTACTCAAAAAGGTAAGTAAATTAAATATTATATTTGACCTTTTATGTATCTTGCCACTATGCATAAAGTGATCCAAAATTTAACTGAAAAGTATAAATTTTAACTTGTGCTTTATAGTGAAATATAAATGTAAAATAATTTCTCTGTCAAAAAGGAATTCAAAAGAATTTACTGAGAGTCTAGAAGTTTTTTTGTTTCTCTTAAATTTGTTGTTTGTCCTTAGCTTATCTCCTCAGGCTAACACAACTTCCATATTTACTCTTTTCCCCAGTAAAGTTATTTTATATACTGACCATTGCAATTCATTTTGTGTAAATTATTCTCTTATCAGATAAGAGAAGTTCAAAATCATTGCACACAGCAACACACTGTGACCTAAAGTTAAATGTCCATTGAAAATAATGAGAAATTTAGCTTACTGATCTGCATATACTAGTATATAGCTTATTGGACATCTTCAGAATGGTGTTTGCATTTAACCAAATCAAATACCTGAGAAGCAACAGTTATTTAAAAAGCAGGCCTCAACATAAGACAAGATAGTCCATAAAATATTAACTTATAATGATATCTTCAAACACATTTGGATGAAAATATTAAAAAGAAAATCAGTATTTTAATAAATTAAATCTTGCATAAAACCATTGATTAAAAGTGATCTTATAATAGGTATATGATCATTCACATTTTATTAGTAACATATTTCAAGTTTGTAAACAAAAATGAGAGTTTTTAATATCTTCCATCTCAATAAGCTTACATGTGTAAGTTTCCTTCTTGTTTAAATGGATATATGAGACTGTTTATCTGAGATTTTAAGTGTATGAGCTTATGCTCATATACACTTCTCTAATAATGTGCCTGCTATTTATAGTGTGATTTTAAATTAATAATTGGGAATATGTTTAGTGGTATTATCTCTAAAATATCCTGTAGGTATGAATCTACTCGACGTCTCTAACTTTTCTCAGTTAAACATAATCTTGTAAAATGTGACTATTAGTGCATATTTAATACTTCATTAAATTTATAAGAATATACTTAGCATATCATGTGGAACATCACAAGAAAGTACATAATATTATGAGTAAAATCTTTGCAAATCACTACAACTTGCAGAAAAAACTGAGCAGAAGAACTATTAAGATAGCAAACATGTTCAAGAGTACCATAGCTCCATTTGGAATTACTTCTTTTGAGTAGAACATGAGATTGCCTTTCCTGCTTTCGGTCATTTACTAATTAATAAACACACCACTTGCCTGGTGTTCTTTGTTGTTCACATGTGACACTGATTTGCTGACTAATTTTATTAATAATTGGAATGTGAATACATCTTCTTTTTGTGGGACGTCAACGATTTAAAGGTTTGCAACATTTGTCCAACTGTACTGAATCATTTCACTTCAACAATTTTGGTTTTTAATTTGGATCAAAATTCAGGAGTAAAAAAATAAATTAATTAAAAGATCGACAAGATAGGCTAAATAGTTCTACCCTGCATCAACATAACCTCACAACTGGCAGATCTTTCAGGGTGTTTATTTCATGCTTATGATGTGTCAGTTAATATGCCTATCTGCTTTTACATGAAATATCACTTAAAACACAGACCCTTCATGAGAACATGCTTTGGATGTTGAATGACTTTCCTGTGTGTTTCTTCTGAGGAAGTAAGACAGTAGGTAGGCAGTGAAGTTGATCCTCTATGGAAATTTAGTTCAATTGTTTACTTCCTTTGTAAGAAAGCAAAACAAAACTCATTGCAGATGCATGTGCACTCTACGTAGCTGCTTGCGTGTACATGCACTCCTCTGTAGTAATGATAGCTTAGCAGGGCTACTGTCTTAGGCTTAGGCTTCAGAGGTCGACATTTACATATTGTGCTGATTCCTTGCGGAACAGGACTCCTTCCCAGACTAGAATTCTAAATTTTCTTATAAAGAGTAACTCTTTCTACTAGTAACTCTTTCTACTAGTGAGCCAAATTTTCAAGATGTGCAAACCTGTATTTTTCTATGTGAAAAACTTGAGTTTTGTCAGAGCCAATTTTGTGCCAACTTTCTACCTTTGTCCTTTCAGTAGCTGTTCAATTCTATACTTCAGGCATGAAAGGGTTAAAGCAAACGGTACACTCTTTCATCACTTCACCTCCTCCCTTCATAGTTGCTTTTCTGCAGTCTAGAACACTCAATGTCAACATAGCTGGGTATCCCAATGATGAAACAGGTACACAATGAATAAGTCAACTTTCAGGGGGAAGGACCCCACTGGGGTCCCCTAGCTGAGTTCCAACATGCATGAGTAATGATTCACTTAGGAAGACTTCCAGCTCAACACAGACCAATTAGCTACCCACCCACATGATTTGACTCGCTATTGTATGAATCATGTTAGTTTCTGAGATTTATTATTAGGTGACCAAAGGACAATAAAATATTCACAAAGAAATTCAACACAAAGCCTCGACATTGTACAAAACAATTTCTGAAACTTTATTGTGAATTTTAAAGTACATTTAGTAAAGGAGGTTATCCTTAATATAATTAATTAAAAATAAAGTAGGAAGGAAATACACATACTACTTTTAAAGCAAGAATAAGTACAGACTTTGAAAGCCACAATATATACAATTGTATGAGAGTAATAAGCTTCTAAATACATTAGGCATATATCTATTTAAATAAATAGTAGAATACTTGATTTGACATATGTGAGCATCATACCGATTACATCAAAAATGTTTTACAAAATATAGCCAAAAATGGAATGTTATACATTTTGATACACAGCTTTTAAAATAATTTATATATATTTATTACTTAATTCAAATGATGGTATACAGAAGTCTATTTCCATAAGGACAAACTTTCATTGTGTGTATAACACTGATCAGTAAATATAGATAATAGTAACCATCCCTCTAAGTTAAGAAGCTCCTATTTGACTGAAAGTACTACCAGGGAGGACAATTCTACCAGTTATTAGCAGTAATAATTTATAATGATAACCATGTAACACATTTCAACTTATTTTGTCTATTTTAAATTTTCTAAGGTATATCCTTCAATTCTTCCACCCACTTGTTTTTACGATAAAAAGTATTTGAAACCAAATGGAAATAATTAATAACATTAAGTTTCTTACCTTCTCTTCTACTCACTTTTTTACCTTTGGTTTACAGGAGTTAATTTGGAAATTACCTCTAAAGTCTTATGAGTGGCTCATGACTTAGAGTTTTATGAATTCAGTTTTTTTCCCTTTTGCAAAATCAGTGACGCATGTTGTATTGATAATGTGACTATAGGCCATGAATATTTTAGGAAAATTTACTGTCAAGAGTTTGCCTCTCATCTTTACATAATATCAGTGAACTTCAGTAGGGAAAACGTGTTACCCAAACTTATTTAAAATATACATACATTTCCATTTGCTTGGGGTATACAAAAAGGTGGCTATTTTTTAAGAAGTAAATTACCATCTTTTATGTTTATTTTGAATAATATTTTTATTTTATATATGATTCTTTAAAATGAAAATGATGGAAATAAAAAGAAATAAGCCTCTATAGAGTGTGGAAGATGGGCAAAAGCTGACTCCCTAATCACTCTTTAAAACTGCTTAACGAAATATGATCAAAAATGTATTTTGCATTTATGTGAAGACAAAATAGTCAGATAATTATGCCTACAAAAATTTCATGGAGTCCAGGCCACAATTATAGAGTGACCAGTTATATATTAAAATTTCAGTGTTCATATCTGCAACATAGAAGCAACATAAGAAAATGTATTTTGCTGCATTTGTTTTAATTTTTAGGATATTAGGTAATAATTGTATTTCAAATCAAACAAGACAAGTTAAAAAGTCTTCTATACATGCCCTGTATCAAATGACCTTTGAATGGAGCAGCTTCTCAGAGCAGAGAGCCAATGAATCCCTGTAACTCATCAACTTGCCTCTTATTGACCACCGTGAAGTGCACACATATACTTTGCATGTAACATGTCGTCATAGAGAAGATGTACAGAGGATACTCATGTCCAGTTTTAGTAAAGGCCATACATAAGGCTGTAAAACATAACCTTCAACTTTTAATCCAAGGTTGTATTTCAGTCAGGAAGATGATCAGAAATATTGCCATGGAAAAAATACAAAAGTTCTTGATGTTGTTTTCATCTATGACTACACTGTGTGTGTGTGTGTGTGTGTGTGTGTGTGTGTGTGTGTGTGTGCGTGTGTGTATTTGTGACTGTGAATGAAATCATGTTGATGTATGTTATGGGTAATCAGAAAATAAATGGGGTTCAAGTAACATAGGATGTTGTTTTATGCACTGTAAAATGAACTGGATTAATTAACAGGTTGCTATGTTTTCTCAGGACTGTGTTTTAAGACATCAAATGTAGCAAGTAATTACTTACTAAGCCATGAAATATGTGCATATTACTACTAAAGGAAGATATATACATCTCTCAACAGTTCGTCTATGGTGTTGGGAATTAAAATAAAAGAATTTTTAACATTTAATACTTCAGTTTATCATAAATAAATATAACATAGCTTTATACAAATACTTCTAAATTTAGCATCTAGATTTAGCATCAGATTTTTAGCATCTAGAGCTCCATAATTATGGTTATTTTAGAGTCTAATTCTTAGAGACAATCTGTATATCAAAAGGCTCATTTACAATCACCTCAAAAAACAGCATAAATAATAATTTATAATTTCTCCTTTACAAATGATGATTTTGAATTTGGCACAGTCCTGATACAATTGGCTTAAATTTCCTGTTTCAAGTTAGAGTTAAAAGCTAAAATTTTAAAAAGGATACTGTGAATTATTCAATTGACATTGCCCAAATCAGCAGTGTCTATAAAAGTGGTAGAAAATTTTACCATTCCCATAGTTCAGGCTGCTAATCTTTATATAATACTCAGACAGTTTGTTGATCAAAACACATGCATGCATCAAGCAAAAGGACTCTACATGTTACACTAAAAATAGATCTCAAAACAATCACTAGTGTCCAAAATGTGAAGATCACCACTACTCTCAGAATCATATACAAAAGTTTGGCAACATCGGCCAAAGCAATGTTCAGGAATAATGATTTTTATTTATGCACAGACGTGGAAATACTTCAAAATGAAAAATATGCATAGTTTTTGCTTTAGACAGTATCATCACAATAGGAACTACAATAGTCGAGCCTTATATGGTAAGGGTGGGGTGAGAAATTCAACACTGGGACTCAGGAGCGCCACTACAATATATTGAAGTTAAATTTTCCTTATTAAAATTTTAGAAACTGATGGCAAAATACTTGCTTCTTATGATTTCATAAAATTCCATAATTCTATATAAGTTGGTTTGAGTGTATTTCTTTTTTTTCTTTTTGCTTTCTTTTTTTTTTATCTAATCTTATTTTTCCTTGGGCCCAAGAATTTTCTTTCTGTAAGTACTATTTCAAAAAATAAAAGTGGCTATGACTACATGTGTAAAACAACACTATTCTGCCTTATTTAAGCAACACACCGTACTATACCATGTAAGCTAATGTTTGACAGCTGTGGAAAAAGGCTGGGTAACTGAGAAGAATCACGTCATCTTTGTTGCCTAATTATTTCCCGGTTGCTCTTTCCTTTGCTCCTTTGAAATTAGGGGAGCCAAAGGCTAGTAGCTCATAGCATTTGTTTTGCCTCTCACATCTTGGAATCACTGAACAGTTCCACTCCGGTTCTATGAATCCCTCCATGCCATTCCCCAGGCGCCTAGAATTGTCACGCATTGATCTGTAAATGTTAAGGTAAAACAAAAGACACACTCTGCGGTGCTTCTGCTCTACTCAGATCAGAAAGGGTCTATCCTGGACTACTTGATTTAGCTCTTATGGTTTCCATTAAGATCATGCCTACCTGCATGTTACATCATTAAGAAAAGAATCAAGGGCAGGTAAATTGTCACCAATGTGCAGGACACCAATTGAAAAAGTATTTTAGTGTTTACACAATTCTTCATGAGTTTAGTCTCCCAAAATAAGAGAAGGGTTGTTATATTTCAAGTTACTGAGAAACCTATATTACACATTATTTTAGGACTCTTTTTATAATGTCTGCACAAGAGTGTTGCTTTTTACATTTTACCAAGGGATGATATTAGGACAGTCTAATATAGAGCAAGCAAACCAATAGGACCAGGGTACACGTGCAGAGAGATTATTTTTAAAAACAACTTTTCCACATCTAATTAAAACTGAGCTCCAGCAAAATGTATAGTTTTAAAGAAATTAAGTGCTCTTATCATGATACCCAAAGGAAATAAAATTCTCCCTCACACTTCCAACACGGTCCCCCATTAGTGGTAACACTGAGATCGAGAGTTAATATCTCTATCTGAATTTGAGCTCCTAACTTAAAAAGAAGAGTTTCCAAAAGCAAAACTCTAAAGTCCAGCTTAATTACAATGGCCAATCTAATAATGTGCCCTTACCTAAATCTAACATCTAATTAACAACATAATGTTTGCTATCAATCAAAGCAGAAAATGGACCTTGAATCAATAGGCTGTGCATTGTTCCAAAATAAGAATGATTTAAATTTTATGGCTATTGATATTAGCAAGGCATTTCTAACTCAGAGTAGCTTTCAGGTCAAATTTTAGAACATGAAAAGCAAAAACAACCTAGTCCTAACAAATACAGCATAAGCAACTCAAGACTTAAAACTATAAGTGCTTGGAATTACAAATTAGTGATTGTAAATAGTGTCATATCAAGTATGCGCTTTTCAATGGTTACTTCTTTGTCTTGTAGGACCATGACAGGTTTGGGGTTTTAATTTGGAGTGGTATTGATCAAGCAACCCCATGATACATATTCAGAAACACGATAGACAAAAGGTAAGGATGCTATTCTAAGGATGGGCCACCTTTACCAAATGGACTACAAAATTTGTTTAAATGACTCTCACTATGTGATCTGTGCCTTCAAACTGACCACCAATTAAACCTGTAGCATTAGCGCTCAAATGTTTTATCAGAATGGATCCAAGGTAAGACCGAAGCATAAACCAATCTGATTTTTGTCATTTTTAGGATAGTATGTTGTAGGTCTCAGAGGTATCTTACAAGTTCAATATGTGACTGGAATAAAATTAGAAAATGTTATCAAAATTTTAGCAAGGGAAGAATTAAGCAACTGGTAACATGGTATTATAGAAACATGTAAAGGAGCATTTTTGGTTTTCAGGGATAAAACTCGGAAACGTGATCTAAGAAACTAAGAACTAGAGGGTTGCGGAGGGCAAACAGGGAAAGGAGATAACATTTGAAAGGTGAATAAATGAAATAAGCAATAAAAAGAAACTAAGAACTAAAAATATTATAAAATAGTAAAATGAATTACAATGTACTGTGTTTAAATGGGTGTGTGGATATATCTTCAGTGTATGACAGAGTGCGTTGGGGAGACCCAGGGTGATGCGAGCTAGCAAATTTGTGTTGTAGAGGATAAGGATTGGTGTTTCTTGAGTACTTAGAGGTGAGGGTGAAGTGAAAAATTAAAAACAGACAATAACAAAACCGGGAAAGGAAAAAAGAGGGAAAATGTGAAAAGAAAGGAAAGAAATACGAAGTACGGTCTAGTAGTAAAGTGAGACCCATTTTTTATCATTCAAATCTGGTCTTCCATCTTCTCTAGACCTTTCCCCTCACATAGAGAGTTGTTTACAATAAGAACAATTACAAAAGCTGTTCTATTCAGCGATGAACAAATTGCTTTAAATTCATTGTTAAATTCTACTCTTTCAACAAAAGAGGGGGAAAGGCACACTAGAATCCTACTGCTTAAAAAGGTCCTCATGCTAACCACTTCTTTCACTATGTACCGTTTGTGACTTTTCCTTGTAAACTGAAAAGGGTCGCCCAGGACAAAGGTAGAGTTGCACCACCGTTTCCTGTGTACGAAGCAAAACGAGAAACGAACAACTTTGACTTCAGATATCGCCACTCCCACTACTGCCTTTGGTGTAATGATACCTATGGGTGCACTACGGTTTTCCTTTTTAAAATGACGTGATAGAGTGATAGAGTGTTGCTTAGAAGGTAAAAACAAGAACAGACGACTGGAGAAGCTGTCTTAGACTCTCCCACTTCTTAACCCCGTGCCTGTGCACATCATTTGCTCTCGCATAGTTGGAAATTAGATCAAACTTTAAGAGTATCTGTATAGTAGTAGTTGGCTTTAGCTTACCACGTGGTACAGGTAAAACTGCTAAGAATAACACATAGATAGACACCCAGGGAAACTAACTATTCCCATGTTCTGGTGCTGGAAAAAGTCATTGCACTATGATTTTCTTACAACCAAAGAGAATACTGTCAACCTGAATACTGTAATCTCTGTATGAAAGACACCAACACCCTCTCTACTTCCCTGTGAAATCAGATTATATTTAGCTGAAATTATTGTAGATTATTGTGGAGATTTAGTTTTACATGTTAAAAAGCATGTCCTAATTTTTAACGATGGCTAATCATGTTAAAATGATCAATAATTGGTTTTAATAGCTGAATACTGATAGCATTTTATTTATAGTTTCACGGTTAGCCTTTCTTTTTGAAAGACTTCTGTGAAGCTATTATGGCTATGCAATGTTGATTTTGTCTAAATTCCTAATGAATTTATTTCCTTTCCAGCCAAAATATTAGAAAGCATAGTCCACCCGAGTTCATTAGGCTACAAGCATCTAATTTCAAATGAGATCGTATGGTTTCATCTCTTTGTGCTTCTACAATGGAGAACTGATTTGATTAATCACAGAGCTGTGATCTGCCCTATTGTTCCCGGAATGGCTCTCTCTGACAAAGACTCCGTGAACTCACAGAATTTTATAACTTGACTGTCCGTCTTCTTATCTTGTCAGAGTCTCTTTACATTTTATTCAAGCAATTATAGCCCCCCCAAAGCTAAGGTATATTTAACCCCCAGACCTACTTTTCTCTTAGTCTAATCTCGTGTTACCTTTGTATTATTTATAATTTGTCATTACACTCATTATTGCTTTTAGGCAATTGGGTGATTTTAGTAGTAGCAGCAATCAGGGATTTGCAAAATGTGTGGTCATGTGCCTTCTATTCATTGAAAGTATAATGATTACGTAGAGCCCAGTGATTGGTTTTTTGGCCATTGCCTAATGAAACTCATGCATGTGCTGTCTAGTATTAGTAACAGCAATGCTATGTCTTCTTTTGGGGACAAAATAGTTAATACATCAATAACTTGCCCTTAAAGTCTTCGATCTTCTCCAATGCTGGATGAGGAAATCATGGAGGTGATACACATGCTGATAAAATCACACAATGCTATGATGATATTTCTCATATTGTTTTTGATATGATGTGACACGTCCTACAGCTAAATAAAAACACTGGAAAAGGCAGCACTAGGTAGGTAAAATGTCCCACCCCACTACCAAATGGGAGACTACTGTCGTGAAGGAAGGCTTTCTCCGAACAAAGATCTGGGGTATCAGTAGTAAAAAAGACTTGCAGAGAAAGAGACAAAGGCATCAAGATTAGAACCCAAGAGTTGTCACAGGCACGTGTCACCACTGGATATATATAATCAGAACCATTCAATTCATGTACCTTATTTCCAATTGACACTGGTCATTGGAAACAAAAAAGTACTCATTGGACTTTTAGGCCAAATTTATTTTAAGATCACTTTAAGTGAAGCATTATATTATAGGGGTTTCTGGAGAGTTACTGACATCCATTGTTTTGTTCTGAAATCTAACACAAATGTAAGGTATTAAAAGAATGGCTTGATTCCCACGTATTGAAGCTTACAACAAAGCTTTCTCCAAAGTGCCATATTCCAGCATCACGTTTCCTTGACGTGATGACGGAACCACACCATCAGAAAATAATATACTGGATCCACTGAAAAGTCCCTGAATTCAGGTTTCCTTCCGATTTGCTTGCCACATCTGTATGTTATTCTGGGTTCAAAGCAGAAATGCCTGGGCATTTTGAGGAAGGCTTATTCCGAGCCTTTCTTAAAACATAAAAGGGGGAACTTAGAATATTATTATTATTAGAATATTAATATTATATTCTTTTAAATTATCTTTAGCTACCATGTGGCATTGCTGGAACTATAATTCTCCCATCATAATCAAATTCTCACAAAGAAGTTTATGTTCATGGCCAGATTTTCTTGTAATTGTAAACATGGTTTTTCTTCATCAATCAATTGACAATTCTAAATATTCTGTAATTTCATTGTATAGTTCTGGATGAACTGTGGGGCCTACAATATAAATGAACATTACTTGATTTAGTTCTCTAAGGTCTGTACTGTTAGCTAAATCAGTCAAAACTAGAAATGTTTTATATATCTTTATGCCATACACTATAATAAAATTATCTGTTAAAATATTTAATTTGTCTTTATGACTAAAGAAAGGTTAATCATGATAAAAGTAATATACTAAGAAAAACTATTACAGTTCCATTTCTATTTTAAATTGATTACATTTTGGTTATTACAGTGTACTCCAATTGTTTGCTGAGATTTTTCATTTTTTAATCGTATTTGGCACTGTCGGGATAAAAACCAAGGCCTTGCATATATACAATAAGTTCCTTACCCCTAAACTGCTCATCTAGCACTACACTTTCATTTTGTGATTTTTGGTTTGGGTGCAACAAAAACTTTTAGGGTTAGAATGGAAAGATTTAAGAAGATTACTTCATGAGGATAAAGCCATTGGTTTGCTCTACATGGTGAGGGAGCAGTGAATGGTCAAAGCAGCAGGGTCAATAGTGGGGCTTTCTCACAGTCAGCAGAGACAGAGCTCTGGGACTCACCTTTGATTGAATGTTCTGGGTCCATGTTAATATAGATTTGACTAATATGAACATCCATCAACTGATAATAGGAAGAAGTAGGCCAAATGGATGCTGGGTAGCACGAGGAAGCCAAGGAGTGGTGTGTCCTTAAGACATTTAAAGGCCATAGCTTAATGTTTGCTGATAAAATAGAAAACTGTGGGCTTCATAATGTCATTTTTCCATTTAAATTTCTTGCTAGAGAGCACATTCTCATAGTACCTAGCAGATTTTCAGTAAAGGAAAAGTGAATTATATTACATATGACTGAAACCAAGTAGATATATTAATGCACAGCAAAATTTTGAAGATATAAATTTATATGTACTGAATTTAATAATCACTTCTGGATAATTTTATTTATTAATGCAACACAGGAATAAAAGTAACTGAGAAAAAGCAAGTACCTGAAAACATATAAAAATGAAAAATTGGTGATTATTGGGATCAATGTTGCAATTGGCCTAGGTTAATTACTTTGAGGAGTAGGTGACAACAGAGAGGGACACACACGTGGCTTGCATGCCAACCTCTGTTTAGATGCACCCCCCGATTGAATTCACACTGTCCTCTTCACTGGTCTTAAATTAGTTTACCAAACTGTCAATATTTTCATATTAATAAAAAGTGAAGTACAAATTTTTATAGAACTGCTCATACTAATTCGCTTGTGGTTCCCAAGAAAACTTATTTATATTTCAATTAATGTATTTAATTAACAAGTGTGTTTTACATTTTATTCCTGAGCTCTGAATATTTTAACAGGTTTCAATTTTGTAGTTCATTTAATTATAGTAATTACTTGGTGATAGTTGCCTAAGCAGCCACAGAACAGTTGGAAAGATCCTTTTAGAGTTAGGCACCAGCTTGGTGGTTATCAGAGAAGTCTAATTGCAATTAAAATAGAACATTTTCTGGCAGGGAAGGTTTTTGTTTTTTTCAAATACATTTGCACAAGAATGCACAGGTGGGGACCTGTAGCTTTTCTTTTTCATAAAGCAGATATTTCCACTCAAATGATACTATAATTGTGGGAAGGCTTCCTTACATAAGGACATGCATCCTTATGTAAGTTAGTGTCTTAGAAATGAATGAGTTCAAGAAAACTCTCTGCCTTGCCTAGATGTAAAACCCAACTGTGACATTTCCTCCTGTGATGACAGCAAAACAACGTTTCAGGGTGTGAATGTTTTCAATGTTAGGATGAAACATGTATAATGAAGGTCCCCTTCGTTTTAACATGGATGGTATTGCACTGGTCCCCTGAAATATTGCAATAAATATTCATAAGAAAATGGACTTGCCCGAATGACAACCATCTGGAGGGAAAAGCCAATTAGACCAAACATATATAACAGCCAACGTTAAGGTCTGTATTCTATGTCTATGTTAAATGGATGGTCTTTCAGCGGCGAAGGCTGAGGCCTCCTTCTGTAGAATGCTGTGACTTGAAATATTCCCTGCAAAGATACTTCTACAATGTGCATCTTCATATATTTTTTTAGAGTCATTGTCTAATTTGACTTGGATCGCTACTCGACATTTCCAGTGTATACAACGGATTTTGTGTGATGGCTAACACAGTAAAGAGTAATCTTACACAGTTGAAAAACTGAGGTCTTACTTGCTATATTCCATGAGCAACTTGGCCTGTAGGAGGAATTTGGGCTGTAGGGACAAAGGAGTTCATTTCTTTCTAAATTAACTACAGGATAAATTTAAAGCTTGTAATCCTATAATTAGAGTAATATATCTTAGATTTTTATTGTCTCCTTGAAAGATTAGATCTCCTAGAGCAGTATTTTTATAAAAAGAAAAATGAGAGACTTGGAAAGTATATTTTAGAAAAATGACACCATTTAAAGCTGAGACTTATTTTTACATAGGGAAATTTTGTGATTAAATCCACTGAAATACTTTAAACAAGGCAATCCCATGAATTAAAAAAAAATATCTTATTGTCTAATCCCATTCATGAAACACAGTTGAGACTGATGACATATATATAAAATTACAGAACAAATAAAAACACAAAAGGATGTGTGTATGTGTGTTTATGTGTGTATGTATATGTGTGTGTATATATTTGTGTGTATGTGTGTGCATATGTGTATATGAGTGGATCATATAGCCAATATTCATAATTCTTCAATCAAATAATTTTAAAGCGTCTAAAGGACTAGGAGACACTACTCTGAAATAAGTTTTGGTATAGATGAATGAAAACACGATGTAGTTCACTAATCTACAGAAAAGGTGAGCAATGTTTCCTTGTCAGATTTATAGCCAGGAAGTATTAGAAAACCAAAAAAATCATATTATTTTCTGAGAAGCCAAGTGAGCCTGTTCCTAGACTATATTTGTGATCATTATGTGTAATGGAATTTAAACAGAATTGCTGAAAGTCTTCCCTAACGAATGAGGAGTGGATATTAACGTGGACACCTTGAATCAGACTAATGTCATTGTCATTAAGCTATGTGTAGTAAGCACAGACATACAAATAATGCTGTATATAACACGTATATACTATATACTGTATGTATGTATGTATGCGGATGGATGGATGAATGAATAGATAGATAGATAGATAGATAGATATCACATAAAACAATACTAAGAGATGCCATGAGAAAGCTATATATTTCAAATCCAACAATGACGTCACACCCTTGCAGTGCATTTTACCATTTACAATATGCCTGATTGATTGTCCTTTGGACTGTTTCTATGTTCTTTATGTAGCAAGAGTGAAAAGACTTTATTAGACAACTAAAGATGACATACTGTACACCTGAAAACCTCATCAAGTGTGGGACCAGAAATAATGTCGGCGCACACTCATGTTAGTGCGAAACATGAAGTCCAATGAAGCTGTACACATAATTATGGGTTTTCTCACACACTAACAATAATGATTAATAAATACTTTTATGTTTTTTTTGAAGTCACTTATGTGATACTGGCTTACATGAAATTAGAATCAAACCAAAGGCCAATCCAACATTTAACCTAGGTGTGGTCAAAGCCAGAAAGATACTAAAATTTTATTGTTCATAATCAAGGTCACAGATAATCAATTGAAATTTGGCTCTATTAACTTTCCTATATGGTTAATAAAACTAATTAGTAACAAATTTCCATTATACTTTGCTTCAATTTTAAATCACAGATTTCCATTTCATTTTGAAGCTTTTAGCTATTTAAGAAGAAGGGAACTATTTTGCTCTAGGGTATAATAGAACTGGAATCTTTGTGTAAAATCCTATTGTGCTATGTTTTTACACTTTGTCTCTATTAATGTTTATCTTATCCACGCACTCACAGACTGCAAATTTGAATCCTCAGGCATTGATAATTTACTCATAGATCAAAATATATTATTTTAGAATAAAGAAAAGTAGTAAAAACTTTCGGACGCAGGGCTTCTATCACCAATTTGGCAAATTCTAGAAACATGATCCATATATTCCCAGGCCTTTCAACTAGTTTGCTTACACAGTAGATGCCGTGACTTCGACAGAGATGCTTTCTAGTCTATAGACTAATTGGAAGCACGAAGCAGCAGGTTTCAAATGATTCCAGCTGCGTTAAGAACTGACTGTGCGACCGGTTTGGTTTTATATGTTGTTTTGTAATAGGAGTGATGGGGGAGGTGAAAATCCCCAGGTGGGGGCCTCTCCTATGGGTAATAGACAAAGAACTACATTCATAACAAGTGCTAAGAGGAACAGGGTGATTTTAAATGTGGCAAACAAGTGAAACAGGTACAGGTAAAATACTAAAAAAAAAAAAAGTGAAGTAATTTCACAGACAAAATAATGAGCAATAAAATCCAATCTAGGCATTTTCTGTACTGTACTCTATGTTGTTACAGATTGACTCCTTACAACTTCTAATAATGAAAATGATGTTTAAAGAAAAGTAGATGAATGCAAGTTATACCTACAGGAAAATTTTCAAAAATTACAGGATAACAAAACCATGATAAGCAAAATTAAAAGAGCATTCATCTATTAAGTGGATCAGGTTCCTCTGTTAGTGAGGAGCTGCTCTGCTTAGACAGAAGAGACGGAAGACAGTTCTGGAACGGACTCCATAGCGGGTTGATGTTTACTTTACAAAAATCTTAATAAGAATGAGAATGTCCACAGCACAAAGAAACCAAGGGCCCATTTCTACTGTCTAGGCAAATGCAATTCTGTATTAATAGTCACAACATTTTCATATAGTAGATCACTCAGTCATTTCTGCTACGACAAATATCAAATTATTTCTATGGTCTCCAATTTCTTAGCTGCAAAATGAATTAAATAGGTCAAATCATCTCAAAGGCACATTTGAAGCTTCAGCATGCAAGAGTCCTCTGAGTTCTATTAGACACTAAATTTGTCTTTCTAAAATTAATATAGTAACCAGACACTGCATTAATCACTATCCAGTTATTATTTCGCTTCCTTTTATAGAGCACTTGTTAGATTCTTGTGCATTTTCTACCTCACTAATGAGTGCGTTAATGATACTCGCACGGTACCATTGCTGGATGTTTTCATATCTTTCTCCAATGCAGAAGGGCATTCTATTTTGAGGAAATCAGTCAATCGATATTCAATTTAAATATCGTGATGGTCAGTACTGACCACCAACCTGTTAGAATCTAGACTGGCCGTGGATAAATACCTTTGAGTGTGGTTTTAAATTAAGGAAATCCCAAAGATTGGGATCGCACACGGAATAAAGAAGAGATGGCATGCTGGACTCAAGCATTCACTTATCTCTGCCTCCTGACACAAGATATAATCTGACCAGTCGCTTCATGGCCCTGCTGCTGTGCCTTTCATTTCGTGATGAACACTGCCCTCCGACTATGAACCAATGTAAACTTTTGCTTTCTGCTGTAACTTGATCTTGTCCATATTTTGTCACATCAATGAGAAGAAGAAAAAAAAAGAAAAAAGAAATAAACCACTAACAATGTGGAGACCCAAAGAGAGGATTCCTCATCCTGGGTTATGTCTTTCACTCTTTCCATGGTTAATGAGACCCTTGGTATATAATTTAATGGACACACCTAGTATACATAAGAAAAAAACAAAGCATGATGGCTAAGTCAAATATGGTGGGAAAATGTAAACAGTGCATGATAATGGTTGTGTCTTCTTACACAGTTCTTATAGACAGAATATAAATGAAAAGTATAATGCAAGTATTAAGTTCAATTACAGAACTCTCTCAGGAGATCTCTCGGATCGTCTACTTGGTTCACCTCTGCCCTCATGTAGGGATAAAGAAATGTAAGTGAGTCATATTGACACTCTGAGGAACTCACTACAGCTCCCCTAACGATTATACTGCAAATAGAGATGTTTCAGTATGTGGACTACCTGCATTGACATTTAATACTAAAACCAGGTCTGCGCTTTCTACCATACTGGCTATTTACCTAGGGTGGGCCTATGTCAGCTGCAGAGGATGCACAGTTCTGCCAGTAACAGATGGTGTTGCCAGAAAAGTTTAAACCCTGAGGATCATTGCTCCTAGTACTACCCAGAAGTCAATGACCCTTACCTCAAGCAAAATTTAATTGTCTAAAATAGAGATTTCAGGTATCAAAATGCTTTTGTCAATTTTCACCGTATTTTAAAAAAATCAATGAAATTAACATATTTTGCTGTCACTGCATTTGCAACAGGTCTTACTGCTAAGACTGACTGAAAGGAGGGGCTTCAAATCATGCTAACACACCATCATACTTATTTTAATTTTGAGGCAAAAATATAGGCAATTTTCACATAAACCCTATTACCTTTTATGCAGGAAATTTGAATATGGTGAGACAAAACATTCTTATCCTAGACACAACAAAACAAAATATTATTCCTTATCTTTAGGAAAAACATGAATGAGGACAGGCAAATGCTGACAGTAGTGAATGAAATATTAGCTCAAAATACAGGGTCTGTATGGTATTTCAAAAAAGGAAGGACATGATACGAAGTTTATGAAACACTTCATGTATACTGTCAAGATATTTACCTGTGTGTGCATGTGTATGTGTATGTGTGTGTGTGTGTGTGTGTGTTTGTATATGTATGTTTGTATACATATCATGTTTATGGTAAAGAGATCTATAGAAAAATATATATCATTTAAAATCAACCAAAACACTTAGAAGCTAAAAGTACACACTAAATAATACAAATGAATGTCTTCCATCTAGTGATTAATAAGACATAGAGCAAAGAGAAATTGCTGGGACGGGTTCACTCTCAGCTGATAAAGAGGAAAGGCCATTGTGACTCAGGACTTCCAATGTGAAAATCGGTTCAATGACATGAATATATGACTCAGGAGGGCATCAACTCGCATCTCAGAACTCACTCCATTTTGTCTCCATTTGTCACTTGCACCATCTACACAGCCTCCTGTCGAATCCTGTGTAGCTGAGCGTTTGAAAGGCCTCAGCATGCAGCTGTTATCACACAGAGGCCCAGATTGGTTGTATCCTTGGAATCCTAAAAAGCACTGGTTTCCTTTTTCTCAGAGAAGATCTACTACAGAACTACTGTCAGCAGAAGACATTTTCTTTCTTTGAAAGACACAGCTTCATCTCTTAAAGCCTCCTGCTTCCATTTCCTCCTTATTGATGTTTGTTTAATGAGGAAATGGGGGAAGAGCTAAAAAAACCCACTCTCTGAATTGTAATTGCCAGTCTTTTGTTTCCCAAACTAATCATCTATGATGAAAAGGGCCAGCCACTTGGCCATGTACGGATTGTGAGCCACACATGATTAAATGCTTTACATGGAAGCATTAAAAAAAGGCGTATACGTAATTATTTTGAAATATGTATGGCTATGTCTACCAAATTATACGTAAGCAGGCGAACCTGCAACATCAAGTGTTAGAGAAGTGCCAGCCATCTGCTCCGCACCGTCAAGGAGGTAAATATGATAAGATCTATCCATACCTGGACCAAAGAGCCATGCGATTAAATATGCAATGTTTGGGAATGAAGCAGAAACGAATTCTAACAAATTTCTTGAGAAATGATTCGAGATACCTAGGGCTTTCTTCCTTTTTTTTTTTCTACAGCCAGAGCAGATTCTAATCACAAACTTGAGAGTGTTTTCGCAGGGGTGGTGATAGCCCAAATCAGGGGCATCGGAGACACCTCCAAGAAAGTCCCAGCTCTCCTCCATTGTCTGTTCTTCAGAACCAGAAACATCAAAGAGCAAACTTGTCCATTCTAAGGCATGCCTGCGATTTTCATTCTTTTGAATACATCCAAATGTGTCTGCGTTGGAAAAAAAAATAGGCAAACCTAATTCCCTAGGCTATAAATCACTCTAATGTGGAGGGAAACGTGTTAGCTGGTTGTATTACAAAGCCTTTACTTTATATTTAATAGGCACCTGCAATTCCAGCATTATACAAAGCTCTCTACATTGCAAATCTTTAAAACCCCACTTAATTTTCAACACTGATTTCCTGCAATCTAAGAGCTTATGAAGGGTTCACTGTGTTCATACAGATCTATGCAAAATGCATCAGGACTTCCTGGTCTGTGTTGGCATTCATTTGGAGGTGGATCCCAAACGTCTATCACTGGCATGCTTATTTCCGACTAAAATAAATATTCTCAGGATGAACGCTGAAGATTTGGAAGAAAAAAATGAGGCCAAGAAAGTAGCAGGAGGGCAGACATGCGCAAACAGTCACTCAGTAACAATTCTTCCTAGCATGGCAGTGGAAGCTTAAAGAGTCAAAGCTCCTGCCACCCATTACTTCCTCAGTATTCTAAAAGGGATTAGAGTATTTCTTAATCAACTGCTGAGAGATTGAAAAGGGCTTGGAACTGGAGAGTGCAAAGCTGCATGGTACTAAAACACAAAGATGGTTCGATAGCAAAAACTATGGAAGAAGAATATTAAATCAAAGATATTACGCAAGCAAGAAAATTTGACAAAAACCATCATTCTTTCCTATAGGCAACATAAGTAAAAGCCTGCACACATTAGTAGACCTGGTGAAATTCTATGTGGGAATGATGTCTAGCAAGAACACCTCTTTCCTTGCATGTGCTGGAATAATTTGTATGGAGTGAATAAGAAGAAACAGTCAGATGTGTTTTGGGATCCTGCCTAGTTTACACCATCACTGCCCGATTAGCTTGTACCACGTCAGTCATTTACAAAGCAACACATGCTTGTGTAAGTACTCATGAAGATGATTACAGGTATTTCACAGGTCTTACTGGATATACAGGTAAAAATAGATTTCTAATGCATGCCCACAGGATTCTGGCTTCTTTTGAATTATATATTATAACCTTGAAAACTCTAGTAATGCTGTCTCTACTCTTATCTATAGGAGACACACTCATTATAGAACAAAAAAAAATAAGTGTGAAATTCTTAAAATTTAAGTATCAGACTTTTAAATCCACTTTCAGTTATAAACACTCTACTATTAAAAAAGTTGTTTAACTCACACAGGAGCTTCAAATTTTAATGAATCTTGGCTTATGGAAAAAAGGAATGTAAATCTAAAGTAAAAACGTCAATCACAGTAATATATCTTTCAAGTTCTATGTTTCTGAAGACTGACAGCCCAATAGGATTGTATCGAACAAAGGCAAAAAGGCATGTGTTCCTTTCCAAATGAAATGTTTGACAGTTTTAGCAGTTATCTGAACTAACAACTGATAAAAATTTAAACACTAGAGTGTATGTATCTCCTCATATACATGAGGAATCCTATTTCTACATCATATCTATAATTTACTTCTGTAGTGTTATATACTTCACATAGGAATTCAGAAAGAACATTACTTGAAAATGAATATTAAGAAATAAAAATGTCCACAATCTATCATTTTTAGCTACACAACAAGCTACTATGTAAGATACTTCATCAACAAACTAATACTCTTAAGATGGCAGCTTCTAACTTTACCCTACCTCATGGAAACACAACACTACATGCAGAAAGGCTTATGCCTTAAGGATTTTTAAGTACAAACATTGAACAGTCCAGAAAAGAAGTGTTTTCTTTGTTTTGTTCATAAAGACACAAACACTAAGCCTTTACCTCTAGCAGAGCCAAACCAGGAAAATCAAATCAGGAAATGCAGAGCAGTGCTGTGCAAACACTTAGCCTTAGACAGGTGGAACAACACAAGATGAAGCTCTTGACACTTGGTGGAAATCCAGAATCCTCTATCCAAAGAACTTAGAAAATAAGTAAAGCAGGGAATAAAAGTCATTGCCAAAACCGAACTTATATGGAAATATGATCTCAAGAACCCACTCTCATACCTTACACTATAAAATAATGTTCCGGAAAGATAACACATTAAATTGCCAGTTGTAATATTTGGGCTGTAATTCATAGACCTGACGTGAGTTACAATGGATTGTAAGGAAATCCCACTGTAAGTTTGAGTTTTTTCATGCAACCTCAGTATTCTATTTTCTGTCTTTTAATTTATGCCATGCTAACAAGAAAATTATAGCCTGCAATTAAATAATGACGGTGTTCACATATATATAAAATAAAATGGAATATTGTCATAACTACAACATTTCCAAGATGGTCTTTATTTTCACTGCCAGGATGTGAGCATTGTGCACTTGAGGTCAATGATCTCCCCCTGCACTATACCTACAGACTTGCAAGGTGATTTTAATGAGCCACTGTCTGTTCTTTCTCAATGTGGGTGTGTATGGTCTGAACCATGCGAGATGAGAAAGCATGATGGGTAGGTAGAAGAATATTTTAGCTATAAAAATCCCCTGCCTGTTTATAAATACTATGTACATAATTGCACCCTAAAAAAGCCTGTTTAATACAATGGCAACTTCAAAAAACATCTATTTTCCTTACTATTACTAGGAATTAATGGCACAATGTATATTGAGCCTCGTAGGATGATCAATGGGAAAGAAAATCAAATGTCCCAGTTAAAAATCCTAGAGAGAAGGTGGTCAAGATGAACAACTAACTCATCCTTACCTATGAAGTCTAAATCAGTCTCCAAGGGGTTATTTTTTTACTTCCTACATATGAGCCACACGGCATCACACCAACAGGAGCTATCAAGAGAGAGGAGGAGCACTACAGTTCACAGTTTTCAAAATCACTTGATTTTTGAGGTAGGGGTTAATTTTCCACAATGCAGCATGCACACTCCTGCCTGCATGAGGGTCTAAAATTCAGAAGATAAAAACAGGCTTCAGTTTCTGCAGGCCTCACATCACACTGCCTTTGCTCCCTTCACTCTCAATTGCCTTTTATTTTATTTTATTTTATTTTTTGTCTTTCTGACAGTTCTAAATACCAGCTCTGTGACTGCCTTCTGTGTTCCACATGTCATAATAACTTGCAGAACCGATTGTGGTGGATTACTCAAAGACGAAAAGTAATCACAAATGTAATATAGTATCTCTAAATGATCAGGACCATAAGCAATTCTCTTTGCAACTGTAAAAGCACACACGTCCGCTTTAGTACAGTTTGTCTACACATTTCCAATGTATAAATTCCTCAATCTATACATAAATGTGCATCTGAGCAAATACTTTAAAACCATAAAACGTTAATGTCAGGATGTTTTAGCTTTGAAATGAGCATTTCATTTAGAAAACTAAATCTGGCTGTTTACTCAGAACCGAACTCCGGTGGAATCTTTATAGATTGTTTGATGACTTGAAGAACTTGTCAAATGTAAATAGATCACTGTTCTTTATGTTAACATTTTCATTTATCCCCCACCCTCCCACTGGAGAGAACAAACCACATGGGATCAAGAAAATTAATTCCCCAAACGCTGTCAACCAAGTTGGGAAACAGCAATAAACAGCTTACTGTAAGCCTCCAGCAACAATAAAACAGCTGTCAATAAGTGGGCAAAGTTGAGATGTGCAAAAACAGCTCTGTTGGATATGATGCTATGAAAAGAACAGGAGAGCATCTCAGTTCTGATCCACTAATGCTGACTCTCAAGGAATGGTCCTTAGACGATCAGAAAGCAGCATCATCTAGGAAGTGTTAGCTAGGTACGTTTACAGGTCTGACCCAGTAGCAGTGCACCAGAACTGGTCTAGATAAATACCAAACTCTGTTTTAAGAGACTCTATTGATTTTCAGACATAGTGCATTTGAAAATTCATATTTCAAACCCTATTATATCCAGGATAGCTTTCTTTCTTCTTTTAGGCAAAAACAGAAGCAATTTGACTGTGGAGTGACCAGATGGAATTTATAGCATTGACATAATTTCAGTCTGCAGCAGTGAAGTTTGCTTTGATCTTTGGATGACCCTTTGCCTAAAACTATATAGAGGACACTATGAAAGCTCTTTTCTAAAAAAATGTAGCGGCAGAATAAATGACAGAATTGTTATACTGCAATTTAAAACAACTTAGTAAGATAGAGTCAATACAGGGATCGCATTTACAATTACCTTATGCATTACCTGCAAACACACAGGAAAAGGGAAAGCGTGGGACAAACTATGAGCCACTGCCCCAACAACCAGCTTGGGATGTAGAAACAAGATGTTGCATTTTCATGAGGACAATTCAGAGTAGTGGTACTTAAAATTTGGGAACCTTTTACTCAAAGGTCTGGCACTTTCCACACTTAAACTAGCAGCATGACATCAAAAGGAGTCCGGTTAAAGCCAAGACTTACAAAGTAGCAATAAATAAATTTGGTAACCTTCTAGTCAAGAATCTTCCAGTTTCCAAACCTCAGCAAGCATCACAATGTCTAAAGGAGTCCAGTTAAAGTCAATCATGCCCACTTGACAAAAAAAAATCCTTCCTATGTTATATAATAATCTATAAATTCACGTGACAAAATTTGTAGTAATAAAACTTATACTTTCAATGTTGTAAAGTACAGGAGCTCAGATTGTATAAGGGTTCCTAGTTGAAACAGAGGAGCTAAATAAGATAATAACACCAACCATTTGTTCTAGTTTAACCAAAGCATCTTAGAGAGTTATCATAGAGTTCGGTGAATAAGATTTTAAGAAGCTATACATAATTTCCCTTTCATTAATAGAAAACACCCTCTGCCTTATTATATTATATAATAATATCTTCCTCAATATTATAGCTATGCCTCTGTCCACAGCCATCCCCACTCTACTGATTTCCAAAACTTATTTCCTCACAGGTGACTGCTACGTTTTTAGTTTTTCTTTTATTATGAAAACTACCTCAGAATGTATACAAGAAAGCTACAGAATGCCTGCTCATGGTCCAAAAGTGTGTCTGAAACATACCGTAGTTTCAGTCTGTGAGTTACTCAGCGTCCTGTCAGCAAGATTATGTCATATACAAACAAATGTCTTTATAACAAACCAAGCTCCGTGGGAAGATCTTTAAGAAAACTCTGCTGAAACACATCTGACTACTATTTGTGTCTTTGCTTCATATTTAAGCTCAATAACTGGAAAAAAATCAGAAGAATTTGGCCTGTACCTTGCTGGCAATTCCCCTATACTGAAGTGAAGGGGTTGATCATGTAGGAGGGTAGACATCTCCTTGGGAAATTGGTTTCAGATCTCACAGAAAACATTTCTGTTTACACTGGTTCTTTTCAAGGAATGACAGAAAGCACAGCACATCATTTTTTTTTTCATTGAGAAAGAAACTTCCTAATAAAGTCCATTTAGTTTCACTGGTTACTTTTCTTGCCATAATAAACTATTAAGCAACTTTAAAAAATCTTGGCTATATTCAGACAATTTCCAAATATTTAACACCACTCTCTTCTCAAGCACTGATAAAGTTAACCTGAAACTGAGTTGTCCTGACTTTCACTATCAACTAAAAGCCTGAAGGCTTCCTCTAGGACATCAAAACCATTTTGTTTCTTTGAGGTTCTTTCACCTTGTGTTTCTCAGCTTTACTCGAATGTTCCTCAACAATGCTCTATGTGTTTAGTATGTCAGGTGGAGAGCTTACATTCATAATAATAATTATACCGAGTATTCTTAGAGCACCTGTGTGATTGACTGATTAAATCACTTTTATGCCTTATTCGCCTGAAGCCCCAGACTCACTACAGAGCGGCTACTGAATGTAAAAGGGGAAACAGTTTCCATTAGAAACACTACTCTATCACAACTTCAGAGAACAAAACAAAACAATGACAACATTAAAGAACCCTTTTCAATTTTCCCAAGTCTCGTCAAGATGGTTCTGTGAACTTTGCTTTACCTGATTTTCTGAGATTTATGTTTATAACTGGTTAGCAAGGTGGTAGATGGGCCACCAGCAGAGATGGACTCCTAACAACAGAGCTTGACTTCCAAAATCCTAGAAACTTGATGTGCTGAGAGCAACTCACTAAAGAGCAAACAAATGAACTTAAATGCTAGTTGCTCCAGAGGAACTATCATTAAATAAAAGGTATCTTTGGCTGTACTACCAAAGATCCTTCCCTCCCCCTCCTCCTAGCTACTGCAGGATTGGCACCTGGCCAGCACAGGGGACATGATACCCTAGTGCCATCTACAGGCTATTATTGACATTCAAATTTCATGGCAACAGACAAGCACCAAAGAAATAAATTAGACAGCGCTGCATTTAAATCTTTATTAACAAGGAATTATTAGACCTAAGGAAAACTAATTCTGGATTTGGTTGAAATATGAGTTTCTCAGCCTCTTAATCTCTCTTCACACAGTGTCTTTCACAGTTTAAAATGAGTTATGACAGATCACTTATGCATTGCTAAGATGAGAAAGTATTTACAATGGAATCCTTCTTTTCTGTATAAATTAGTAATATTAGAGAGAAAGCATTCCTTTTATTTCCCTTTTCTTTTCAAATATGAACCATTATGGACACTGAAAATCGTTCTAAGAAAGATCCAGCTTACTATATTACAATAAAATAACTTGAAATCAAGGAGTAGACTTTCTATATGGCTTAGATGCAATCAATCAATAATCATGTGCTTCCCAGCTGATGTACATATAATATACTACTCTCTCTTTTTTACTGTGTAAAAAAAAAAAAACTGTAACCCCTTTATCGACCACAGCTCCAGAGTGAGTGGTGTCAGACCTTCAAATGTCATTTAAACTTGATACTTGAAGGTGACTTTTTAGATCAAAAGGTAATGTGAAAATCTTGAAGTAGGTAATTTGGAAACCCCAGGAGCAGAATTGGGCAAATCAGGATGGGTTTTCTTCTTGAGCAAACATTATCTCGGGACATTTTGGAATAATTTCCTCTTTTCATCTTTTGCCATTTGAAGGAAACTGGGAGGTTAAATATTCTCAGAACTCAGAAATTTCAAAGCTGTTCTAAAAATTCTTGACTGAGCCCCAGAGGAATAAAAAAGGGGTCAAGTTTTTTTTTCCTCCTTATAACTAAGCTAAAGTTAGACCAAAAAACAATACACACAGTGGCACGTTAATACTGGTTGACTGGGCACTTGTATGCAGTACTTATAGACCAGTAAAAGTGCTCGTTTACCTGTCTGGTGTGTAAGGGGCCCTTTGTCTTGAAGCCTCCTTGGGAGCTGCACTCTGAGGCACTGAAGTGATCTGAACTAGTGGAGGAGCGTTTGGAAAGGGTGTCGCAGCCCCCAACAAAGGTGTTGTCCAAAGGGAGCTCTTGAATGACGTGGTGCTTTTTCACGGAAACTGGAGTGTCTGGTTTGAGATGAAACGCAGGCTGTGGAGAGGCAGATTTGTAGTGCTTGGCCAGGTCAGGGCTGTTAGGCTTGAAGGTTGTTGGAGGGGCCGGGCCCCAGTCAAATCTTCCTATACTCTGTTCCTCCAGCTCAGCAGGCAGGCTTATGGTCCCATTGATAGGTTCATGAACCGCATCATCAGGTTTGGACTCTTCGATAGTAACAAAGTTCAAAAGAGAACTCTTGGGCGACTTTCTTTTCTTCCGTTTCTTTTTCTTGTTTTGTTTATTCTCCTGGTTTGGGGACATCCATTCAGCACCTTGTTTGCTCCTCTGAGCAGCCTTGAACCTCGACGCATGGCGACAGCGCACCAGCACCGTGACAAAGATCACGACGATGACGACCATGGCCCCGGCAACGATGGCAATCATGATGGTGAGATAGTCCTCGTTTTGATAAGGTTGACCACTATCTCCTATGTTCCTGTCCAGCGGGGTCTCCATAGTCCTACGGATCAAGTCATATATATACGAGGCGTTTCCAGCAGTGTCGTTCACGTAAAGAAATACCAGCACAAGAGTGTGCAAAGCCTTAGGGTACCCCAGGTCACTTATGTTGACCACGAGACGGTGCAGGCCCACGTCAGTAGGTGCCGGCTTTTCTTCTAAGGTGATATTGCCCGTTACTGGATCAATCCGAAATAATCCTTTGTTGTTCCCGCTCACTATGGTATACTTAAGTTCTGCATTCATCCCGGTGTCAATATCCACAGCAAAAACTTCAGCAACCACGGAACCAGGAATGGCTGAGAGGGGCACCAACTTAAAGGAGGTGTTGGATGGTGGGGAAATGACAACTGGACTATTGTCATTGACATCCATGACATTGATAGTTACTTTTGCAGTAGAGGACCGAGGTGGCTGTCCTCCGTCAGTGGCTTTGACATCAAACGTGTAGGAACTCTGCTGTTCTCTATCAAAGGAGACATTGGACTTTATGACTCCTGAATAGGGATCCAACACGAAATTTTCATTGTCATTTAGAATGGAAAGAGTCACAGCTTTATTCTCTCCAGCGTCCTCGTCTGTCACTGTGATTACCCCCACAGTACTATACTTTGGCAGATTCTCAGACACAAAAAACTGAAAATGATTATGAGTGAACTTGGGGCTATTGTCATTCTCATCCAGAACAGTAACTATCACGGCTGCTTGGCTCTGCAGGGGAGGGGTCCCGTTGTCCCTGGCAGTTACTGTAAAAATGAACCGCTCTTGTTCCTCCCTGTTAAAGACTCTGGAGGCTGTCAGAACTCCTGTCTTTCTGTCCAGATCAAAGAAGGAGGCATTGGGTCCAAGCTGATAAACAATGTCTGCATTTTTCCCACTGTCTTCATCCGTAGCACTAATAGTTGTTAAGTATAACCCACGTCGGTTGTTTTCAGAAACTGACAGCTCAATTACAGGCTGGTTGAAAATTGGTGGGTTGTCATTTTCGTCCTCAAGCTTAACCCTTACCAGGGCAGTCTGATTCAAACTGGGCTTCCCAGAATCAGAGGCAACGATTTTAAAGCTGAATTCTTTGGTGCCCTCATAGTCCAGCAGAGACGAGGTCTCTAGCAGATACTGGTTGTCATACACTGCCTTCAGATGAAATGGGACTTCTCTTTCAATAAAACAGATCACTTTGCCATTCACATCCGTGTCCTTATCTGAAACTGTAATTAGGGCAATCTTTGTATTGACTGGATCTTTCTCAGAGAGATACACGGTGCCATTGATGGGACTTATAATGTACCTGAGGTCTATGTTTGGAGGATTATCATTTACATCTGTGACATTGATGGTAACGGTGGCTCTGGCAGGAGTGGAGCTGCCGTCACTAGCCAGCACTGTCACTTTGTGAATGGCTGTCTCTTCCCTATCTAAGGACCTCTGAACTGTAATCAGCCCAGTTGTGTTATTTAAAGCAAAGAGTCTTTTGGTTGCAGGGGCGACCTGGGCACCAAAGATGTACCGGATTTCAGCATTGCTGCCTATGTCTGCATCAGTAGCATGGAGCTGAATCACAGAGGTCCCTACAGGAGCATTCTCTGGAATATGCACTTCCACTTGACCCTCTTTAAACACTGGCCTGTTGTCATTGACATCACTTACTGTGACCTGGAGTATGGCTGTGCTGGATTTCTGTGGAGTGCCCCCATCCTCCACTTTGATTTTCATCACATAGGTATCTTTTTGTTCTCTATCCAAGTTCTGCTGAACGATCAATTGCGGCCACTTTTCTCCCTCCGGAGTTTCCACGATATCCAGTCCAAAAACACTCTGCCCATTCAGCAATTCATAATGCTGTACCCCATTGAAGCCCGTGTCAGGGTCTGTGGCTGATGGGATTGGAAAGCGACTGTTGATCAAAGTGTTCTCTGGGATGGAAATATTGATGACGGGAGACGGAAACATGGGGGCATTATCATTGGTATCCTTGACAATGATCTTGATTTTGATCAGTCTGAAAAAGTCATTGGGGAGGATCACCACCTCAAGTTCAAAGAAACACTCATTCTCCTCAGCATAAGAAGCTCCGGCACAGAGTTTCTCTCTGTCTATTCTGTTGGAGGTTGTGAAAATCTCCCCAGTGCTACTGGATACTTTCACCAGAGGGGCATCCCCAGCTTTAGAAACCAGCCTGTAGACAAGGCTGGCACTCGTCCCTGTGGCAGCGTTGATGTGAGAAATATTCAGATCCTTTGGTATATTTCCTATGGGCACATTTTCGGGCAATTCCTCTCTAATAGTGTAAATAAGTTCTTGAGCTATTGCGGAATCCAGCCTTAAACAGGCAATCAGAGCAGCCAACAGGTAAAAATCCCTCAGGTCCATGATAATGTCTTTATTTTCTTCCCTTGGATTTTAGAGTTTAAAGGTTCCCACTGAGGAATGATGCACGGATTGCAAGAGGAAGTGTGCATGGACCGGAGGAGGAGGAGGCATTACATCTCATCTCTTATGTGGAGACAGCCACTGTCAACACAATTGTACAGACAACATTATTCTTCGGCAAATGAGAACACGGTCACCAAAACATCGAAGCACACTGTCCCTGCCTATTAGTAAACATGGCAGTTTGCTGTGCCACAGTTTGCAAGTTAACTCTGTGGTCACATCACTGAATAGTCCCTGCTTGTTGCATTTGCCCAGAGAAAATGAAATTCATCTACTTTTGAATTAAGGACAGCAGCAGCTATTTTTACCTGGATCCCCCCCCAACCCCCACACTGTTTTTTCCCCACAACACTGTTTAATTCAAAGCATACATTCTTGTTCCCCCTCAACCCCCGTTCAATCCCCTTCCTGCTCTCTAACCCACCTCCCCTAGTTGTTTGAGACTGAATTGAAAGACCTCAAGTATTTAGGTACGATTGCTGCCAACTGCTTTGTCACATGTTAGATATGAGGTGTTTTCTTCTCTGCCACACTGAGTCATCTCCTCCTCTCAAAAGACTGCTTTTTTCCTTCCTCCCAGTTCTTCAACTGTCTCATAATCCAACCTTGCTGGGAAATGAGCATCGGACATTCTGCAGCAGCGGCAACAGCAGTAGTCACTGGCCACTACATATTCTCACTGCCTCAAAGCACCAGACCAAGACTTCACATGCCTTACTCACAGCCTGCTCTCCTTTCTCCATATGTCCACATTGCCCCGGTTGAGATAAATAAACACACTGAAACTTTTAAATAAACGTATCATAATAGACAATTGCTTATCACAGAGGTGGATCGACCAGCATGCTGAGATGGAAGTGAATCACAGCCAACATTCCTATGAAACACCACGCTATTTTTCTACTAAGCATAAAAGAACAAAAAATGCAGTTTATTAATCCGGTGTCTCATTATAATATTAGTAACATTTGCTACACATAAATACCGCAACCCGGTAACACACGTAAAAGAACTTCCGCTCAGATGCCCCTCTAACTGCAGTTTAAATGGGTGCAAAGCTCAAGGCGGCTACCCACCGGAGTAAGACTGGTCAGTTCCCAGGCTCTAAGCTTATCTGCATTAGGCTACACAGTAGCTGATGCCCGCGATTAGTTCCAGCAGAGTGGTGCAGGTGGGGTTGCAGATACAACCCAGTAGGTGAGCTCTGCCCCAGCCAGCTACCCAATTACAAACACCTCTCATCTACACCGAGGACATAACTAAAGACGGCATTTCGAATTGTTAATGCGAAACTTTACACTTACGTTAGTTGCCTCAACCTTGCCCCTTTCCCAGTAGGCTGCAGTTAAGAAGGATTTGTTCCAACACATAGAAAGCCATGCATCTGGTAGCACCAGTTTGGGGAGAATTCAGAAGCAGCAAAACGTTTCCTCCTTGTAAAATGTGTGGCTTCGGGCTGGCAAATTAGCAACTCCCGAGAACAAATTCACAGATTTGTCGTTAGTCATTCTCTCCACATTTCCTCGCTTTTACCCACTGGGTCTGGGCTCTTCTGGTATTTAACGCACGCCACATCCAATTGCACTACTTCAGCTCGGGAGTGTATCCCACAGTATCCAGCCTACCATTTGCATCCGATGGCAATACTGCTGAAGTCTTTAACTTCTGGTAGGAAACGTCAGAGTTGGGTGATGGTGATTTTCTGGATGTTTTCCCGGGGTGCCAATTGCCCGGCAAATTCTTAATCCGTGAGCTCTTTCGCGCTCCAGAGACTGAGGCTCTCCTTCCTACCTCGCGTACTCTTCGCTTTTCCCTTCTCTTCTACCCCCTTCTCCTTCTCCCTCTCCTCTCTCTCCTCTCTCTGAACTGAATTTCTTGATATAACTCTCAATAAGCCCAGAGGGAGGGCGTGACGGCCGAGGCCCCACCTCCGGGCCCTGATTGGCCAGCATCTTGCAGTGCGGGAGGCTGCAGAGGGCTGCGGGAGGGGGCGCGGAACAAGGCGCTGACTGTCTCTAGCCTCCCCTCCCCAGCGCCCCTCGGCAGCCGCGAAAACCTGGAGAAACGATCCCGGTCCCGGGAGAGCTGTTTTCAGGACGCGCACTGAGCATGCCCGGCAGGGGCCAGCACCCAGGGTGGCTCGGGAGCTATCGAGCTCCTACCGAGCTTGCCGCGGCGGAGCGAGGGCGGTGCGATTGCACCCGAGCGAAACCCGGGGACCTAGATTCTCGCCACCGGGTGGTGAGGGTCATCGAAGGCGCTCTTTCCTTGATGCATTTCTGTCTGCAAAGTGGAAAGGGCTAAATTGCAGAGCCGGCTGAGACTCGCAGCCACCCTTCAGTGAGGAGTTCTGGCCAGCAAATCCTGGAGCGCATTAAACCATTAAACCGACTCTGTGCGGGTGCTGCAAATTGAGGCATTTGCTGGCAGGGATATCCGAAGGAAGGGCGAACAGGGCGGAGAGCTAAAGATAGGGCAGTAGATATTTGAGTCTCGGTGGAAAATGGAAAGAAAATTAATCTGGGCTTTTACTGCGTGCAGGGTCACTGAAACTGCCTGGGGAAAAGGAACGTTGTAGCTGGGGTCTCTGGGCGCAACCACCGACAGTTTGCGGTGCAAGAAGTCTCCTTTCCCGGGAGCTGATCGAGCTTCCGCGCTTGATCGAGGCAGCCTCTGTCCTGCCTTTGCGTCGCAGGGAACCGGAAAACCTAGCTCGCCTGAACCGAGGCTGCATCCGAGCCTGCTGTCAGCTCACCTAACTTCGAACTTTGCTTCCGACTGGCTGGAAGGAATCCCAAGCAGCTGTTAGCCAAGCTGCAAAAGCTCCTTACCCCTCTACACTTTCCGCTGGACTCATTTCCCTGCCAGGCATGTGTCTGACTCCAGCTTTGTAGTACATCCTCACAATTTTGCGTCTCGTTTTTCATACCAGGGCTGAGATACCAGGATGGGATACTTCAGAAAGGGTCATCCTGATTCCTGTCACGTTCCCCAAAGCCACACTCATCTTTAAAAACCAGTAAGTTAGGTAGGTTTGGCTTCACCTGCGCCAGACAGGTGCCTGAGTAAAGTTTGATATAAAACGCTATTAGTTTAATAACAGAAAATTTCCCCCTCCCCCACCCAATGGTCTATAAAGGCTCTCGGAAGAGGTCTTAAGACTTGGTTGACTTTCGCTAAGTTGGAAAAATAAAGGGCATTTATTTTAAAGCTTGTGTTTATTGCAATGTAATAGAATGCAATGGCTTTAAATTTAGGCTTTTTAATTTGGGAGGAATATCAAGTTTTTTTGACTATACACATTTTCTTTTAAAGCATGGCCATTTAAATTTTGATAATAAAAAAGTAAAAAACAAATCAGGGTTTCCAAACTCTCCAGTGTATAATCTGGATTTTAGCTGCCCTGTTTGGCATTACACTTTTTCTTGTATGAAAATGTAATTCCAGTTTATTACTAAAACTTTTCCTCAGGTGCATCCTCACAGGAAAAGTTTAGTGTCTAAAAGTTCATCCCCTTGTGTGGTAAAGCATTTTTTTTTCTTATAGTCAATGTGTTGGTGGTGTTTGCATTCGGTCAAAAATGTTAAATTAAAGTTTAATGGGATTAGGATAAACAAGGTTTAAGGAAAGAAGACCCGTATGTATCCAGATTCAAGAGGGGGAAAAATCCTCATAAAACAACGCTAGTGAGTTAAAGGCTGATTCTTTTACTTGAACTGTAGTGAACACTCTTCTGCCATTCACAGAATTAAAGCTAATGTAGCTCGTTCTTATGCTTGCGTGTTTTCTGTGGTGAACTATTCTGATATAGTCACAATAAACAACAGCGCAGCAACTTTCCAGCTGATTTCGTGAACAATGCAATGATACGTTAATCATATCGCCGTCATTTCCAAGTCACGCAGTGGCAGCGCATAGCCTAACAATTATTATTTAACCTTGTTAGTAAGCAGGGGTGTTACTCTCTGTGAAGAGATGGCTTCACTTGCTGGCTTAGGCCGTTGCATACCTCATGCTTGAAAATGAAATCTTAATATGAAACAGGATGAAGGCTAGGGAAGAGGAAACAGATCCCAGTATGAAACACGGGACCACAAGACGTCAATGAATAAAAACCTCAGGTCAAAGCCGCAGAATGAGGCATCTGTAGATTCCCTTCAAAGGAAACTGAATAAGACAGAGAAATAGAGCTCTTGTCTCAGGACACTACATCTTATGTTTGATATATAATATATATATATATTATATATATATATATATTAGAGATTCCTTAACCATAGTTTCTTAACAATGGAATTTAGATTGTGCAGACCTAACTTCCTTTATTCTATTTTGGGTGTTCAACTTTATAATGAGAAATATTATTTTGTTAATAGTCCTAAGAAGGAAATTCACATTTAATAGCCCTTTGCTATTTAACTTGAAGTTTCTGCCTCAAATACAACATACTTTGTTATATGATTTCAAGTACACTATTATACACTGTAATGTTTAAAATAGAAGCATATAGATATTGATTAGGATATTTTTAATTTTGGTGTGAAATATGTTGTTTTATGCTATATTTTCTTGCAAATCATGGAGTATTTAAATATATTATATTGCCAGATAGTTTGATATGTGTAAATATATACATATTTAATGTGTATACATATATATGCACATATATGCATATATATATATATATACACACATCCAACTAGATCTCGTTAATTAACTCTCACTCACAATTGGCAATGTATATTTCTACAGCCCAGAATTATAATGCTGTAACCCTTGCTGTCTGATTAGTACTTCAAGAGTTAGTACCATCTGGGCAAGAGTAAAAGAGACACACTGTTCACTCCTGGCTATCTGGGTCATGGAGACACTTAGAAAGCCAAGTCACCTCTGGCCAGTTAACTGAAGTCTAAAATGCCTTCAGATGCACACAGAAACAGATATTGTTTCTCATTCCACACATTTAACATCTTTCTATTTATATATTAAACAATAATTTCCATGCAATGGCATATAATAACCTGAATTATTAAGGAGTCGAGTTTAATTGGATTCCCGTGTATGATTTCCTAGTTATCACACAGCATTGTTAAAATTACATTTCAGATGGAAATTATTTCTGCAAGTTACATTTTATATAAAAGACATAGACTATAATGTTGAAAACGATCAAATGCCCTCCTCAAGGATTTCAGGGCCAGAATAACACAAGTTCTACAATCCACTGAAGGCTAAAAATTAAATAAAAAGGTTTTTGTGCTGTATACGTGTAAATGTAATCCAAATGTAGTGTTCCATCTGACAGATAGATAGGCATCACGGGCCTGCGATGTCATAACAGCATCTCACAAAAGTACTAGGCTTCTGTGCTGTGCTTCTTGAGGGATGATGTGTTAAAGATGTTAAGAGCTGTGTGTATCACCACTCTTTAGAGAATGACAATGCAGGATTTTAACACCACAAGAAGAAATTAGCACCTTCCGAAGGCTGTGCAAACTGCAGTGCGTTCTGGGTTAATTCTTTTGCTTCTTTAGTGATTGTCAGCTCTTCCTTTCGAGTATCTTTCTTCTCCTTTACTTCTCTTTTTTTCTTTTCTTTTCTTTTTTCTAAAGGCAACCTAATGCAGGTAATCAAATCATCATGGGATCCCAGTGACACCTTTCATTCTCTTTGAATGACTGATCTAAATTTAAAACAGTTTGCTATATTTTCATGACTGACACAGATTATATGTGTCAGATGGGTGCCTTTAACATTATTACAATGTAAACTGACACTTTTCAGAGCCACCATTCTATCATGAATACTATGTAAATTTAAAAATATAGAGAACTCTCCAATTTTCTCATGAACTGTAGAAGATTTTAATTTTATATACACAGTTCTTTCATACTTCATGTTTTCACTGGTGTGGCTAAAGTAACTGGTGGTGATTTAGGAAGGTATATTATTTGATTTGGCTGGCTATATAGTTATGCAATGTTTCAAATTAAGTAACTTATCCAAAGCTGTGTAACTTTAAGCAAAATATAGGCAGTCTCTTCTTGATTCTGGAGGATAAAGCTAGATTAAAATTGTTAGATTAAACACTTAGTATTATCTTTCCACAGTGATCTGATTAATGCACAATGACATGAATGAATATGCATGTTGCTTGGAAATATGTATGAATACATAAAAACGGAGATGTTAGTACACATTTCAACTACAATAGCATTTGCCAAAGATCTAATTAGGAAAAATAGTGTATGAGGGCATTTTAAATTTGATAGTATGATTTTCCCTCTCTCTGTTTTGATTGTTAAGCATAGATTGCTGAAAATCAAACTTCATTTCCTCTGCGACAGCAGTGTTGGATGATCTTCCTGGTCTTCCTCCCTCCTTTCTTGTTCTTTTCCTGTTTTCAGACTTCATTTTAAAATCTATACTCACATGACTTCCCTCTCGAGGCCCAGCTTGTTACATAAGGTGTGCATAAATAGACTTACTCATGTAGAACAGGGTGCATGAGCCTACTTTCCCTCTTAGAGTTTCTCAGAACCAAACTTCAAACAAGATTCTCTGCTAGCTGCATCAGGGTGAGGCCGGGTAACCTTGTTGGCTGCTGCAGTCCTGGCTTAGCTCCACATCCAAGTGCAACAGTGTAGAGGAGGTGAACCTTGCCGGCTCTCAGCGGACATTGTTACACTTTGTCCCGGATATAACTCAATATCACTCTACTCTTGTAAAACTATGTTTCTTCCTGTAGTTATAGGCCTTTAAATTTTAAAGATGAAACATTATTCTCTTAAGACATTGTAGATCCTGCCTAAGAGGCCAACACCAGCAAGCTCAAAGGCATACTGGCTATACAGTGAATTCTAGCTTGGATAGGGCTATAGTAAATATAACATCCTCTCATGACAGACAGACAGAAAGACAGACACAAGAAAGGAAAGAAAGAAGGAAGAAAGAAAGGAAGAAGGGAAAGAAAAGTGGGAGGGAGGAAAGGGAGGAAAGGGAGGGAGGGAGGGAGGGAGGAAGGAAGGAAGGAAGGAAGGAAGGAAGGAAGGAAGGAAATTTCATTCATTAGAATCTAAGGTTAATAGCCCCTCAAATCTTTTAAACTTTACAAGGTCATGCCATTCATCTATGTATGAACTTGTTGAACCCAGGACAATGATAGGTGAAATACCATAAAGGGTTATGTAGGATTCAGTGGCCTTTCTTGGGTTCATGGAATAAAGTTGTCTTTAAAGGAGGCATGACATTAAATATACGGCCCATTGATGGAGTGGCTGTGTATGGCATTCCCAGGCCCTAAGTTTGAAAATTAGGGTAGGCAAAATAAATAAAATAAAGCAAGGCAAAATGTAACACAAAATTTACTCGTTAAAAATGCTATAGAAATTACATTGTAAGGAATCCCAATTAGGGAATTTTTCTTTGTAAAATGTACTTTTAAAATATAAGATAGGCATGCATTTCTATACATTATTTTGAAAGAAAAATAATTATACTTCAAAGCCACTCAAACATCACCCCAGCAATCAGCTAGCATCTGTGATGGCGATATTATGACAAATCTATTACAGTTTGCACTTAAATGAATGGAAGTGATTTCATTGGCTATTCTAAGAGAGTGACAGGCTTAATTTCAAATAATATTGGATCCTCACCATCAAAACAGACATGAAATGTTGGAATGTTACAACAAAAAATATTAAAAACTACTATATGAAAGCAATAATATAACTATCATAATTATTAAAAAGTGAATTGGAGAACAAAATGATATGGTTACAAATATACCATGGATGAATTTAATGTCACATAATCTATTTTAGAATACCTACTGAATAAAAAAATACCTAATCAAAAGTTAAAATCTCATGCATTAAACACATACACAAATGTTTATATACCCACACATATACATGCATAAACATAGATATACACATATAGACATAACTACACACACACACACACACACACACACACACACAGAAACACACACACCAGTACAAGAATATAGACTATTTCCAGTCTAATTCATCTACATTATCTTACAAACTGGCTTTAAAATTTTCTCTTAACATTTCAGACTCCCATCTACCCTGCATCTCTCTGCTTTGGTAACACCAACAGTAATATTTGTTTTATATTTTATAATCTTGCTTCTTTCTACTTATCTATTTAAATATTTTTGAAGGTTGACTCTTCCTCCATAGCCTAGGATTTCCTGCCCTCCCATGGTTCCATTTGAATTTATATAAATATTGAATTAAACATAGGCCAATGATCACATTCACCAAGAAAGCTGGATCTGTAAGAATATTTCATGATCAAACTCATTGCATTGTGAAAAATAAGTGTCGTGTATGCGTGAGTTTTTGCATGATATAAAAACTGGTTACCAATGAGGAGTATAAGGAAAAAGAATAAGAAAAAAAAGTTTATTCACAGGAGGAATCACAATTACCATGGTTAAGAACCTGGCTCCGAATCACCATTCTCCAGGAATTCTCTTCCAAAGTTTCCTCAAGTTCTCCCTGTGAGTTTTGGTCATAAGTATTGCTGTCTACAGTCCTGACCATCATAAGACATAGTCACAAAAATTGAAAAATGTTGATCTATCCTGATATATTTGACACAGGCTAACATACAAATTGTATGAACCTAACTGGTATGTCTGTAATTTTGAAGGAAATAAGAGGAACTGTGCGTTTTTAACAACTTTGAGTGATGGAGGACTGATCTGTGGGAAGAAGTGTAATTTTTCCATGGATAGGGATGATTTCAATTAATATACGTCACAAAAGAAAGCCCCTTTTTCTCAGCATACACAAGCATACCCAACAACTTCAAACTGAAACCACAGAGTTATCTGACTAAAGCCTCCAGTCACAGGTAATTCAGATGATTTGTGTAAATTTACATATGAGTTTCTAAGTAGCCACACAAAAGGTTATAATATCAGTGGAATTCATATCTTTCGGGATTTGTTTAGAATATTACCAATGATTACTGTATATAGTTAGTTAATATTGCAAGAAATAAATCTCTTTTCCAACTACTGGTGACATTCTAAAGTTTTACAAGGTAAAATTCTGTGAGTCAAGCACCGGCTCTTTTCCATCCAGCTTCTATCTATCTTTGTTTTCAAACATAAAAACTTTTTCAGTGAATATGGCATTTATTGTTTTACAAGCCTGCAATATACATACACAACAGACTAGTTAAAATTGATATTGTAGTTTAATAGTTAAAATTATTGAACCCACTTAGAAATGCACTAGAAAAATATTGACTGCCCTAAATTCTATAATTAGTTTATGAATTTCTAGGTTATTCCCAATTTCCAGCTATTGTGAACACATCAGCAATTTTGGAATGCTGATGACAGTCAGAACATTAAAACTATGATTAATTTGAATATAAAATTAAAAACTGGTCCTGATTTTTAACACTATACATTCTAACAAATTACCTCTAAGGTCACCCAAATATTCTCATAGGTACAGATTCAAAACCGGGTGTAAGTATGGTCATTAGCTAAGATTTCCTTCATATTTATTTCCACATCAATGCAGCTTATTTTAGTTCTGCCAAAGGATACACAGGATTTATATTTATTTTAGTCATGTGGACTCAGCTTAACTATTCTTTTGAAATGTGCAAAATTTAGTTGCATTAACACATTAATAAATGTGCAATTATATAATCACATAGGCAAAGCATTGGGCCACATATGTAAATCAAGGAAAAATTTCAACTTAATCAATTATTCTGTCACTTTTAGAGTTAAATGACTGCCAGAATAATTCCTAACTGTGGTAAATGCTGCCATCTAGAGGCCTTTTTCTGTAATACATATAAAATGAAAACAAAAATGACGAAGAAGTGCAAGATTTAAATTTCTATCTTATGAGTTTCAAAAGTTAACAAAATAAGCATAGTTTAGGTTTCTTTTTTACAAATTAAACGTTACCCGTGGGATAATTTGTCAGGGATGTAAAAATTTAAATGAGAATAAATAGGTAAAAGTGTCAAAAGATAATGTCACTATATTATGTATTAACTTTATATTGGATGTTTCCTATCAAAAGGTAACAAATCTAGCTGAATTCCCTTGACTTCTATCCACGTCTTTATGAATATACTAGTTTTAATGCATTTCTGGCAATGTGCATTTTTTTTGATATCGTTTCATAACGTGCCTGTTTCCTATCGGCATTTTGGAGAGAAAGATATCCGTCATCCATGCTTGAGTCCTGATATAACCAGGATGGGAAACGGCACGGAGTACGCAGGGTCCGGCTACGCAGCACTTTTCAATTGAACGTATGAAACAATGGAAATACGGTGAAGAGCAAACATCGTTTTCATGGAAAATTTTAGATGAACTGACAATATTCAATTCAAATGGACATAAACGTTCATGCTGAATTGAAATAGATACCTCACTTTGAAGTTTTTCCTGGATGCTTCGCTCATTTCAGATTGATTGCTGGCAAATTTACGACACACGACATACACAAATTGACACCAAGGTTACAGTTTGTCACAGAAGTGTGCTTCCGAATTTGTTTTAAGACCTGAACTTAAAACATTAAAGATGTAAAGCTTATTTGTCTGATTAGTAAATCATATATTTCAAATATAGGCTAAGATTAGAAAGAGAATCACGTGTTTCAAGTAGAGTCAAATGCATCACGACTAAATATAATTCTGCCAAGGTGGCCTAGTCCTGTGACAAGGCTTTTGGAAAGAGAAACCAATAGCACACTAAAAGTAAGGTTTCATTATTTGATGTTCCCAATAAAATAAACATTTTTAGGCATTTGTACAGTTCTATCCAATTCCAGTTTTTATTTATATTTAGTTTTAGTAAGAGCGCGGGGTTGACGGTAGTGTAAGAAGGTACCTGGTAGTTCAGCGTGGTCTAACGTTCAGGGTCTCAATGACATATCATTAAACAGAAAGAAAGCAATTGAAATTGCTATCACTGTCCTAAGTGTATCATCTTTATGGTGATATTATTGTTGCCATATTACTATTTTATTTAATGATACTAAAACTATTATTTACTATACTGTTAATAATATATTATTACATTTATTATTTAATATTACTATTTATATTTTATTCATTGATTTAGCAATTTAAAAAATGCACATGACAGCACGTAGAAAACGACAGTGCAGCGAAAATGTAAAACATTTTCATCCCTATTTACATTCAACTTTGGACTCTTGAATTTGAAGAAGAAATCATTGCGTGGTGAGTATGTGTGGCCATACATCTCTGTGTGTGTGTGCGTGCATAAATGCGGTGTTTATGCATATGTTCACTGAGGTGTGACTTTGAACAATTTACCTACCCTAGCTGGCCTGCTTGCCTGGGATGCCTTGTCTCCATTGGGATTATTGGAAAACATTGTCAGCAGGCCACCATTACTGACCAGTTTTTACATCGGTTCTGGGATCAAAACTCAGGCCCATGCTTGCATGTCAACTACTTCACAAACTAAGGCTTTCCCAAGCTCAAAACAAAATAAGACCAAAAAAAAAAAAACACACACACATTACATGTGTGCATAGAAAAAGAATATATATTAAAATTTGTATAGATTTTGTATGTATTTAGATTTTATTAGACATATGAAAATAAGATATATACTTAGACCATAGGATTACCAACAATAGATAACCTAGAAAACATGACCTTCTCTGAACCTGTAGCATATCCTTAATAGATAGTAGCAACCATTTTGTAATATCATCTAGCATCTCTCTCTATATTATATTTACGCATAAATACAATTTAAAGCCAGTATGTTCCCACTTCCACAAGTCTGGTAGAGTTACACTGTCTCTGTTGTGCTGTCTTTTACTTTAGACCTCTGAACAATTCTAAGATGTTGACTTTCTGAAGAGGTAAGGACAGTTGTAGGGTGCATCATCCCACAATTTGGAATTGCTTAATTACTTTCTCTTAGGATCATTAATTTAATGCTCTAGCACCTACAGTTTTGTAAAGTGGAAGGCAAAATTAAAGCGCTGATGTTCATTAAAGATGTAATAGGTGTCCTAGGCATAACCTAAAATATCCTTATGGCCATTTACAAAACATTTAAAAAATTAATAGTTTAAAATGTACTTTATCTAAATATATCATAATATATCATCTCATCGTACAACCGATATAAAAATACAATAAAACTGTACCTCTCTAAAATCTGTCCTGTACTTTCATAGTAGATCTTAACTTGAGCTAGATATAATTATACTTTAATTGTAGAGCAGAGAACTTAGTCAAATACTACCACGGCTAGTCATAGTTCATAGGTGAGGTTGTGTTCCTGACCTTCAGTTTCCTGGGGCATCTGGAGTGTCAGGTTGTTTCTCCCTGCGTGCTGTGAAGCATGCTCATTTCAGAGGAATTGCTGCAACACATCTCAACGTAGAAAGGTAGTTCTCCTTCCAAATAGTCGATGACCTGTGGGATGGTTCAGTGTCTGTGTATGAATATTCTGTTACTTGGCAAATTGACACTGGAAGATGATGACTTCCATTAATGACCTTTGAGTGAAACTGTAAGTCAATAATCACAATATTTGTCATAAAACAAGAGTTCTATAATCATATAATTGCCTTTATTAGATGTCACTCTTTATTAGAAAGGCTATCCCACCCAACCCCCATGTCTACTGCACTACTCTTTAAAAACACAAGGACGCAATCATAACTTATGTTTTAATTCTCCTTCATGTTTATTGAGTTCCTTTTTTCATGGTATCCTGTTCTTTTAATTTTAGTATCCACCTTGTTTTTCAAATTGTTTTGAATGAGCTAGAAATTTTTTGGTTTGAAAAGACCTTGAATATGCTCTATAAAGATTGGAGAGAAAGGGCTCAAGATAAAAGACAAGTTGTGCAGAAGTGAACTCACAGAGACTGGACAATCATCCCCAGGGCTTGCACAAGTCCAAGCCATATGAGGTGTCAGCAGTGACAGGAGGACGAGAGCATAAGCATGGGGCCTTTCCAAGATGCTATCTTCTGTTGACAACTCTTCCAATGGAAAGTTTAGTTTCCCCAAGTGGAGTCTCAGTGGGTATGTAAACTTAAGGGCAGGCCCTACAGCAGCAGAAGATGGCCAACGTGGAAAACATTCAATAATTTTTCTACAGATTTTTGTCTCAGGTGGCTTTGTTCGAGCAATTTAAAATTTTTATCTTATCGATCTTTTGTTTGAGAAACATGGCTTCTGGTTTTGTGTTTTTATGGTACGTGCGTGTGTGTGTGTTCCTTTGTCTTTTTAAAATTTATTCCAGTTTATTTTGTTTGATCAATTGATTTGCCTGTTTATTTTCTAAACTGAGAAAGCAAGAAGAAATGGAGTTGGATAGATGGTGAGGATCTCAGAGGGATAAAGAATAGGGCGTTGTGATCAGAATACATTGTATAAACAATAATTATTTTCAATTACAAGTCATGACTCAGAGTAGAGAGCCATTCTGCCAACTTCTAAATTATTAAAACAAGACCAAGACTCTCTCCCTTCATTTAAATAAGTGACTTTTCCAGAGTCCTTTTCACGACTAAACTTGTTGGGGATTTTCAGATTGTTCTGGAATTATTTCAAAATGTCCCGCTTAACTAAATTTCCCCGGTTTTGTGTCTGATTTTTCTAAGTGACACCAGGTTTCTTTATTAAGAGCTATGCTTACTGTGCACACGTGGGCTGGCCTTTCTTTATTGCTGTTATTTCAAGTGAGTTTTGAGAGTTGGAACAAATAAACCGATTGTCCTGGAAAAGCAACCTTACATGGATATATACATACATTCATGCAGTCAACTCCTTAAATGCGTGTTTTCCCTCCCCAGCATCAGGCAATTAATGGAAATTATTCAGGAAAAACAATTGCTTCTCTCTGACTGTACAGGAACATTTTTCCCTGCCATTACTCTCTACACAACACAAACAACAATTCACATTGCATTTGTGTTATATTGAGTATCATAAATAACCTCAGGATGGCAAAGTATACAGGAGTATGTGTATAGGTTATATGCAAATTCTGTCATTTTATTTAAAGGGCTTGAACATTTGCAGATTTTACTATCCACAGGGGAGCCCCCAAAACATTCCCTCTTGGAGACCGAGGGAAAGCTGGATGTGAAAATATGAAATTAGAAATACGTCTCTAAGTTGAGTTTTTAAGTTAAAATTATGGCAGATATAGTATTTTCTGTGCAGTTTGCCCTTAGAACAGCTTCTGTTCATCTGATTATTTTTGTCTTAAGTGAATAAATTTAGCAAATGCTTTTCTTTGTGTGTTTGTTTGAACCTTTCTTTCTTCCTTCCTTCCTTCCTTTCTTCCTTTCTTTCCTTCTTTCTTTCTTTCTTTCTTTCTTTCTTTCTTTCTTTCTTTCTTTCTTTCTTCTTTGCATTGGGGATAAATAGTTCTATAAAACACATTAACTTTGACCTCTCAGATTTCTGTTGTGGCCTATTGTTTCCTCAATGTATTTATTAGGTATCTTTTTTCTTCCACAACAAAGAGATATCCATTTTGTTGAGTTAAAATGAGTAGGACACATATTAATTCATAAATACTATGACAACATCCAGACTTGCATCGGGGAAGCACTGATAGGGGAACTGGAAACAAAGTTCCACCCTTAACTGAGACTCCATTTGCAACTGATACCTTCTGGAAAAGCATAAATTAGTTGTCTCCGGTGCGTGTAAATGAGTATGTCAACCACACTCTAGGTCAGGCCCCATGCCCAGTACTAGTTGGCCAACACAAAACAGACTCCATATTTTTCATTTATGTGTTTTTAGAGAATAGGAAATATTTGTTCATTGTTTTACTCTGTTTTTGTATTTTTTTTCTTATTGCTTTCTTGGTATGTTTATGTGTTTGTTTGGATTTTTAGTTTTTTGGAGAGAGAGAAAGAAAATGAATTAATGGTAGAGTGTTGGGTAAAATCTGGATGAAGTTAAAGAAGTGGGGAACATAATCTGAAATAATTGAAAAGGAAAGATTTTAATAAAAAATAATCCTTAGTCACAACCCCTGAGAAAGGTAGCTTTCTTTGACTCATTGTATGACAGAAATTAAATGTTTTTCAAAAATCTCTATATTGTAAGTGAGCCAGCGAATTCACTTCCAGTTACCTTTTTATATTTGGTGAGAGTGAGAGTCTGTGTTTTTCCAGGTTAGTTGCTACCATTTTTGCAGTGTGTTCTAAATGCAGAGAGATTAGCAGTCAGAGGGGAGAGCAAAATCAAATCCCAACTACACAAGCAGGAAGATTTCAGACACTAAACCAGCACCGAGCACTAGGTGTTGTCCATGAAGCGTCCTTACTTCAGCTCCGAATGACCTTGCTTTGGACACCTACTCTTTTTATTGTTATTATTATTATTATTATTATTATTATTATTATTATTATTATTATTAACTTGAGTATTTCTTATTTACATTTCGAGTGTTATTCCCTTTCCCGGTTTCCGGGCAAACATTCCCCTAATCCCTCCCCCTCCCCTTCTTTATGGGTGTTCCCCTCCCCATCCTACCCCCATTGCCGCCCTCCCCCCAACAATCAAGTTCACTCGGGGACACCTACTCTTAATCAGACACAATAATTTTTATCAAAAAAAGAAAAGAAATAGCAGTTTATATTAACTGGTTTATATTAACTGTGGAAGATAACAAGTTTTAATAAGAAGATTTCATATACATACTTTAGGGATTCTGATCATATTTAGATTACTTTTATCCATATGTATGTTTAGTTCCTTCCCAAAGAAGGGTATTCTTCCAATTTCATAATAGTCCACTTCCTACTTTGGTTCCGTGAACAGGTGAAATTGCAAGGTGCCTCTGCCTTCGTGATTACGTCTCTGTCTTCACCCCCTTTTATAATAAATGGCTTTTTCTTGTATTTTCAGGTCGTGAACCCGGAGACCAGCAACCTGAAAGGCAACCAGGCGTTTCCTGAGCAGTGCCTCAGTACCTGTGGTGCACAGTCCCCTTTGTTTCCAGTGCTTTCTGTGCAGTCCTATATCCGCACTGGTTTCCTTCCAGTTTCACATTGGTCAAAGCCTCTGTGAAATTGGATTCAGACTCGCAGGCATCTGCATCAATTCTTTTGGTAAATAAAGGTCTTATTTCTACCCTTGGATGTTTAGAGTCAGTCGTGATTCTCGGGAAAAAAACAGGGGTCAAATATTCTTATGTTCTTGATTCTGAAAAAAAAAAATCACAATCAAAAATAAGCCATTATCTATTGCCACATTGTTGTGTATGTCCTCGTTTGAACTGTATCCCTTTCTCTTGGGACATTAGCCTTTCAGACATTCACCTTCTTCTCCACCTGCTATGTACTTTCCCTGCCCAGCATCACCACAACCGGGTTAAACTTTGGCTACTGAAAAACTTCTGCTTCTATTTTCAATGTCTGGCCGGGCTCCAGTTTCTTGCGATGTACAACCTTAGCCTCGCTCCATTCTTTGATCTTGTTTCCCTTTCTCCCTCTCCATAAATATTGAATATTCTTATCTCGGGTACTTCAATATATTGAAGTCTATGGCTCACTTAGGGGTGGAAATCCAAACAAGCAGAGGGCAGTGCCTTTTAGGAGGTAGGGCCTTTCAAAGATAAATGTTTGAGGAGCAGGCATGGCCCTCTGGAAAGGGATTCCTGAAGTCATCGGAATCCTTAGACAATTCCCTTGCATCTTCTACAACGAGATTACAGAAGGAAACAAAGCAAAACAAAACAAAACAAAAAACAAAAGATTGATAAGTCTTTACAAGATACCAAAAAAGAAAAATTCTCTGAAACTGGAAAATAGATGTCAGGTTTTTGTTTATTTTGTTGTTCTTGTTGTGCTATTTGGTAGGTAATACTTTGTTGCTGTTTTCTGAACAAACCAGCAGGGGTTTTAGTGGTTTTCAAATTCACTGCAGGCCAGTATTGTATGATTTTAAAAACTGCCGCACTGATATGTGTTACATATCATAGATGCACCTTTAATGTTTTCTCTGTAATTGACTTTTGTTCCTTTAAATTCATTATCTTAAAAAGAAAAATGCCTGCATTTTAAGCAAGCAAGCACATTTAAAAGGTCACCATGAATTTCAGACAGCTGACTCACAACTAAAATAATTAGTCCACACTAATGTCTTGTGGTGACATTTTTCTGAAGTTTCAGGTTTGTTTTCCAACTAAGGAAAATGTGACAGTGCCTTACAGTAACAGTGTTTGGTAATTCGGACATTTCTGCTTAATATGTTGTCCCACTTACTATGTCGTAATACCTAGTTCACTACAGTAAAATAAATATTATAGTAATCAAACTTCTGCCATTTTATTAACCTTTGGTTGACCTTTAGATCATGCACAACGAAAATGATTTTATATTTAGATATTTTTATTTTTATCACTTTTTCCTTTTATTCATTTATTTTCCTCAATAATATGTCTAGATTATTGATTCCTCCAGGTTCATCCACTTTCTCTTTCATTCAGAGTCACCGCCTTTCTGTCACTCAGAAAAGAAACAAGCTTCCAAGTGATAATGATATGATATGATATGATATGATATGATATGATATATAACAAAGCTAATAATTAAAGTTGAACAAGATGAGCGATAAAAGCCAACACAAGAATCAGAGACACGCTCCTTCACACACTTTGGAATCCCATAAAAACACTAAGCCAAAAGCAAAAATATGTATACATACAACCTAGAGTACAAACGTGCAGGCCCCGTGCATGCAGCCTCAGTCACTGTGAGTTCTATGGGCTTAGCTTAGACGGCCTTATTTTCTTGCTGTCCTCCGTAGACTCTGGCACTTGGACTTTTGCTACTTCCTCCTCCGCTTCTTTGCTGTACTTGAGCCCTGCTGGGAAGGATTTGATGAAGGCATTCATTTAAGGCTGAGTATTTCAAGCTCTCTTACTCTCAGCAAAATAACTGGTTTTAGGTCTCGTCATTTATTCCTATCTGCAGCCAGCAGAAGCTTCTCTGATGATGACCAAGCAGGACACTGATCTATGCCTATAGGAAAATGTCATTAATAGTAATTTTATTAATACTACTTTTAGGGCATTAGAATTTGGTTTTACTCTAGGTTCTGGGACTCTCTAGTACCAGGTTCTTGGTATTCCAAGAAGTATGGGTCCCATCAAATAGAGTGGGCCTTAAATCAAATCCAGTACTGTTGGTTATTTTGCCCTAGTGTGGTTCTCAAACTATGGGTTACAACCCTTTTAGGGGTTGAGCAACCCTTTCACGGAGGTCACCTAAGACCATCAAAACCTATAGATATTTGTAATTCACCACAGTAACTAAATTAAATTATGACTTATCAACAAAAAAGAATGTTATTGTTTTGGATCATCATAACGTAAGGAACTATATTGAAATGTATTGCAGCATTAGGAAGGCTGAGAAACACTGCCCTAGCATGTCTTTTTTTGTTTTGTTTTTTAATTTTTTTTATTAACTTGAGTATTTCTTATTTACATTTCGAATGTTATTCCCTTTCCCGGTTTCTGGGCAAACATCCCCCTAATCCCTCCCCCTCCCCTTCTTTATAGGTGTTCCCTTCCCCACCCTCCCCCCATTGCCGCCCTCCCCCCAACAGTCTAGTTCACTGGGGGTTCAGTCTTAGCAGGACCCAGGGCTTCCCCTTCCACTGGTGCTCTTACTAGGATATTCATTAGCATGTCTTTAAGAAAGGAAACTATTGCTTATCAGAGGGTTTGTGGCTGGCTTGATGTTTATCTTTTTCCTTTTATAGAGTGACTCCTGGCTTTCTGTACCAAAGAGGCTAGACCGTAGGGATGAAGGTTCCAGGTAGCCATCAGCTTGACCTTTCAGTGTTCGTTTTCAAGAGTGCTCCAGCTGGATCTTAGAGTAGATCTATTCCCATCTTCCTGATATACCCCCACAATGATTTTGATAGTGACTTTGCAGGTTTGCCCTCCCACCACCGATGAGTGGTCCCCTTATTCTACAATCTTACCAGCATGAGCTGTCATGTGTTTTATTTATATTAGCTACTCTGGGGGAGGTAAGATGAAATCTCAAAGAGTTTAAATTTCTGTTTTCCTCCCGATGTCTAATGATGCTGAACTTAAAGTGTTTTCCAGCCTTTGAGCTTTTCATTTTGAGAAATCTCTGTTTAGATTTACACCCCAATTTTTAAATAGGTTATTTGTTTTCTTATACCTAGTTTTGTGAGTTCTTTATGTATTCCAAATATTAGCCCTCTATCAGATGTGTAGTTATTCTGTTTCTCCCCCATTCTATAGACTCCCACTTTTTCCTAATGATTGTATCCATTGTTGTACGGAAGCTTCTCAAATTCATAAGTTCCCATTTATTGTTTATCTTAGTGTCTGTGCTATGATATTCTGCTCGGAGAGTCATTTTCTGTGCCAATGAGTTTAAGGCTATTCTCTCTTTTCTCTTCTATTAAGTTTAGTTTATCTGATTTCATGTTGAGGAATTTGATCCATTTGGAGCTGAGTTTTGTGCAGGGAAATGATCGTGGATCTATGTGGATGTTCTTACAGGTATCCAGTTTCAAAAGTACCATTTATCAACGTTGCTGTGATTTTCCCCCAATGTTGCTTTCTGGATTCTTTATCCAGAATCAGGTGTCAGCTGGTGTGTAAATTTATATTTGGGTTGTCAATTTGATTCCACCTTTTTTGATGTGTCTTGTTTTGTACCTATAGCATGGTGTTGGTATTACTGTAGCTCTGTTGTACAGTTTTAGATCAGAAATAGTGATACCCGCAGAAGTCTTTTCATTCATAATTGTTTAAGCTCTTCTGGGTTGTTTTGTTTCCAGATAAAGCTGAGAATTATTCTTTAAAAACCTGTGAAGAATTGTGTTAGAATTCTGATGGGGATTGCATTAAATCTGTAGAATGCTTTTGGTAGGATGGCCATTTTTTTAATGGTACTTCTAAGAATCCATGAACATGGGGGATCTTCCTATGCTCAGATATCTTCTCTAGTTTCTTTCTCCAATGCCTTAACATGTTTTTATCATACAAGTCTTTCACCTGTTGATTACCTCCCCCAAGACATTTTATCATTTGAGCCTATAATGAAAGATGTTGTTTCCCTGGTTTCTTTCTCGGTCCAATAGTCATTTATATACAGGAGTGCCTCTGAGTTTTATGAATTAATTTTGTATAAAGCTATATTGCCGAAAGTTTTTATAGGCTGTTGGAGTTCCCCCATGGGATTTATAGGGTAATTCATGTATCCTCGTATACCATCTGCCAATAAATCCTTTCTAATTTATATTTCTTGATTTCCTTCAGTTGTCTTATGTCTCTAAAACCTCAAATACTATGTTGCATATTTAATCTTTCTTTACCAAAATGATTTCATATATAAAAATAAGGTTTTTTCCTGTTTTATCATTAATCATTCCATTCATTTACATCTCAAATGATATCCCACTTCCCTGTTACCCCTCTACCAACCCTCCATCCCACATCTGCTCTCCCTGCTCCCTTTTGCCTGTATAGGGTGCTCCCCCCCCACACTCTCCAATCGCACCTCTTCAGCATCCTCCTACTCTTGGTCATTAACCACCCCCCTATCCCCAACCACGGGGCTCCCCTCCCATTGCTGTCAGGCAAGGACATCCTCTGCTACATATGTTATCTGGAGCCATGGATACACTCCTTGGTTGGTTGTCTAGAATTTGGGAGATCTGAGAAGTCAGGCCAGCCGATGTTGTTCTTCCAGTGGGGTTGCAATCCCCCTTCGCTCCTCAAGTCTTTCTGCCAGCTCCTCCACCAGGTTCCCTGAGCTCAGTCTGATATTGGTTCCAAGCATCTGAATCTGCAATGGTCAGTTGTTGGCCTGACCTCCCGAGGAACAACCACACCAGGTTCCTGTCAGCAAGAGCCTCTTGATTATGGCAAAAATGCTGGGTTTGGTGTCTGTAGACATAATGTATCCCCAGGTGGGACTGTCCCTGGTTGGCCCTTCCTTCAGTCTCTGCTCCATTTTTTCCCTGTTCTTCCTTTGAACAGGAATATTTCTGGGTTAAAAAAACTTTGCAATGTGTTACATTTACACGACTAAGCATTACTCAACTATTAAAAACAATGATTTCATGAAATTCCTAGGCAAATGGATGGAACTAGAAAATATCATCTTGAGTGAGGTAACCCAATCACGAAAAAAAACACACATGACATGCAGTTACTGATATTAGCACAAAAGCTCAAATTACCCAAGATACAATCCACAGAGCACATGAAGGTCAAGAGGGACAACCAAGTACAGATGCTTCAGTCCTTCTTAGAAGGGGGAACAAAAATATTCATAGGAAATACGGAGACAAAGTGTGGAGCAGAAACTGAAGGAAAGGCCACCCAGAGACTGCCCCACCTGGGGAAACAGCCTATATACAACCATCAAAGTCAGACAATGTTGCTGATGCCAAGAAGCTCATGCTGACAGGAGCCTGATATAGCTGTCTCCTGAGAGGCTTTGCTAGAGCATGACAAATACAGAGGCAGATGCCTGCAGGCAACCATTGAAGTGAGAATGGGGATCTCCACTGGAGGAGTTAAAGAAAGGACTAAAGAAGCTGAAGGAGTTTGCAACCCCATAAGAACAACAATACCAACTAACCAGAGCTTCTAGGAACTAAACCATCATTCAAAGAGTACACATACACAGACCCATGACTACAGCTGCATATGTAGCAGAGAATGGCCTTGTTGGGAAACAATGGGAAGAGAAAACACCGTTTCCTTTGCATCGGAAACAGAGGAGTCCATCCAAATCTAACTGGGAAACTCCCCCTGCTGCCTAGCTTATATAGAGCCCAAACATGTAGGATACAGATGAAGAAAAGTTACAATGTTTGCTTGTTAATTTTAATAATGTGGCTATAAATTAATTTAAATGTAATCAAATTTGTTTCAGTCTAACACTAAGTTTTACAATATAGCTATAAGAAACTTATTCACCTTATGGTCAACATAAAGTATTTATTAATTAAAGAGATAAAGATCTTCAGATATTTCCATGTAAATTTCTTGTGTTGTTATTGACATGTGCGTTGATGCTACAGGACAAATATTAATTGTACAATGATGTAGCAACAGATGAATATATTGAATACATTTCTTTTTTTTTATTTTATTTTATTTTTTTTTATTAACTTGAGTATTTCTTATATACATTTCAAGTGTTATTCCCTTTCCCGGTTTCCGGGCAAAATCCCCCTCCCCCCTCCCCTTCCTTATGGGTGTTCCCCTCCCAACCCTCCCCCCATTACCGCCCTCCCCTCATAGTCTATTTCACTGGGGGTTCAGTCTTAGCAGGACCCAGGGCTTCCCCTTCCACTGGTGCTCTTACTAGGATATTCATTGCTACCTATGGGGTCAGAGTCCAGGGTCAGTCCATATATAGTCTTTAGGTAGTGGGTTAGTCCCTGGAAGCTCTGGTTGCTTGACATTGTTGTACTTTTGGGGTCTCGAGCCCCTTCAAGCTCTTCCAGTTCTTTCTCTGATTCCTTCAACGGGGGACCTATTCTCAGTTCAGTGGTTTGCTGCTGGCATTCGCCTCTGTATTTGCTGTATTCTGGCTGTGTCTCTCAGGAGCGATCTACATCCGGCTCCTGTCAGTCTGCACTTCTTTGCTTCATCCATCTTGTCTAATTGGGTGGCTGTATATGTATGGGCCACATGTGGGGCAGGCTCTGATTGGGTGTTCCTTCAGTCTCTGTTTTAATCTTTGCCTCTCCCTTCCCTGCCAAGGGTATTCTTTTTCCTCATTTAAAGAAGGAGTGAAGCATTCACATTTTGATCATCCGTCTTGAGTTTCGTTTGTTCTAGGGATCTAGGGTAATTCAAGCATTTGGGCTAATAGCCACTTATCAATGAGTGCATACCATGTATGTCTTTCTGTGATTGGGTTAGCTACCAGAAATGTATTCTACACATTATGATAGTAATTGGATCAAAACTGGTATCGAGTCCAATTATAATTTACATTATATAACACACACTGAGAGAAGAATGTGACTCAGAGTTGATAGATGCCGGTAGGCATATTTCAGTATTCATTTTTCGTGTGCTGAAAACATATATTTGCTACACATGTATACAGATTTATCTATTATCTGCCTGTGTGTCTATGTATATCTTTTTCTTTTGGTCTTTCCATCTCTCTCTCTGTCTCTATCTCTCCCTCCCTCTTCGTGTGTGTGTGTGTGTGTGTGTGTGTGTGTGTGTGTGAGAGAGAGAGAGAGAGAGAGAGAGAGAGAGAGAGAGAGAGAGAGAGAAGGGCTATCCCTTACACATTTGCCTAATTCTACTGAGTTACCTTGATGTGAGAGTATGTGCCTGCTGTTTTCTAAGGGGAGGCAAAGGTGGAGTTGATCTGCTAGAAGGGGAGGTAGAGGGAAGGGAGGAGAAACTATGGCTGGGTGAAATATATGAGATGAAAAGAAAGAAGAAAGAAAGAAAGAAGAAAGGAAGGAAGAAAGGAAGAAAGGAAGAAAGGAAGAAAGAGAATGTCTATGTCAGTATAAACATTACCCTCATTATTTTCTAGCTACCAGAAAAGGATAATGTCAGATAATTAGAAAAATAATACATTAATGTGATTCAGTACTCATTTGAAAGAGATGAAATAAAGAAAAATGAATTGCAAAATTTAGATTTGATAGCAAAACCTTAAATATCTGTTGATTCTTTGATATAAAATTGACTGGAATAATGATTTACATGTATTTATTAGCTTTTCATGATCTGCCTACCAGCACTCAGCATGCAGCAGCTCTAACAAACCCAACATATCAACCCATTTTTTACAATGTGTGTAAGTATCACAAGGAACAACAAGGTCAATGAACCAATTAGTCACATTTCTGTCTTGTAACATTGTAACATGACCTCTCATTGACAGTAGTCTTCTACCTCAACTGTTAAGAGGGCTGATGACTTTTGAGTATGAGGTTTTGCTCAATCTTTCTAGACCAGCCATTCATCTTTCTACAAGAAAGAATCCTTGTCAACTGTCACTTTAGAAGACAGCAGTTGTAGAACAGGTAAACTAGCAGTCACACTCTGCATACAACATAGATTTACCCAATCGCTTTTGTTAGACAAGACCTTATTTCCCTCTTCTCTATTTCAGCCAACGTTATCTTCACAATTTACCATCTTCATCTCTGTGATGCTATGGTCAATAAGGTCCACATAGAGCAGACAAGGTCTGAGACTGCTTGCTTTGTACTGGTGGCTGTTTACCTCTTTCTCCAAGAAACCATCTATTCATCAAAATGCTGTTTTTCCCTTGATTTACTTGTGTCTTTCAGCAAGAAACTCTTTATGTAAACTATTTTATGCAGAAAGCCTCAGCAGTCTCTACACGCAATTCTGTGTTTCCTTTGTGTGACAAGTCATCCCCTGTTTTTTTTTTTTTTTTTTGTCATGTCTCCGACTCCCTCTGTGGTCTCTCTTATGGAATGCTCTGTACACATATTTCTTTATATACAGTAGGGATTTTATTTTACCCAATAAACCAAGTTCTGACAGTCAAGAGGAGTATTCTTCTGCACCTCGGCTTAGACAGGCTGTCTGTCTTCTGATAAAAATCTGAGAGAACAAGGCACAGGGATTTATTCTGGAAATTACTTTCACAGATTTCAGTTGAAGATCTGTGAACTGCATTGTTGCTGGACTGAGGTGAGGGTGAAATATGGTGAACAGAGGAACGGAACAACATTTCTCACTTTGTAGCAGCCAGAAAGCTGAAAAAGACCAGAGTGGGCTGATGGTCAGGTGTATCTATCCAGGGCACAGCTCCAGGGACTCGTTATTGCAACAAAGGTCTTTCTCCAACTTTGTAACTCAGCCAGAGAGTGTTGTTATTTCATGGATCAACCAAAGGATTAACCTCTAATTAAATCACAGCTCTCAGGAACCAATATTTCTCCAGAGCCCGTCATCTGGCAAACAAGCTTATATCACAGAAGGCTTTGGTGGACATTTCTAATGTAAGCTAGAGGAAGTGTCTTCCCTTCGTAAAGGCTTCCCAGTTCCTGCCTTAATCACTATCATATCATTTATAGATTGTTCGTGTATGTTAGAATTTTTCAAAACTTTTAAACATTTTTTTTAATCCCCCCCTCCAAATTTTTCTCGGTATACATGAACATTGATAGAAACAATGGATGCAAGGAGTGGGGTGAAGTCATTTATTAATATTAACCTTGGACTAATGTCATCCCTGAAGCGTACTGCTTATTTTCAACAGCTATAATAATCCATTCTATTTGTAGTCCATGTTCTTCTCCTCTGACTCCGAAGAAAGTAAGGACCTTAAATAATACAAAAATCTGTAATACTGGTGATCTTTAAAGTGGTAGGGCTATAGTCACTTAATTTTGTTCTAGATCTTGAAATTAAATGAACATTCCCTTTGTCACCCCAAGCACGTACTTAGCAACTCATTGGAAATACCAAAAACTCTCAGGAAATTGATGGAAGCAAATGAAATTGTCTTGAGTCCTTGAAAAATGTATTGAGTCAAGAATGGTTTATTTGAGACTCAATGATGACAGGCCTTAGATACATTGAAATGAGTTGATTTGATGTCATACTGTGTTTTGAAAAAGGCTATTTTTAGCCACCATATTTTGATTTCTGTGCTGTAAGCTAAGTCGTTAAATAACTCCGATTATAAGCAGTTACTTTCTCTATATCACACCTTTATTATGAAAATGCCAAGGGTAGGGAGAAACAACTTCTGAGCAAACAAATGTTATTAATGAGAAAACCACTATAAACATCATACTCTGAGGTCAAATTTCAAAACTATCTTGTCATTGGAACTTTTCTATTATCCTTTCCACTCTTTATGCTTGCAAAATAATACGTACCACTGAGCCTCACAGCATCCCCTCTTTGAAGGCTAAGTTTGAGCCCTGATGTCTGGATAAGCAGTACACTGATATTTCTCAAGGATGTTTCTTGAAATCTCTGTCATCTTCATTTGACTCTCGATTAATCCAAGAAAAATTAAGTGACAGGATATATTTTTAGTGAAACTTTTAGTTTAAAAAGGATCGATTAAAAACCATTTCATTTTTACTTCAGAACAGGTTATTTATTTTACATAGCCACTAAAATATATGGCAGTCAATTCATTTCATGTTCCTTAGTTCTACAGAAAGTTTTTTTCTGGGTGCTATTCTATATTTTGAAAAGATATCTAACTCCTAGGTGGTGGCTAATTCATATATTTATTATTTGATTGAGTTTACTGAACAACTAAACAAACCAAAATGCTACATTAGAGAATCAATTATCAGTACCAATATTTAAGTGATTTTTTTTTATTTGTTTATTATTTTTTTTTTATTTACTTGAGTATTTCTTATATACATTTCGGGTGTTAATCCCTTTCCCGGTTTCCGGGCAAACATCCCCCTCCCCCCTCCCCTTCCTTATGGGTGTTCCCCTCCCAACCCTCCCCCCATTGCCGCCCTCCCCCCATAGACTAGTTCACTGGGGGTTCAGTCTTAGCAGGACCCAGGGCTTCCCCTTCCACTGGTGCTCTTACTAGGATATTCATTGCTACCTATGGGGTCAGAGTCCAGGGTCAGTCCATGTATAGTCTTTAGGTAGTGGCTTAGTCCCTGGAAGCTCTGGTTGCTTGGCATTGTTGTACTTTTGGGGTCTCGAGCCCCTTCAAGCTCTTCCAGTTCTTTCTCTGATTCCTTCAATAGGGGACCTATTCTCAGTTCAGTGGTTTGCTGCTGGCATTCGCCTCTATATTTGCTGTATTCTGGCTGTGTCTCTCAGGAGCGATCTACATCCGGCTCCTGTCGGTCTGCACTTCTTTGCTTCATCCATCTTGTCTAATTGGGTGGCTGTATATGTATGGGCCACATGTGGGGCAGGCTCTGAATGGGTGTTCCTTCAGTCTCTGTTTTAATCTTTGCCTCTCCCTTCCCTGCCAAGGGTATTCTTTTTCCTCATTTAAAGAAGGAGTGAAGCATTCACATTTTGATCATCCGTCTTGAGTTTCGTTTGTTCTAGGGATCTAGGGTAATTCAAGCATTTGGGCTAATAGCCACTTATCAATGAGTGCATACCATGTATGTCTTTCTGTGATTGGGTTAGCTCACTCAGGATGATATTTTCCAGTTCCAACCATTTGCCTACGAATTTCATAAACTCGTTGTTTTTGATAGCTGAGTAATATTCCATTGTGTAGATGTACCACATTTTCTGTATCCATTCCTCTGTTGAAGGGCATCTGGGTTCTTTCCATTTTCTGGCTATTATAAATAAGGCTGCGATGAACATAGTGGAGCACGTGTCTCTTTTATATGTTGAGGCATCTTTTGGGTATATGCCCAAGAGAGGTATAGCTGGATCCTCAGGCAGTTCAATGTCCAATTTTCTGAGGAACCTCCAGACTGATTTCCAGAATGGTTTTACCAGTCTGCAATCCCACCAACAATGGAGGAGTGTTCCTCTTTCTCCACATCCTCGCCAGCATCTGCTGTCACCTGAGTTTTTGATCTTAGCCAATCGCACTGGTGTGAGGTGAAATCTCAGGGTTGTTTTGATTTGCATTTCCCTTATGACTAAAGATGTTGAACATTTCTTTAGGTGTTTCTCAGCCATTCGGTATTCCTCAGCTGTGAATTCTTTGTTTAGCTCTGAACCCCATTTTTTAATAGGGTTATTTGTTTCCCTGCGGTCTAACTTCTTGAGTTCTTTGTATATTTTGGAAATAAGGCCTCTATCTGTTGTAGGATTGGTAAAGATCTTTTCCCAATCTGTTGGTTGCCGTTTTGTCCTAACCACAGTGTCCTTTGCCTTACAGAAGCTTTGCAGTTTTATGAGATCCCATTTGTCGATTCTTGATCTTAGAGCATAAGCCATTGGTGTTTTGTTCAGGAAATTTTTTCCAGTGCCCATGTGTTCCAGATGCTTCCCTAGTTTTTCTTCTATTAGTTTGAGTGTGTCTGGTTTGATGTGGAGGTCCTTGATCCACTTGGACTTAAGCTTTGTACAGGGTGATAAGGATGGATCGATCTGCATTCTTCTACATGTTGCCCTCCAGTTGAACCAGCACCATTTGCTGAAAATGCTATCTTTTTTCCATTGGATGGTTTTGGCTCCTGTGTCAAAAATCAAGTGACCATAGGTGTGTGGGTTCATTTCTGGGTCTTCAATTCTATTCCATTGGTCTATCTGTCTGTCTCTGTACCAATACCATGCAGTTTTTATCACTATTGCTCTGTAATACTGCTTGAGTTCAGGGATAGTGATTCCCCCTGAAGTCCTTTTATTGTTGAGGATAGCTTTAGCTATCCTGGGTTTTTTGTTATTCCAGATGAATTTGCAAATTGTTCTGTCTAACTCTTTGAAGAATTGGATTGGTATTTTGATGGGGATTGCATTGAATCTGTAGATTGCTTTTGGTAAAATGGCCATTTTTACCATATTAATCCTGCCAATCCATGAGCATGGGAGATCTTTCCATCTTCTGAGGTCTTCTTCAATTTCTTTCCTCAGTGTCTTGAAGTTCTTATTGTACAGATCTTTTACTTGCTTGGTTAAAGTCACACCGAGGTACTTTATATTATTTGGGTCTATTATGAAGGGTGTCGTTTCCCTAATTTCTTTCTCGGCTTGTTTCTCTTTTGTATAGAGGAAGGCAACTGATTTATTTGAGTTAATTTTATACCCAGCCACTTTGCTGAAGTTGTTTATCAGCTTTAGTAGTTCTCTGGTGGAACTTTTGGGATCACTTAAATATAGTATCATGTCATCTGCAAATAGTGATATTTTGACCTCTTCTTTTCCGATCTGTATCCCTTTGATCTCCTTTTGTTGTCTGATTGCTCTGGCTAGAACTTCAAGAACTATATTGAATAAGTAGGGAGAGAGTGGGCAGCCTTGTCTAGTCCCTGATTTTAGTGGGATTGCTTCAAGTTTCTCTCCATTTAGTTTAATGTTAGCAACTGGTTTGCTGTATATGGCTTTTACTATGTTTAGGTATGGGCCTTGAATTCCTATTCTTTCCAGGACTTTTATCATGAAGGGGTGTTGAATTTTGTCAAATGCTTTCTCAGCATCTAATGAAATGATCATGTGGTTCTGTTCTTTCAGTTTGTTTATATAATGGATCACGTTGATGGTTTTCCGTATATTAAACCATCCCTGCATGCCTGGGATGAAGCCTACTTGATCATGGTGGATGATTGTTTTGATGTGCTCTTGAATTCGGTTTGCCAGAATTTAAGTGATTTTTATAGTTTGTTTTTCAAATATTTTAAAGTTTCCTCTGTTTCATTTTGGCTCATTTTTATTGAACATGTTATTAAAATAATGTCCTTTACTAAAATCATCTTTAAGATGATCAAAAGTTGCTAGCATCTGTTTGTTTTATCTAAAGAATACATTATCCAATATTTCATATTTTCACATTGATATTCTGCCTCAGTTCTATGTTTCTCACTCTGGTGAGTTATTTATTTTATTACTATTATTGTTTAGAAGTCATCTAAGTCTATGAGTCACAATTCTTGACTGCCAAAGTAAACAAAATATCCCTAAAATGTAGGAGACTAATCTTTAACAATAACCTGAAAATAATTAGAGTTTAATATAGCATATGTCTCAGTTGATGATGTAAGTTAGCCTTAGAAAACTTAGAAATTTCAAGTGTCTAAACTTTCTTGCCTTTAGGCTTTCTTCAAGGCGAGATATTTCAATTCAAAAAAACATATTATTTTTAGAAGTATTCATCATCATCCTAAAAAAATATAGCTGATATTTTGTATATTTAAAGTAAAAAATTCCAACTATTCTTGCCTTGAATAAAATTTGTAAAAATAAATAATTTTTAATGTCTTTGGCAAGTAGAGACAGGGAAAACTCTACTTCTCTTCTCACTTCTTTTTTTAATTTTTTTATTTTTTTTTATTAACTTGAGTATTTCTTATATACATTTCGAGTGTTATTCCCTTTCCCGGTTTCCGGGCAAACATCCCCCTCTCCCCTCCCCTTCCTTATGGGTGTTCCCCTCCCAACCCTCCCCCCATTGCCGCCCTCCCCCCAACAGTTCACTGGGGGTTCAGTCTTAGAAGGACCCAGGGCTTCCCCTTCCACTGGTGCTCTTACTAGGATATTCATTGCTACCTATGAGGTCAGAGTCCAGGGTCAGTCCATGTATAGACTTTAGGTAGTGGCTTAGTCCCTGGAAGCTCTGGTTGCTTGGCATTGTTGTACATATGGGGTCTCGAGCCCCTTCAAGCTCTTCCAGTTCTTTCTCTGATTCCTTCAACGGGGTTCCTATTCTCAGTTCAGTGGTTTGCTGCTGGCATTCGCCTCTGTATTTGCTGTATTCTGGCTGTGTCTCTTAGGAGCAATCTACATCCGGCTCCTGTCAGTTTGCACTTCTTTGCTTCATCCATCTTGTCTAATTGGGTGGCTGTATATGTATGGGCCACATGTGGGGCAGGCTCTGATTGGGTGTTCCTTCAGTCTCTGTTTTAATCTTTGCCTCTCTCTTCCCTGCCAAGGGTATTCTTGTTCCCCTTTTAAAGAAGGAGTGAAGCATTCACATTTTGATCATCCGTCTTGCGTTTCATTTGTTCTAGGCATCTAGGGTAATTCAAGCATTTGGGCTAATAGCCACTAATCAGTGAGTGCATACCAGGTATGTCTTTCTGTGATTGGGTTAGCTCACTCAGGATGATATTTTCCAGGTCCAACCATTTGCCTACGAATTTCATAAAGTCGTTGTTTTTGATAGCTGAGTAATATTCCATTGTGTAGATATACCACATTTTCTGTATCCATTCCTCTGTTGAAGGGCATCTGGGTTCTTTCCAGCTTCTGGCTATTATAAATAAGGCTGCGATGAACATAGTGGAGCACGTGTTCTTTTTATATGTTGGGGCATCTTTTGGGTATATGCCCAAGAGAGGTATAGCTGGATCCTCAGGCAGTTCAATGTCCAATTTTCTGAGGAACCTCCAGACTGATTTCCAGAATGGTTTTACCAGTCTGCAATCCCACCAACAATGGAGGAGTGTTCCTCTTTCTCCACATCCTCGCCAGCATTTGCTGTCACCTGGGTTTTTGATCTTAGCCATTCTCACTGGTGTGAGGTGAAATCTCAGGGTTGTTTTGATTTGCATTTCTCTTATGACTAAAGATGTTGAACATTTCTTTAGGTGTTTCTCAGCCACTCGGCATTCCTCAGCTGTGAATTGTTTGTTTATCTCTGAACCCCATTTTTTAATAGGGTTATTTGTCTCCCTGCGGTCTAACTTCTTGAGTTCTTTGTATATTTTGGATATAAGGCCTCTATCTGTTGTAGGATTGGTAAAGATCTTTTCCCAATCTGTTGGTTGCCATTTTGTCCTAACCACAGTGTCCTTTGCCTTACAGAAGCTTTGCAGTTTTATGAGATCCCATTTGTCAATTTTTGATCTTAGAGCATAAGCCATTGGTGTTTTGTTCAGGAAATTTTTTCCAGTGCCCATGTGTTCCAGATGCTTCCCTAGTTTTTCTTCTATTAGTTTGAGTGTGTCTGGTTTGATGTGGAAGTCCTTGATCCACTTGAAATTCAGCTTTGTACATGGTGATAAGCATGGATCGATCTGCATTATTATACCTGCTGACCTCCAGTTGAACCAGCACCATTTGCTGAAAATGCTATCTTTTTTCCATTGGATGGTTTTGGCTCCTGTGTCAAAAATCAAGTGACCATAGGTGTGTGGGTTCATTTCTGGGTCTTCAATTCTATTCCATTGGTCTATCTGTCTGTCTCTGTACCAATACCATGCAGTTTTTATCACTATTGCTCTGTAATACTGCTTGAGTTCAGGGATAGTGATTCCCCCTGAAGTCCTTTTATTGTTGAGGATAGTTTTAGCTATCCTGGGTTTTTTGTTATTCCAGATGAATTTGCAAATTGTTCTATCTAACTCTTTGAAGAATTGGATTGGTATTTTGATGGGGATTGCATTGAATCTGTAGATTGCTTTTGGTAAAATGGCCATTTTTACTATATTAATCTTGCCAATCCATGAGCATGGGAGATCTTTCCATCTTCTGAGGTCTTCTTCAATTTCTTTCTTCAGTGTCTTGAAGTTCTTATTGTACAGATCTTTTACTTGCTTGGTTAAAGTCACACCGAGGTACTTTATATTATTTGGGTCTATTATGAAGGGTGTCGTTTCCCTAATTTCTTTCTCGGCTTGTTTCTCTTTTGTGTAGACGAAGGCTACTGATTTATTTGAGTTAATTTTATACTCAGCCACTTTGCTGAAGTTGTTTATCAGCTTTAGTAGTTCTCTGGTGGAACTTTTGGGATCACTTAAATATAGTATCATGTCATCTGCAAATAGTGATATTTTGACTTCTTCTTTTCCGATCTGTATCCCCTTGACCTCCTTTTGTTGTCTGATTGCTCTGGCTAGAACTTCAAGAACTATATTGAATAAGTAGGGAGAGAGTGGGCAGCCTTGTCTAGTCCCTGATTTTAGTGGGATTGCTTCAAGTTTCTCTCCATTTAGTTTAATGTTAGCAACTGGTTTGCTGTATATGGCTTTTACTATGTTCAGGTATGGGCCTTGAATTCCTATTCTTTCCAGGACTTTTATCATGAAGGGGTGTTGAATTTTGTCAAATGCTTTCTCAGCATCTAATGAAATGATCATGTGGTTTTGTTCTTTCAGTTTGTTTGTATAATGGATCACGTTGATGGTTTTCCGTATATTGAACCATCCCTGCATGCCTGGGTTGAAGCCTACTTGATCATGGTGGATGATTGTTTTGATGTGCTCTTGGATTCGGTTTCCCAGAATTTTGTTGAGTATTTTTGCGTCGATATTCATAAGGGAAATAGGTCTGAAGTTCTCTTTCTCTGTTGTGTCTTTGTGTGGTTTAGGTATAAGAGTAATTGTGGCTTCATAGAAGGAAGTAGGTAGTGATCCATCTGTTTCAATTTTGTGGAATAGTTTGGATAATATTGGTATGAGGTCTTCTATGAAGGTCTGATAGAATTCTGCACTAAACCCGTCTGGACCTGGGCTCTTTTTGATTGGGAGACATTTAATGACTCCTTCTATTTCCTTAGGAGTTATGGGGTTGTTTAACTGGTTTATCTGTTCCTGATTTAGCTTCGATACCTGGTATCTGTCTAGGAAATTGTCCATTTCCTGTAGATTTTCAAGTTTTGTTGAATATAGGTTTTTATAGTAAGATCTGATGATTTTTTGAATTTCCTCTGAATCTGTAGATATGTCTCCCTTTTCATTTCTGATTTTGTTAATTTGGACGCACTCTCTGTGTCCTCTCATTAGTGTGGCTAAGGGTTTATCTATCTTGTTGATTTTCTCAAAGAACCAACTTTTGGTACTGTTGATTCTTTCTATGGTCCTTTTTATTTCTACTTGGTTGATTTCAGCTCTGAGTTTGATTATTTCCTGCCTTCTACTCCTCCTGGGTGTATTTGCTTCTTTTTGTTCTAGAGCTTTTAGGTGTGCTGTCAAGCTGCTGACATATGCTCTTTCCTGTTTCTTTCTGCAGGCACTCAGCACTATGGGTTTGCCTCTTAGCACAGCTTTCATTGTGTCCCATAAGTTTGGGTATGTAGTACCTTCCTTTTCATTAAATTCTAAAAAGTCTTTAATTTCTTTCTTTATTTTTTCCTTGACCAGGTTATAATTGAGTAGAGCATTGTTCAATTTCCACGTATATGTGGGCATTCTTCCCTTATTGTTATTGAAGACCAGTTTTAGGCCGTGGTGGTCCGATAGCACGCATGGGATTATTTCTATCTTTCTGTACCTGTTGAGGCCCGTTTTTTGACCAATTATATGGTCAATTTTGGAGAAAGTACCATGAGGAGCTGAGAAGAAGTTATATCCTTTTGCTTTAGGATAGAATGTTCTATAAATATCCGTTAAGTCCATTTGGCTCATGACTTCTCTTAGTCTGTCGACATCACTGTTTAATTTCTGTTTCCATGATCTGTCCATTGATGAGAGTGGGGTGTTGAAGTCTCCTACTATTATTGTGTGAGGTGCAATGTGTGTTTTGAGCTTTAGTAAGGTTTCTTTTACGTATGTAGGTGCCCTTGTATTTGGGGCATAGATATTTAGGATTGAGAGTTCATCTTGGTGGATTTTTCCTTTGATGAATATGAAGTGTCCTTCCTTATCTTTTTTGATGACTTTTAGTTGAAAATTGATTTTATCTGATATTAGAATGGCTACTCCAGCTTGCTTCTTCCGACCATTTGCTTGGAAAGTTGTTTTCCAGCCTTTCACTCTGAGGTAGTGTCTGTCTTTGTCTCTGAGGTGTGTTTCCTGTAGGCAGCAGAATGCAGGGTCCTCGTTGTGTATCCAGTTCGTTAATCTATGTCTTTTTATTGGGGAGTTGAGGCCATTGATGTTCAGAGATATTAAGGAATAGTGATTATTGCTTCCTGTTATATTCATATTTGGATGTGAGTTTATGTTTGTGTGCTTTTCTTCTCTTTGTTTTGTTGCCAAGATGATTAGTTTCTTGCTTCTTCTAGGGTATAGCTTGCCTCCTTATGTCGGGCTTTACCCTTTATTATCCTTTGTAGTGCTGGATTTGTAGAAAGATATTGTGTAAATTTGGTTTTGTCATGGAATATCTTGGTTTCTCCATCTATGTTAATTGAGAGTTTTGCAGGATACAGTAACCTGGGCTGGCATTGTGTTCTCTTAGGGTCTGTATGACATCTGTCCAGGATCTTCTGGCCTTCATAGTTTCTGGCGAAAAGTCTGGTGTGATTCTGATAGGTCTGCCTTTATATGTTACTTGACCTTTTTCACTTACTGCTTTTAATATTCTTTCTTTATTTTGTGCGTTTGGTGTTTTGACAATTATGTGACGGGAGGTGTTTCTTTTCTGGTCCAATCTATTTGGAGTTCTGTAGGCTTCTTGTATGCCTATGGGTATCTCTTTTTTTAGGTTAGGGAAGTTTTCTTCTATGATTTTGTTGAAGATATTTACTGGTCCTTTGAGCTGGTAGTCTTCACTCTCTTCTATACCTATTATCCTTAGGTTTGATCTTCTCATTGAGTCCTGGATTTCCTGTATGTTTTGGACCAGTAGCTTTTTCCGCTTTACATTATCTTTGACAGTTGAGTCAATGATTTCTATGGAATCTTCTGCTCCTGAGATTCTCTCTTCCATCTCTTGTATTCTCTTGGTGAAGCTTGTATCTACAGCTCCTTGTCTCTTCTTTTGGTTTTCCATATCCAGGGTTGTTTCCATGTGTTCTTTCTTGATTGCTTCTATTTCCATTTTTAATTCCTTCAACTGTTTGATTGTGTTTTCCTGGAATTCTTTCAGGGATTTTTGTGACTCCTCTCTATGGCTTTCTACTTGTTTATTTATGGTTTCCTGGAATTCTTTCAGGGATTTTTGCAATTCCTCTCTGTAGGCTTCTACTTGTTCTCTAAGGGAGTTCTTCCGTCTTTCTTGAAGTCCTCCAGCATCATGATCAAATATGATTTTGAAACTAGATCTTGCTTTTCTGGTGTGTTTCTATATTCCATGTTTGTTTTGATGGGAGAATTGGGCTCTGATGATGCCATGTAGTCTTGGTTCTTATTGCTTGAGTTCCTGTGCTTGCCTCTCGCCATCAGATTATCTCTAGTGTTGCTTTGTTCTGCTATTTCTGACAGTGGCTAGACTGTCCTATAAGCCTGTGTGTCAGGAGTGCTGTAGACCTGTTTTCCTATTTTCTTTCAGCCAGTTATGGGGACAGAGTGTTCTGCTTTCGGGCGTGTAGTTTTTCCTCTCTATAGGTCTTCAGCTGTTCCTGTGGGCCTGTGTCTTGAGTTCACCAGGCAGGTCACTTGCAGCAGAAAAGTTGGTCTTACCTGTGGTCCCGAGGCTCAAGTTCGCTCGCGGGGTGCTGCCCACGAGCTCTCTGTGGCGGCAGCAACCAGGAAGATCTCTCTCTTCTTACTTCTTAAAAAGTTTCTCTAAGTTTACTTATTTTAGAATTCCAGTTCTGGAGCTGTCCAACACTGCAAGAGCTATCATACACACCTCGGCTATACTACAATTGCCCAAGTCACAGTCAACTTCTATTCAGTTTTATTTCCTATAATGTACCATGGATAAGGCATATTTCAGATCTGTTAAAAATTACAACAATAGAATGAGGCAAATAATATGTATTAAAATTGCAATGAGTATAAATTGTTCAAAAATCATAAAGGAAGAAAGAATGTAAGGCTTCTTCATTAAAAATTATTTATTTTATATAAAAACCATGTAAATTTAGTAAAAGAGTGTTGTATCTTCATGTACCTCATGCATTCCTGGTGCTTATGAAAGCCAGAATAGGACATTAAGTTCCACAGATTAGGAATTAAAATGGTTATAAACTGTTGTATGTATGTGAAGGAAACCAAAGCCAGATACTCTGAAATAGCACCAATCACTTTAACAAGGAATCATTTCATCATCCCAACTTCATTTTTTTTTCAAAGGAACTCACGCATCATTCTGAAAGTCCATCAAGAAGTTACTGGGCGTAGACCCACAGACATTTATTTAGACATAGAAAAATCTGGGACTACTAAAACACAAAAACTTTGAAAGGAAATTTTTTAGTTGGCCTGGAAAATACATTGCCTAGTCATTCACTATTTGGACTTTCTTCTGGTCACCATATAGAATTATCTCATGGCTATAATGGTAAAGATCTTAAATGTCAACTTCTTTTTTTTTTATTTTTGTCAATACTTGGCATTAAACCTCAGACCTTAAGAATATTAGGTAAAACAGTTTACCATGGAACTGTATTCTATGCTGTAATAAAATATTTTATGGAAACATTTGAGATGAATAACTAGATAAATACTAAGAATTTAGAAAAAGCTGTTGGAATAATGCAAATATACGATATTTGTTTTATTTGATTCCTACTTACTGTTGAGCTTTATGATAAAATGGGTTTTAAGCCACTGAAACAGTTTAAAAACAAAATATTTAGGCAAATTTCCCAAAGTTTCTGTTTTTTTTATAATTTGTTAGCATTTCATTTATTTTATGTTTGTTTCACAACAATTATACTAGCAATTATACTAAAGCATTAAGATGTTTTGATAGAAAACACAAATGTTAAATAAAATTCACAAAGTGCTAAGACACCTTTATTCCATTTTTGAAATTCGAACAATTAGAGGTCACACAACGTCATCAGTATCTCTGTCTACCTTTCTGAGATCGTCATAGGAACATGAACTCACACCATTTGCATTTATACCATTTGTTATTTCTAATATTTGAATTAACATAAATGAATGTTAAATTTGAATATAAATGGATAGAGTTGTTTGAATAATATAATTTAAAGATAATATGATTCCTAAAATTGCTTCTGAGACTAGAACTATTTTTACTTATATAATTTAAATTATTTGTAATCAAGTTATTGAAAATAAACTTCTGATATTTGTAATGTGGCTAAACCTTCTAGATAATGAGGAGACTCCTGAGAATCAAACTCTAGACTATAAAGGGAATTCGAATGCATGAAACAAGGACAACCCTATGAACTACATAGTTGGCAAAAATTATACACCTGTACTACCTAAAAAAGTTATTTATGGTTTTTTTTATTCCTTTTATTTGTCACAGTTATGTTGTGTACTTCACTTGAATGTACTACCATGGTATTTCTAAACATTGAGAATCTTAGGACAATTAAGCACAGAACAGAATGGGAAACATTGTTCATTATTTCTATAAAGTAATTACAATTTCAGGCTTGCTTATGTAGAAACATATCTAAAACTGCTCTTAAAGCGAGGAGTTCTCAATCGAAAACATTGACAAAAATGCAGCCAAATTGTTAGAAGAATTAATGACCAGTGCTTCACAGATGAGATGACATCCAATGCAGCCAAAAGTCAAGTTCTAGATATCCATGGCTGCTAATTTTAAATTGTGCAACATATTTACACATAACACTTTAAAACACTTAAATAGAATCTAAAATTAGAAACTCATAGTATTGTGGGTGGCTTAGATGCACTATTTATTTATTAAAGTATCTAGGTATGATGATCACCGTACATAAATCACTTGTTTATGGCTTTCAGGTAGCCATTTTTGAACGTTGAACAAGTAGAGTGAACAACCACATAATAATCACTGTCTCTGTCTACCTTCATGTGATCTTCATACAAACATGTACATATAACACGAAAGAGGATCAAAGAACTGCACTGATGACTCTGTGTGTGTGTGTGTGTGTGTGTGTGTGTGTGTGTTTGTGAATAGGGGGGGTGTGATTGGGAAAGACAAAAAACAAAAGTGCAAGGCCAGGAGCATACACAACAGGTACTCTGCCTCTGAGTTATAAACTAAGTCCTTCACAGTGTATTTCTTTAATGAATTAATTTACAAAAACCTGTGTATGCGAGTAATATATTTAGACCCCTGTATACTTATTAGGACTTGTATTTTCTAATAATATTAAAGGTGTGTGATGTAATTTCCAGGTTAGAAAAAAGACAACGAGAAACCACTTGTGCGGTCTGGAGGAGCTTAGCTGTTTGGTGGGTGCCTGCTCTGTGTCTGTCCCATTTCTTTTTTCCAACCAACTGAATTCAAAGTTTCAAAAACAGCAAGTTCTCCTTTCATCACGAAAGCTTCAGGCTGCATGAATTATGGAGGCAAATGCTTCGTATAAGTATAGATTAAAAAAATTACAACTCTTCGACCTGGAGAAATAAAAGTCAAGAAGGGATGTTACAAAATTCATAAATTCAAAAATATTATGAGAGAATGGAGATGAATATTTCCAGCAGTGTGAGAACATTTGAAGAGGCTGTCCCTAGAAAGTCACAAAAGACACTTTTTAGAACTAATAAAAGACACTTCTATTTTACACAGTGAGTTGTAAAACTATGGAACTTAAAACTATGAAAATGCTCCGTGCTGAGGATATAAATAAACCCAGAAGTTGAAAGAGAAAATTCCATAGGTTAAAAATCTGCAAGAAATTGAAGGAATACTAGGATACAAAGTTGATACGTCTCTAAGAAAGAATGTTATTAATATTTTATATAAAGTCGAGCTCATTGAAGTTCTCCAATTCCTTGTGCTCTGCCTTTTATCTGCTTAAGTTTTCTGAACTCTGTTATTTCTATTAAACAAGAAAAGCTTTTCCTATATATATATATTATTCCATATGCACAAGTATAGCATTTTATTGATCTAGGAATATTTTTAATCAATCTATATTACTAATAAGTTAATTAAATATGTATTTGGTTAGATTTTAAAAGATAAGTCTATGGGCATTTTCATATTTGTTTTGCATTAAGTTTTATAGAAACAAAGGAAGAGTTTTAATGACTGATTTTAAAGAGTTTTAGTGTCTGTGTTTCTAGCTCATCTCATTTTTAGGCAGTCATGTTGATTAAACTTTGCAGGTGTAGTATAGGTGTGGTGGCTGACACAACTAGGAACACAATCTTACAGCAAACTCCCTGATCCTCCGAGTGTTACAACTGTTATGGCCTCTCCTTTGGCATGTTTCCTGAGGTTTAGGTGTGTCTGATTGTGGCTGTTGTTTGCTCTTTGGGTCTTTCTTTTTATATGTTAATATTTGACTCCATAAAAGAATGGCTTTCAAAACAACAAGCACATAGCATTAAAGTATAGAATATTAGATTAATTGATTAGAAATCGTTTCTATTTTACGTATTTCTGGCTGCTGATGAATCTTCATATCATCATCTGATAGAGCCAGGTACAGAGACACTAAAGATTGTTGCTTTCTCTCTGGCATAAAAAAACCTTACAATATTGACTCAGCTGGCTTTTATTATTAGATCAACTATTAGCATGCTATGAAGAGTGCTATTTTAAGGTCTTGACAGGCACAAAACCAAAGACCATTTGGTTCAGATTTTTCAAAGATTACTAACAGGAAGAGATACTACTCTATTCTGTCCAACAAAGCCCTGTACGTATACAAAGACCTGTATGTACTATGATATTTCCGAGAATCATAAAAGTGAGAATCACAAAACACTTTTCGCAATTTTCTTCACAGTTTCTATGATACAGATTAGCAAAACTTGCAGTTTTTAATTTCTGTATATTCTCTCTACAAGAAAGTGGAAATAATCACTTTTCTATTGCAAGAGCATCACTGGAATAATGTATTGTAAGTGTGTTTCTCTTATACAGGATATCATTCCTCCCATTCTCCTTTCTCCCTTTCTTCCATTGTAAACAAAGATATAAGACATTCAGTCTCACATTTTGAGTGGCACCATGATCACATTTTTGCTACATGAATTTATTTTTGTCATGAATGAAAGTAGGTTGTCTATGGTAATAAGTCCTTCTATCATTGTCATTCTGATGACACCTTAAGCTCCTAGGTATTTACAGTAGTCACTTTGTGAATGAAGGCAAAAATTATTTTACACTCAATTCTTTTGGCTTGGTCACAAGTGTTCTTACTGGCTGAACCATTCTGGGTACAGACAAATTGAATTTTATGAATGCCTTTAGACTGAAAATCATTTTCAATAAACATGTATCCTTACATGTAGTAACTGCTTAATACATATTCATGTATGAAGCCTGATGCAATTGAGCAGAAACTGCCATCTCATACATATTAAATAAACACTCATGAAAATGAAAATCAGAATTAGCTATTTTCAGTAGACTTCTTTTCAGAGCATCACAATTGATTCATTTCAGAACCTTATGATTAAAATTCTTAAATCTTATCAATCTAGGAAAAAATTAGGAATGTTTAGACTATTATACATTGTTTTTTTAAAAACATTTACAGTTACATTTATAAGGGATTAAAAATGCTAGAATTTTGTATTCCTGCAGATGTTATTTTTTATATTTGCACTTATATTTATATTGCTTGAGTCTAATGAAAAATTTTGGGTTCTATTTGCAATTATGTTTCTAAACACAGTGCAAATATAAAATTATAAGTCACTTAACCCTTATAATGTATTAAAAATTGCCTCATTGTATCATATGAAGGAAAGTTAAAATATATAAATCCTCAGATTGCAAAATATAAGTTATTGTTTGCTTTTGTTTCTATGAATTAGTTTTCCTCAGTAACTTCCATGCATAAAATTAATTTAATATTATTAGACTTTTACTTACAGAGAAACCTTTTATTCCTGAAATCTTTTATTCACTTACAGTAACCTTTTATTCTTAAAAATATTTTATTGTGAAAAGTAATAAAAATATATTCAGAATAAATCTGTGCTTATCTACTCTATCAAAATAATTTTGGTGCATATGTACACATATAATGCAATATAATACAGCAATATAATGGATTAGGACCTCTTTGTTTGCAGCAATATGATATGTTAAGCAAGATAATCTACACATACAAAGACAAACATTGCCTGGCTTCACTTAACTTGTGTAATTGAAACAAGCTAACATCTTAGAGGCAGACAAAAGAATTGTTGCAGGATAAGAGGAAGAGAATGATACAGTTAGGAGGAATAATTGTGTGTTCTGTTATCTAATAGTATCATATGGTTAATAATACTGTATCATTTTAAAAGACCCAGAAGTGTAGACTCTGAATATACTAAAAAAAGAAGTAGGAAATGCATGAGGTTAAAGCTGTCATAAACAACTTGATTTGACTACTAATATATATACATATATCACATATATACATATATAGAAACATCAAATTGTGGGGAAATCATATTCTAACTAAATATATTCAGAAACATCTTAGAATTCATGCATATTTTTGGAAAATATTTGAAATATGGATTTCTTATAAATTCCTTGCTCCTTGATAGTCTAGATGTCAACCAAATTTCCTCTAGATTCTCAAGCCATAAAAAGCTATAAATTTAAAAGATAATGAGAGTGATTCCAAGATAAATACATCACAAAAGAACGAATAAGAAAGAAAATTCATTGTTTCACTAGAGACAGGTATTTCTATTAATTTATGGAAGTGTTTGTCTTGCTTGTAAAATTCTGTTTTATGGAATAGAGAGTTATTGCTGCTATAAGATGTAGGAAAATGGCTAGACACCAGAGGAAAATATAATAAGGACATTTGGGTTAAGAATACAATAATATCCAGCACTTTCACTAGGAAGATAGAAAAATTATTGTAGCTGACTTTCATATTTTTAGTAACAAACATGAGAATCCTTATTATTAAAACGCCCAACGACTTGAATATAATCGTAGAGTCTTCTGATCCCTTAAAGCTAAGTTAAAACCATTGCTGAATTCCCTTACTTTTTCTTCCTGTCTAGAAAATCATATTCATTTGAACTGAGTTTTAAATAGTCCAATGGCTTTATCATAGTATAGGGAACTGAACAAAGGTCAAACTGTTGAACAAAGTGGTGTACACTATATAGAGAAAAAAAAAAACCAAAAAACCCCATCAACTCAGCATTCATTCCACCCTTTTTTTGGAACAGAACCCCATTCTGACAGCTTAGTAAAGTGCCCACTTAAACATTTGGTTTCTCCGTCTGTTTGCCACTGAGGGTGGCCCAGTGGCACATTTTTAGCCAATAAAATGCAAGAGAATATTATCAGTCAGTGCTTCCAAGAGAGCAACTCATTCTCAGATAAAGAATTCAGAGCCAGATTTAGCTGTATGTACCCTTTACTCTCCCCTCGTCCCTTTATCTTCTGTGATGCTTTTTCTGCTGCCTCGCAGTGCAGGAACCATGTTGCAACTCAGGATAAAAGTCACATTTCAAAGACTCGAGGCACCATAGTTAGATGGTTTCTGGACTACTGGGGAATCTTAGGGCTACTGCTCCAGTCCTGAACTTTTTATATAAATAACATAATAAATCACTTTTAAAATATCTGCCATTCCTTTCATCTTATGTAGTGCCCAATAAGAAAAAAAATTAAGAAAGGGGGACGAGGAGGAAGAAATAGAGAGAAGAGTGTGAATCCATGTGATTTAGAGGGACGGAAAGTTTTGAAAGTAGGCAAATGATTATGAGTCCAATCTTCATGCTCCAAAAATGACTCTAATAGTATAGGCGGTGACATCTGCAGTCTAGACAGGAAGTGGAAGGGTGATGCTGAATCAGCTCTTTCATTAGAAGACTCCTTGGAATCCCAGTATAAGGATATGTACATAGACAAAACGGTCAAGTGTCCCTTACTATCCACAAGGGGGTGTGCAGAATACCTCATTATCTTGCAGGACCACCACTCTGAAGACGCATGGTCCTCCATTAGAGAGGAAGACAGGAAGGCTATGGAGTAGAAACCTGACATATTTTTGTACATATAAATCTCATAAAAAGTCAAATTGAAAACATTTTAGTATTACTTGCTGCGGATAGTTTTGGAAAACTGGTCCCTGACACGGGGATGGACCTCGTTCCACACACATTTCCTAGTTTAAAGATATAATCTCACATGAACCAGATTAAAATGCTAAGCTTCCTTTGGGTTGAATCAGAAATTATAAATCAGTGATGGAGGAAAAGATATCCTGCTTTTCCATCTAGCACTCTTCTCCCGGCAGAGGCATCTCTGTGACTCAAATGCACTCTTTAGGTTATTTCCTTTATGGACACTGGCTTTAGACAGGCACTACTCTAGGTCTTGTTCTTACACACTTTTATCCACCACGTCTCTTAAAAATACAGATCTCTGGCTCACCTAATGCCTTTAAACTATGCTTACAGATTCTCTGACATTCCTGTCACACCGAAGCAAAATAAGTGATGCTGTGTTCAGTCCCTGCGTGTCCAGAGAATTTGTTTGCAGCTGCTGGAACTGGGACAGTGTGGGCAATGGCTGTCCCCCTTTATGCTGCTCACCATTCTAATTTCCTGTTTTTCCCTCCTTTGAACAGTAGGGATTTTTATCTCCTCAAAGCATTTACATTGAAATAAGGTTGTTTGGGTGGAAAATATATAGTCTTAACATTTTTCTTTCAAGCATTGAAAGTCCATAATATTATAGCAAAGGAAAGAACTGTCTGGGATCAGTGTGTTTTGTGAGTCCAAGGCAAATATTCTCTTCCTGCTACATCACTTCAGTAACAATTATAGTCATTTCAATTCCTCCTTCTCTCTTCCACCAATAAAAAATTGGTTAACACTATACAGCAGGTACCACGCTCATGTATCTAAGACCTATTTACCATGTCCTATGGCACTTAAATATTAACTTTGATCTCTCTTATGTGTACATTTTGATTCCAAATTTCACTTTCTATGTTTTCCAAGATTAATCTCTTTAATTATACTTCTAATTCAATTTTAATTTTATTATATCTGTAAAAATTTTTCTTCTGTATTGAACATATAAAAATCAATCCTTTATGCATTCTTTTTCTGTCTCTGTCTCTCTGTGTATGTGTCTCTGTCTATCTCTCTCCTTGTGTGTGTGTGTGTGTGTGTGTGTGTGTGTCTGTGTGTGTGTGTGTGTGTGTGTGTATGTACATGCTCATATCCAGGGATGTACGTTAATAGGTGTGTATGTGAATGACCATGCAAGTGGTAACTTTAAGTGTTGTTCTTCAGGACCTATGTTTTTTTTCAGATTTTTAATTGTTTTTTAGGTCATTTTTTGACAATTTAATGTCACTTCCAATATTCCTTTTTGCCTTTCCTCCCTTAGAACTCTCCCTACTCTCCTCCTTCAAATCTATGGCCTCCCTTTTTCCACTAATTGTTATTGTGTGCAAACGTGTATTTTTACAAACATACATATTCCTAAGTATAACTTTTACAATGTTACTTGTACCTCTGTGAACCTTCCATACTGAGACGTAACGTTTCACAGGAGCTTAGAGCATCTTTATAAGGCTAGGCTGGCTGGCCAGTGAGCCCCAGATATCCTCTCATCTTTGCTTCTCCAGTGTTGAGGTTATCAGGATAATCATTATCACCTAGCTGTATACATGAATGCTGCAATCAAACTCAGATCATTCGTATGTGGTAAGTATTTTTCTAATTACAGCAATTTGAGCCCTAATGAGGATGTCTTCTTCGTACAATCTAAAGAAAATCAGTTTGACACCTACGTTGTCCTTAAAGTTTTATAATATATATATATATATATATATATATATATATACATTTTTATTTTATGGCAAAAGCAAATGCTTTTAAATTATTCATATTCATTTTACATCAGAAATGTTACTTTCACATGGGGATGAAAAGGATTGAAAGTTGAGTTGAGAAATTAAGTAATGGTTGGAGTTGAGTATTCGTCAGTGTAAAGTGCATTCTCAGGAATGGGACGAAGAAACCAATGGACAGTAGAGATTACTGAGTGGAGCATGTAAAAATTAGAATTGGTAGATTGATAACTACTTAAATCGATATGCAAACTTTTCAGTCTAGGGGAGTGGCTTGGGGTGATGAGAGCATTGTTTGTCCAGTTTAATTTTGGAGTGAAGGCAAGAAACCAATAAAACAAATAAGGGCTCTGATACAGTAGCACACACCTATGATTCCAGCACCTGTGAGGTGCATGCAGGAGGACTGTCAGGATTTTAATGTCCGTTTGTGGTATCTGGTCAACTATGAGACAGACACCCAGGACTAACTGATAATATGTTCTCTCTAAAAAAATCAGGAAAGCAAGTGGGCAAAACAAAACATATGACTGAGAACTAAGATAAAATACTAAATCCAAAGGAGGTAAAATTTCAAACTTCGAGGATACCGGGGTTGGGGATTTAGCTCAGTGGTAGAGCTCTTGCCTAGCAACCGCAAGGCCCTGGGTTCGGTCCCCAGCTCTGAAAAAAAAGAAAAAAAAACTTCAAGGATACCAACAATGTTTTCAGAGAATATCTCATGTCTGTGCCTCGGGAGTTCATGCTCAGAAATCTGGGAAGAGAGGAAAACCTTTTCTCTGGTGAATTCTGCAGAAAATGTCGAAATATCTAGGAAAAAAATCATGCTTGAGTTTGGGGGAGTGAAATAAATAGAAATTTTCATTAGTACACTATGAAAACAGTGAACTTTGATATGCAGTACTGAGGTCATATAAGGTATATGACCTAGGAAACTTAAAATGAGATACTTAAAAAATGGATAGGTAGAATAAACCTACAGTAATAATAACTATGAGTAGCGTAAACCTCTGTATACCAAACTATTGGTGACATGTCTGAGTAAGCAACAGGAGGACAGGAGGATGCCCATGAGATGATGTGGAATTAGGTTGAGTTGCCAGAGAGAATAACATCAGTTTGTAGTATATCGTTTAATTCTAAGTTGAACAGAGCAGCAAATACACTTTCCTATCCGTATCCAGGAGCAGTGTGCTATTGCTTCTGCTATTACTTGAACCTACACTTCTATTAACTGTTGAGACAAGAATTAGTGACAGTATCAAAATGTAGGCATTGATAAAGCCAGGCTTTATGTCTCTACATGATTTATCAAGATGGGGAATGAAAGCTACCCTCGTTGACAGATAAAACTAGTAGGTGTTCAAAAGCAAACTGAAGTACTGTAACTTTTCCTATCCACTAGAGAATGGACAGTTCCAGTCACTGAGAGCTAAACGTAGCAGTTGCTAGAATGTTTGGTATAGTTTGTCAGGCTTTGGAAGGCAGGCATTAGTCACGGCCTCCCCCTCTTCTGAAAAGGGCAATGCCAAAGTAGAGATCTCACATACAATTATTCAACAATGCTATATCTTTCCCTGATGTCCTTTTGCTCAATATCCTCTTCAGCAGGCTTCGTGCCTATTACACTGTACTTTTTCAACATTAATATTCCCATTTTATTCCCTAAATTACCCACTAAGAATGATATAAAAGTTATTTCCAGTACATTTTCATTTAAGGATAATGATCACTAATGACTATAAAGCTGAGATTTCCTCATCTCAAAAAGCCTGAATATAGCTAAAGGAGATTTTCAGGGTTGGATATTAATGATAAGTATTGAAGATTAGCTTCAACGGGTATAAGATATTTAGGTATTTAGGTTGTAATACAAATTAAAATAAAACCTATACTTCTTAATAGTTCTAGGCCAAGTAATGCTTATAAAATCCCATTATTTGTATTTGTCAATATCTATACAAAATATTTTTTTTATCAGTAGTCTTTTGAAATAGCAATTTAAATGCTTGATGTGGTCCAAAATTTATAGGTACATATATCCTGTTTTACAGCATGTGCCTCAGTCACTAATTTTAAATTAAATCCTTTCTTCCAGTCTCTAAGAACTACAGTGGTATCATGATTTCACTTATTATCTGAATGCTTTAAATTATTAATTCTTATCTTACATTTGTCAAGTTCAATGATATTGCTTTGAAATCTTTTTTTTAAGAGCCGATCTCTTTATCACTTCTTGTAAAGCTCTCCATGTTCTTCCTTTCTCTTCTCTTCAACATCTTCGCTACAAGCCCCCATGGATTTTGCAAAAGTATATGATGAACAGTTACTATCGTCTTCCTCTTTACAGCTTTTTAGTTTACCTCTCCTGGTTATGCTTTTTCTGGGTGGTTAATGCCTTCTCTGGGACTAGGTTTGGGTGGTAATGTCTTTTATGGATCCACCACCAACATATAAATAAGTTTATTTGTGGTAAGGGAAGAAAGGCAGAAAGCAGTCACATATGGAACCTAAGAGTTTACCTTCTTAGCAATAAACATGGAGCTGAGAGAACGAAACGGAAGTGGGGCAAGCCAACACACTTTCATAGCCACCCCTAGTGTCTTGCTCTGGCAAACCACACGTCTTAAAGATCCCATAGCACCCCCCTCCCAAGTGGGATCGGAGCATCCTCACTTGTGTCCTTCAACTTGTAAGCCTTCCTCAGTTCTGTGGATTGATTGTAATCTGGGCATTCTGTACATTTTTTGGCTAATATCCACTTATTAGTAAGTACATGCCATGCATGTCCAGGGAGAAGAAAGCAGAGGGCAGAGGGAGGACGGGATCTGGGTGGGAGAGGGGAGGGGAGGGGAAAAGGGGAACGTGAGCATATCTTGGGGGGGGGGATAACTATAGTGAAGCCCTGAGGGCCAGCACAATGAATGGAAACAGGCTACAGCAGGAAGTAGGAGGTTGGGGGACCCTCCAGAATGTACCAAATACCTGTGAGGTGAGAGACTCTCAGAACTCAAAGGGAGGGACCTTAGGTGAAATGTCCAACAGTGAGGAGAAGGAACTTGTAGAGTCCATCTCCAGTAGAAAGACAGGGCATCAAGCGAAGGGATGGGGTTGCCGTCGCACAGGCAAAAACTCTGACCCAGAATTGTTCCTAACTAAAAGAACTGCAGGGACAAAAATGGAGAAGAGGCTGAGGGAAAGGAGGTCCAGTGATGGGCCCAACTTGGGATCCAGCTCAAGGAGAGGCTCCAAGGTCTGACACTATTACTGATCCTACAGTGTACAGCCAGCAGCACAGCACGGCTGCTCTTCGAGAGGCTCAACAAGCTACTGACATGCAGACAGATGCAGATACACGCAACCAATGGGCTGAAGTTGGGGACCTCTGTGGCTGAATAAGGGAAAGGCTAGAAGAAGTTGAACATGAGGGTGACCACATAGAAAGACCAGCAGTCTGAAGTAACTTGGACCCCGAAATCTCTCAGACACTGAGTCACCAACCAGGCAGCTTACACTAGCTGGTCCAAGGCCCCTGACACATGTACAGCAGAGGACTGCCTTGTCTGGCCTCAGTAAGAGAACAAACACTTAATTCTTGAGAGACTTGAGGCTTTAGTGAATGGGGAGGCCTGGCCGGGTGTGTGGGGACATCCTCTTGCAGACAGGGGAGGAAGAATGGGATGAGGAACTGTGGCAGGGCAAAACTGTTGCAGGATAATAACGAGTGGACTGTAAAAACAAGACTATGAAGGAAATAATAATTTAAAAATTCCATTGCATCACCGAAACAGTGTTATCAATTGATGGCTAAGTATTCAAATACATGATGCTGGAGGTGAAATTTCTTATGCATTACCACATTCCAAAGCTGGATTTCAATGGTATTTTAAGGATTAGTTCTGTGTAAAAAATTTGTTTTATCACATAATCAATTGTTAATTCAGTATTTCATATACCAACAATTTGACTGGAATCTTTTATCTTCTGTAGAGACGAAGTCTGTTCTCATCTTTTCTTCTGCCAAAGGTGAATATCTGGTCAATTCCCAAGTTTGTAGAGCAGCAATGTGAAGGATTAGTGGAGATTTGTCAACAGATTGGTAGTGTCAAAACAATTTTATAGGCTCACAGACATAGACTAGTGGATGGCTATGTAAGATTTATATGCACCCCACCCCTGGCTTTCTATTTTTCTTACAGAAAAACTAGACTGAGTCTTAAAATTCTAATTTCACTACTAGCTTTGAATGTTACCTGGTTGAAGATTTACTTTGTTACTCAACCTTAAAACTTTAGAATTAATGTCTTACATTACTGAATGTTGTATATCGAACTTCATATAACTCTCACAGATAATGTACTGCTTGACATTCTCTGAAACTAGATGTGTTTCAAATTATTTGGCCTGTATTTCTAATCTAGTTTTGTATTATTTGTATTTGTATTTGACACTAATATTTAAAGGTATCTTTCAATAAAAAATCTAGATTGTACATATACAATTATTCCTAAAATTATGGTAAAATGTCAAGTAACTATATCGTGTACTTTTCCTCAGCCATACAGTCAATGATTGTATCTTATGAACATCATACCTCATATCTTATGTTGTTATATAGATTGTGGCATGTCTAAAGGAGGCTTAAAAGATAACTTTCATATATAAGTAAATGTACAGCATGGTTCTCTTTTTGCGTCTAGGTTACCCCACTTGTGATGATTACATTTCTACGTCCATCCATTTGCTTGTGAATTTCATGGTCATTTTTAAACAGCTGATTAATATTCCACTGCACAAACATCACATTTTGTTTATCATTTATTATTTCATGAACATCTAAGTACTTTCCAATTTCTGGCCATTTTGAATACAGCAGCAATCTGTTTATATAAATAATTGTCTTGATAGTGGACTCTCTGTTGCTCTCCACAAACTGATGGTAATGTCCTATTCCTGAAAACAATACCTTCATAACTCATAAGACAGGGAAGTTGAGTTGGTGCCAAACTAGAGAATTTACCCCTACTAACTAGTGCTCAAGGTTCTAGAATTTATTTGGCACTCTCCCAGAGGAGAAAATTAAATAGCAACTCAACTGTGAACCCTTCAATCTACAACTGTACACTGTATACATGGTACGATAGCACAAAAGTAACACAAAAGTTGATGGAATAATCAAACACTTTCTTATTGAATTTGAGAACCACTCCATGAGATGGAATACATGCCTGACACTGACTGGATTGTCAAGAACCTAGGAATAGATAGCCCGTGGATCAAGGGGAAAAACCTAATACTATTGCATTTCTAAAGAAATGTAGCAATACAGTAACACCTAAAGGCCCTCTGCTATACTCATAGATCACTGTCTTGCTAAGTCATCATCAGAAGAGCTTCCTCCATAAAATATGGGAACAATTACAGAAAGACAGAAGTGTGCAATGTGCAAAGAGTGAGAGAACATGGAACACCCAGTACTAATAAAGTTGTCTCCATCAAACCTCTCCCCTCAGGGCTCAGGGAACTTTGCAGAAAGGAATGTAGAAATATTGAAATTCTGTAGAAATGAAATAACACCTCCAAGACACATTTTTCTTGTGGTTTGTCCCTCCTCCCAATCCACTCCTTCGGTATTGACCTTCCTTCCCCTGTCTCAATTAAAATTCCAGTACCAGGAATTAGAAATATCCCTCCAACACTTGGTGAGGGTAAACCAAACAATATAACCTGTTGTTGTTGCCTGTCCTTGACACTCATATGTGGAAGGTGATATTGTAGAGCTAAAAATAGGATGTACTTTAAATGCAGGACTCAGGAGATTCAACCTCAATGTAACCTGAAAGCCCTTTTCTTGCAATCTAGCTAACAGAGTGTTAGAAGAAAATGTACAAAGAGACAAGAAGAGAAGCTTTCAATAATCCTACACATCTGTGATGCCCATGAGTTACAAAATGTCCAGCATGACAATGTATCCCTAGATGTGCAAGAGTGACACTCAACTGGGTAGTAAACAACAGTTGTTAAATTGGACCTAATACCTGCCCAACATGAGGGAAATTACATGATGACTGCTAAAAGAAATGTAGCCAAATACCGAGGACTAATAAGGTCATGATCTTTAGGAAAACCTAATACTGCCCCTTTTCTGGATCAGAAAATTTCCTAACTGTATTGTAAAAATTAGCCTTATATTCACCAGTAAGAGTATCTTTCATCCCACATCAAAGAAACATCTCCTTGCAGTAAACAGAGACCATTACAGAAAATCACAACTGGTCATGATACAAGATCAAGTGATACACGAACAACAGAGCACCTGCATCCAGTGTTCAGGAAACTTCAAAAACAGCAGACAGATGATCATGAGAACCAGAGGACCAGGGCATATGTTATGAGACTCTAATCTCTAGAAATAACAGGGAGTTTCACAGAAGATCCCTAAACAGCATGACTAACTATATACTGTCACAAGAAAAACATCAATGGGACATTCAGTTGCTTAAGGGGAAATATTGGTTTTAGCCATAGACAAATAATAGCAAGCATTTAGTGACTATAGAAGAGGGACAGTTAATCTCTTCTAAGGATGATACCTCTGACTATCCAATAAAAAGAAGTCAGTCCTGAAATCAATACATTCAAGCAAAAAAAATGCACTACAAATGTAGTATGGATATAGTTATGAGCATATATAGACATAGATATAGATATACCTATATATAGGTAGGTAGGTAGATAGATAGATATACATGTATGTATGTGTGTGTGGTGTGTATATGTATGTGTAACAATAATCAAAAATAAATAGGTCATCAATTAGAAAGCAAGTAAAAGGGGACACGGATTAGAAGGAGATAAAGAAAGTGAAAGACTGATGCAATTATATTTTTATTTTAAGTAGTTTAATAAAGCTTATTTTATAGAATATGTATTCCTGTATAGTAGCAAAGTTCCTAAAAATAAAAAATGGCACCAAAGATAAATATGCCCAGTGCATCTGACAAGAGCTATATTTCATAACGGAGTTATTCTACACATCCACTGGCAAAATGAATTCATATGATATGAAAATAGAAATTTAGTTTAGAATACTATAAGGAATCATTTCAAAATAAATCATTTAAGTTAGATTACTTTTAAAAAGAACTAATATTCAGTATTTTCTTATCCACTGTATAAATTAGCTTTCACCTTTCTGGACAATACTGTTAGGTGATGTGTCTAACTCTCTGATCTTCTTAAAGATTTTCTTTACATGTGTATCACCAAAAAGCCCCAAGGTTTTTCATTTGATATTTCACTAAGCTTCATGCCAAAAAGTCTCAAGTGAATCAAAATCAATTACCTATGATTAGTTTGGATGTATGTGTAGCCATTACTGTAATGTGCTTAGTTTGGTAAATGTATCACAAATTCTATTGTCCTGTGCACGAAGTTTATTGAGTCATAATCATACAAGTCTTAAGCAATAGGTCCCTGGGAGATTTCCCTGGATATGAAGATTCAGGATCCTTTAAAAAAAATTAGTTTTTTTAATCATCTAAGCCTATATTTGAAATTTTTTATGTTAAAGGAATAAAGGCTAACAAGTGCAATTTGGAAGTATTTATACATCAACTAATTGCTAGCAGCTATAGAAACAACTTAGTAAAAGTGTTGTTTTCCAGCCTGTTCCGACATCTTACAAGTTTAGAATTTTCTGTATAATATTGAGTTGGTATAGGATAAGTGATGATACTTTAAATGAAGCACTACTTTGTTCATATTTTCATGGTAGTATACTTCTTCCCACCTGATTTTCCAATATTTCTATATCATAAATTTAAACAATAGTTTAATTTTCTTAACAGTATTTGGTTTTTACCAGTCAAATGATCTTACCTGTATTTTATCCTTTATTTTCCCTAAACATTGTGTCTTGTAAACCTTGGGTTTACTTTCACGTGTCTACCCCTATTGATTCTATAATTTTATAAAGCTACACAGATTTAAAGGTAAGAATATTATGAATAATTTCAAAAACACACTTTACACATTTACACCATGTTTTCCCAAAAGATGAGAAAATAATCCCCTTTACAAAAATGACAAAAAGTATAAACTCTTTTCCTTAGGGTATGAAAGATATAAACCCTGCAACTAGAAACTTCTGAAGAAAGCTAATATACACACATAAATGCTGGGCCATTTTATTTTCACACACTGAAGTAATTGAATATTGTTAAAGTATAGAAAATAGAAAAAGTGATCTTCAGATTCAATGCCACTACTACCAAAGTCCCTAGTGCATTCATTACATAAATGAGAAAGAAATAGTTCATAACTTCTGGAAAGAGGTCAAGTAGTCAAAGAAACTGTGTATAAAAATCATAATTACACTTCATTTTAAGAAATATTACAAAGCTACAATAGCCAAGTTGATGTTGACATTAAAATAGCATGCAAATGAATATAACAAAATGAAAGTTGAATGAACTAAGAAGGAAGAATTTATATCATGCATAAATATTTGGTCATCAGCAAAAGAGTGAGCAATAATAATAAGAAATGGGTAGTCAGATAGTGCCTGAAAACTGAAGATTCACATGCCAAAGAATGAAATTAAGCCTCTGTTTTATGTTATATTAAGTGTCAAAAGAGATCGAAGACAAACTCTGAAATGCTTTTGATACCACCTGATTTTTACCAAGATAAGGGTCCAAGCAAGACTTAGCTACAAAAGAGACCCTGTTCTGCAAAGAAGCCAAGGCACTGAAACATATTCATGATATATGTATATGATTATAGTTACAGTGAACATTCATAGCCTCATTAGTCCCTACAGATGTGCAAATCAAAGCTACCCTGATGCATATTCTATTTTTTAAGATCAAAACAAACAAATTCCAAGAGGTAACATGTGTTTGAAGTTGTGGAGGAAATGGAAGACATATTTTTTGATGTTGATGTTATTGGTGTAAATGCTATAGATAGCAAACAGCACAACAGTTGTTCAAAATTGCAAATAGTACCACTGCAAGATCTGTAACCCAAATCCTGAGCTGACAACCAAGTTGAACGAAAGATGCATGAGCGACATCATTATTCCTGAATGGATTTCCGCGTTCCTTCTAATCATCCAGATACTAAAACAGCTCACAAATCACAAGAGAGGTGAGCAAAGAAATTTGTTTTTAAATATACAGTTGAATAGTAGTCAGCCACAATCAAGAAATTATGTTATAAATATGAATGATATAAGATGATAAACTACTAGATGAACTAAACAAGACACAGAAGGAGAAATAGGACAAGGTAAGCTTTTATGGTACGCCTGAATGTAGGCAACACAGAAGAAAATGGCAGAGTAGTGTTTGTGAGGCACTGAGGTAAGGGGGATTTTAGTAAACAGGTACACTCTCAGCTGTACATGGTGACTATGTTATAGAACATGACTTTACCAAACAATGGCTCTGGTTAACAGCAGTCCTAGCAACTATAGATATCTCCCAGAACTTGCATAGAGGAAACAAGTCAAAATCCCAGCAAAGACAGACCAGGGCGTCTGAGTCCCCACCCCTGGTAAAGGATGTTTCTGCAGGATCTGTGCTGAGTGTAGTTACTCTCCTTTTGGTACCTGGGAGCTTGCAGGTCTTCCAAACCTCAGTGAATGATCTGACATACAGGAGCAGAAACTATGAATAACAAGAGCAAAAGAGAGCACAGGTTTTGGAAGATGAGTTGGGGAGGGGAGATGATAGAGTTGGAAGAAGGATAGGGTGGAGAGCTATGATCAAAATGTTTGTATAAATGTATGAAATTCTCTAGGATTGAGTGAAAATATTATGTTTAAAAAATTTACTGCTCTGGGGCATCCCCAGGTGCCCTGGGCACTCTGCAATCGGTGATCCCTGGTCTACCTACATTCTCTTGCCATGTCCAAGACCACCTTCATCAGACCTGTAGATCCTGAGCCACACACATTAGATTCCCTTCTCTTACCCACCTTCCCTGATAGTTGAGTCCTCCGGGTTCCCCAACTGCTCTGGGCTGTCTGCTATTCCCAGTGGAACTTCATTCTCACAACACCTTTATTCCCAGCTTCATCAGACCGGCAAATCTTGAAACATACAGGTTAGTTGCCCTTCCCACACCCATCTTCTCTGCTCTCTGAGTCCTCTGGGGCATCCCAAACTTCCCTGAGTACCCTGTTGACCTTCTTTTTCCTACCATCTTTTTTTCCCAATTTCATGAAACCTGTGGAACCTGAAACATATAGCCCTGTAGGTTCAGAACCATACAGCCCAAGAATATTCTTTAGAGGCCTGCCACATCAGAACCATCAAGGTTAATCCCTTTCCCAATACCTACTACAACAAGAACATCAAATGACCAAAACCCTCCAGATGACTAAAGGCCCTCAAAATAACACAATCAACAAAAACCAGGGCAATATGACATCTTCAGAGTACAGCTACCCTATTATATCCAGAGTACAAACCCAGGATATCCTAACACAACCTAAACACAAGAAAATAACCTTAAAATCATCCTTATAAAGTTGTTAGAGGTCTTTAAAGAGGAACTGAGTAAAACCCCTAAAGAAAATCAGGAAAATACAATAAAAAAGGTAGAGTGTTGCTGTAAAATTAAAAGAAAGAAAGAAAGAAAGAAAGAGAGAAAGAAAGGAAGGAAGGGAGAAAGAAAGAAAGGAAGGAAGAAAGAAAGAAAGGAAGGAAGAAAGAAAGATCGAACGGACAGACGGAAGGAAGAAAGGAAGAGAGGAAGGAAGGAAGAAATGCTGTCTTTTATCCCATATTAGGTCCGGCACCATAGTCACCCCAAGATATCTGGTAGATATCTTCATTTCAGTCAGCAAAGCATCTCACCTGCTTTGCTCTATCCCAATCACAGTGTCATTGGCTACTTTGTGAGTCTGGCAACAATCTCTCTACCCATCTAGTTCCCAAGGCAGGTTGCCATCAAGCCAGACATAAACATCCTAATTCTGTGGCAGCTTAGTGTCTCTAGTCACTACACATTCTCTTAAATTCAATCAAATCACCACATGAAAGAACATACAACACAATAACCTCTGATCCAATTGATAAGATATAATTGCCTACCTAGACATACAAAGCTCTGTACATACCGATCCCTTAAGAATAGTCCTAACAACATGTGCTCAGAGAAATCTTAACATCTGCCTCCATGTTCTCCCAGCTGTCTCTCTCTTTTCCTCACCTCAGTCTCCTCTCTAAAACTTTTCTCCCACCCATCCTTCCTTCTTGTCCAATGACAGGCCTCATTCTATCTTGTACCTACCTTCACCTGCATAATGACATCATCGTATAGTAGAGGTCTTTAAAGAGGAAACAAATAAATCCCTTAAAGAAATACAGGAAAGTATAATTAAACAGGTTAAGGAAATATAACTCTTCAAGACCTGATAAGGTATGTCAGGACATCTAGATTATTTCCAGTTCCTGGCTGTTGCAAATAAGGTTGCTATTAACTTAGGGAACAAGTGTCCTTGTTATATGTTGAAGCACATTTTGTATATATACCCAGGAGTGGTATAGCTGGGTCCTCAGGTAAGACTATGTCCAATTTTCCGAGGAACCACCAAACTGATATCTGGAGTGGTTATACCAGATTGTTATCCCGCCAACAATGGAAGAGTGTTCTTGTTCCTATTTCTTCACATCCTCTCCAGCATCTGCTGTCACCTGTGTTTTTGTTACAAAGTTTATATTTTAATGTAATCAAAGCAGTATACAGGCAGGCAACAGTCAACATCAAATTCAATAGAAACTTAAGTCAGTTCCACTAAAATCAGGGAAAGAGAGACTGCCCACTCTCTTCCTATCTACTCAATGCAGTTATTGATGTTCTAGCCAGAGCAATAAGACAACTAAAGGAGAAAAAGGGAATACATTTTGGAAAAGAAGAAGTCAAAATATCATTATTTGTGGATGATATGATAGAATACATGAGTGACCCAAAAATGTATACCAGAAAACACCTACAATTAATAAACATGTTTAGCAAAGTGGCTGTGTACAAAATTAACTAGAAAAAAAATCAGTAGTCCTCCTTTATACAATAGGCAGGCCAAGAAAGAAATTAGGGAAATAACAACCTTTAGAATAGCAACAAATAATACAAAATATTTTGGTGTAACTCTAAAAGGAATTGAAAGACCTATATGACAAGAACTTCAAGTTGTTTAAGAAAGAAATTGAGGAAGGTAATAGAAGATGGAACGATCTCCAATGCTTATGGATCAGTAGAATTAACATAGAGGCAGGGGTGGCTGCAAGGGGGCAGTGAGTAAAAAAATAAAATTAAAAAACAACAAATAAACAGTGAAAAGGGCAGTCTTACCTAAAGCAATCTACAGATTAAATGCAATACTCATCAAAATTCAAACACAATGTTTTACTGATCTTGAGAGAACAATTCTCAACTTCATACAGAAAACCAAAAAACCCATGATAGCTAAAACAAACCTTAGCAATAAAATAACTTTGGGAAGTATCGCAATCCCTGACCTATTGCCATACTGTAGAGTAATAGTAATAAAATCTGCACGGTATTGGTATAGAAACAGACAGGTTGATAAATGGAATCAGATCAAAGACCCTGAAATAAACCAGAACATCTATGGACACTTGATTTTTGACAAGGAAGACAAAACCATACAATGGAAAGAACATCTTCAATGGTGGTGGTCTACCTGGATATCTTCATATACAAGAATGCAAATAGATCTAAATCTATCACCCTGCACCAAAATCAAGCCCAAGTGGTTCTAAGAACTCAACATAAAACAAGATATACTAAATCTAATAGAACAAAAAATGGGGAATAGCCTTGAACTCATTGGTACAGGAAGCAAATTTCTGAACAGAGTATCAATGTTTCAGTCTCTAAGGTCAACAGTTGACCTCTTGTAACTGAAACTCTTCTGTAAGAGAAAGGACAGTATTAGTAGGAAAAAAGAGCAACCTATAGATTGTAAAAAAGATCTTCACCAATTTTACATCTGACAGAGGACTAATATGCAAAATGTATAAAGAACTCAAGAATTTAGGCCCCCCAAACCCAAATAACCCAATTAAAAATGTGCTACAATGCTAAACAGAATTCTCAAGAGAGGATTCTTGAATGGCTGAGAAACACTTAAAAAATGTTCAAAGTCCTTAGTCATTAGGGAAATGCAAATCAAGTAACTCTGAGATTCCATCACTCACTATTCAGAATGGCTAAGGTCACAAGTTCAAGTGATAGGACATGCTTCATAGGATGTGAAGCAAGGGGAACACTTCTCCAAATGCTCATGACTCATAGCACTGGGAATATGAACCTGGTAGAGGCCACCTCCTGTAGCTAGGCAGGGATTCAAGTGCAGATTTAGGGACACCAACCCACCCACAAAATTTTCAACCCCAAATTTTATTCTGTCTGCAAGAAATTCAGGGATGGGGGATGGAGACTAAGGGAATAGCTAAGAAATGAATCCCAACCTGTACCCATCTCATGGGCAAGCTCGAATCCCTGACACTATTAATGATATTCTGTAATGCCTGGAGACAAGAGTCTAGCAAGGCTTTCCTCTGAGAGGCTCTACCCAGCCCCTGATTCAGGGAGATGCAGAGACCCACAGACAAACAGTGAATGGAGCTTGAGGTCTCTTATGGAAGAATAGGAGGAAGGACTGACGGCCTCTAAAGGTATAGGAACTCCACAGGAAGACCAAAAGAGTCAACTAACCTGGTCCCTTGAGGCTCTTAGAGATTGAACTATCCAAAGACCTACATGTGCTGGACCCAGATACTCCACATATATGAAGCAGATGTGTAACTTAGTATTCATGTGGGTCCTGAACAACTGGAGTTGTTGCCTATCTGTGTGATACATTCTTCTAGTTGCACTGCCTTGTCAGAACCTCCATGGGAGAGGATGTGCCTAGCCCTGCAGAGACCTCATGTACCAGGTTTTGGGGATAGTCAGGGGCGCTCTCACTCTCTCAAACTCAAAAGAAAAGAGATGAGCAATTGGAGGAGGGACTGTGGGAGGGAGTGATCAGGAAGGGGATAGTGATCTAGATGTAAAGTTAATGTATCAATCAATCAATCAATAAAATGCAAGTTCTACAGAAAACAATAAGAAGAAAGTTTCCCAAAGGGTGTGTTTTTATAATAAGTGTTCTTACAATTAGAATTAAAATAAAGGAAAGCATATGAATTTATTACTCAGTTAGATGCTGGCTAAACAACACAGCAGAGTCAGTGTGCTCCTCTCCCGCAGGTGGACTGAAACGTCAGGCTCTACAGAGAAAGTCTAATGAAAAA